>NC_068313.1:31883408-32483408 GCF_025860055.1 Xyrauchen texanus | reverse complement strand
GTCATTTTTAATGTCTCATTTAACAATTTATGACACTTGGTTAGGTTTAGGCTAATAGTTTTAGTTTAGGGAGGTATGTTTTAATCATTAAAACATCCATCTAAAATTCAACTCCCACCCCCAGCTGGACATTTCACTAGAAAACCGCATCCAAACCTGTAGTGCATTTTGAATTGCAAATTTTTTTTCATGGTCACGTAATATCATAAGGTCAGGCTGGATTTATGTCTTTATTTTTTTCTCAGAAAGTCATGAAAATTCCTACTACAGTGTCATTTCCACCACATCTCAAATTTTTTTCCATAATATAATTACTGTTGTCTTTGAGGTAAGTAACATTTTGTGTATCCTAAATGCACACAATTAGATTTTCAGAATTTTGGCATAATTTGGCCAAATCATACCTTAATTGGAAATGACATCCAACAAAAATATGCTGCTCACAAGTGATGTTGGAAATTAATAGAAATCAATTTCACACATTACATATAAATATGTAACTCTTTGTTTAGATTTGTATAGTTTTTATTAAACATTTAATACATTTTATTTATTCAAATGGATTTTTTTTTGTTTAAAATTTAAAGTCTGTGTCTGGGACAGTAGTTAAAAACGACACATATAATCTATTTTAAAAGTACCAAAAATAAATGATGAAGGCCTATTAAAATGTTTCCAAGTCAGCTTTAATGTGACCTACATATAACATAAAGGAAAATTTGATTTAATAAAAATCAACCTGTTGCAAAAAGGTCCTTTAGTTGAAGAAACCCCGACACACACACTTGTGCCTTTGATAACCTACATTGGCTGCTTCTGGTGAATGTCTATGTGCAAAAAGAGGTTTAGCCGTACAGCACTGGAAAGGCATTCCTGGCAAAACTAGCACTGTTGGCACTCTCTTCCCAGGACTTATTCACACCATTTCTCTCTATATCTTTTCCTCCTCTCGCCTTCCTTTCGTGTTTTGCTTTACCAAACGTCCTCTGCTTATCACCGCTCAGCACCCCACTCCCGTTCGGCCAGTGTTTATCCGGGGGGCTCTTGTCTGGGGGTGATAAGACGTCAGGCTCTCCCCAACATGGATCCAAGGTTCAGAGTCTCTCTATTTCCCCACCGTTCAAACATAGAGGCCAGGTACAACTTCCCAGTAACTGTGCCTCCCCTGTCTATCTATCATACTCCACATGACTTACCTCTTTCTCTTCATTTGTTCTTCAATGGTGAAATAAAGAGGTAAAATATGTTTGGGTAACATACCAACATGATCACTCTGGAACTCAACATATTGCTACCAAATATTTTGAAACCCTGACATGGACCCCATTCTGCCGAATTACTGACAAGCGGCATCTCCCGTTAGACCTTTTTACATCAATTTGAATGAGTTTAACTTTTTCTGTGATGCTACACATACATGGCAGCCTCAGAGACACAGGGTTCTGGTCCCATGAATAATAAGAAGTAATCGCTTTCACATAATCAATGTTGCCGCTTAAGTTTGATCCACAAGTTGAATTTTCTCTTTAAGATTTCATTTGTACTCCACTGACAGTTATGATTTGGGTTGGGTTTTGGGTTAGGGCATATAATATACAATAAAAGGTATAACAAAATTTACATCTGAAAACAACTTACAACTTGCTTTTGGTGCCACTCTTTTGGTGCCACTTGCTTTTGAAATGTTCAGATCAGTCTGAATAGACCCAAGTACATTCCAGTGATGGGGATTTTGATTTATCCCAGTGAATTTGTTCACTGATATATTTAGTGACTCATTCTGCAGGGTATATGCAGGAATCTTGACGTTAATTTTAATACCTTTTCAAGACTTTTTCAAGAACTTCTCAATATTTTTTAATACCTCACCGCCACTTCAAGCTGTAACCATTTACATCAGTGATACTTTTAACTTAACAGTTTTAGTTTGTGAGAACTAAAAGACTATAGACCACTCTGATACAAAAAAAATCAAATAGGCTGGGATAGTAAATCAAAGCAAAGTTTATTAAAAAACAAAACAAAACTTTGCTCCACCCTCAACAACAATCATGCTGACATGTGCCTCAGTTCTTCTGATTTTGTTCCCAGCAGCTTCTCAGTTTGGACCAATTCGTTCCGTTTTTCTTTACTACGTCTTCTGAGGATGTTGGACTTCATGATCAGTTGTGCCATTAATGTCCCAGATTTCCCCTCTGCCGTTTGAGTTCAGTGAATGGTGTTTCTCCGCTGTGTGGAGACACCACAACACCTCAGCACGCAGTGTTGCTGTGCCGCCCAGAGCCACTCTGATGTCGGCTGCAGAAGATGAGGAAGCAGAGACAGCCCGGTCGTAGCTGTAGCTTCAGGTGCGACTGCCGGTGGTGTAACGACGTTGGCACTAGGTTGTGGTGGTGCAACGCGATTACCACAGAAGCTAGCGATGGAGAGCTGCCGCTCTCGGCGGCTAGCAGCGGCTTTGTGGCTAGCACAACACATGTGGGACTTTAACGAGTTAATGCCCATTGACACAATACTTATTTTTTTCTTGCATAATGTACAATATGCCTCCCTGACATTCCCCTCGACTGGCTGCAGCCACTCTTTGAAGTCCGGCATTTCCATCCAGGACGCTGCAAATTTGCACTTCCCCATTCTGTTCATGAGTTCACCAACCTTCTCTTAAAACATTTCGGTGCGTTGTAATATGCACTGGGAACGCCAGAGCGTACATTGTGCTTTTGAACTTCCGCCCGCCTGCCCGCTCTGGTGCTCTCAGAGGCAATTTACGAACACACCCACAATAGCCTAGTTTTTTATGTACCTGTTCGTTTTTTTAATAAAAATGACTAAATTCACACACTTTTACGATGTTTTTGGGACTCAAACTGTTGGACAGCTAATTCAGAAAAAATACTTTCAAAATTTAAGACTTTATAAAGCCGTGATAAGAATTTTTAATACTTTTTAAGGGTCTAAATTTTCCCAAAATTGATTTATCACCTATTAATACTTTTCAAGACCCTCGCGGATACCCTGTTCTGTCAGTTACAGTAGAATGTAACGGTGGCTGTCCCAAATAAATTCAAAGAATTAATAACTGGTAACTTGAGTCAAATTGTTTGGGCCCCAGACAAGTTTTTACTTGTCAAAAAATAAATCAATTTCAGTTTCCTGTTAAATAGCTCATAAACCACCGATACACAAAATGAATGCAGTCCAATACCCACAATAGCACATAAAATATGGTCTTCAATCTATACTCACAAATTGAAGGTTTTCAGGTCAGGAAGGTTTCCGCTTCTCTCTCTCTCTCTCTTTTATATAATTTCTTTCTTACTTCCTAATTGGTTTCCGTCCATTTGGAAAAGTGAAAGAGACGGTATGGATTTTTTTCCGTATCGCCACAAGGTTGTACCTAGTGAGTGTCTTTTTGAGGATTATGTGTCATTGAATCATTCATTCAATACACAAACACAAGTCTTATTTTGCTTTATTAAAATGTACACTGGTAGACAAAAGTTTGGATTTTGCTGTTTCGGAAGGAAATTGGTACTTTAATTCACCAATGTGGCATTCAACTGATCACAAAGTACAGTCGGGACATTACTGATGTAAAAAAACAGCACCATCACTATTTTAAAAAGTCCTTTTTGATCAAATCTAGACAGGCCCCATTTCCAGCAGACATCACTCCAACAACTTATCCTTGAGTAATCATGCTAAATTACTAATTTGGTACTAGAAAATCACTTGCCATTATATCAAACACAAAAGCTATTGGTTTGTTAAATGAAGCTTAACATTGTCTTTGTGTTTGTTTTTGAGCTGCCACAGTATACAATAAAATGTCTTAAGGTCAATATTAGGTTAAAAATGGCAAAAAAAGAAACTGCTTTCTATAGAAACTCGTCAGTCAATCATTGTTTTTAGGATATACTTGAAATTGCCAAAAAACTGAAGATTTCATACAAAGGTGTACATTACAGTCTTCAAAGACAAAGGACAACTGGCTCTAACAAGGACAGAAAGAGATGTGGAAGACCAGATGTACAACTAAACAAGAGGGTAAGTACATCAGAGTCTCTAGTTTGAGCAATAGATGCCTCACATGTCCTCCGCTGACCGCTTCATTGAATTCTACACGTTCAACACCAGTTTCATGTACAACAGTAAAGAGAAGACTCAGGGGTGCAGACCTTATGGGAAGAACTGCAAAGAAAAAGCCACTTTTGAACAGAAAACCAAAAAGAAAAGGTTAGAGTGGGCAAAGAAACACAGACATTGGACAACAGATAAATGAAAAAGAGTGTTATGGATCTTAACCCCATTGAGCTTTTGTGGGATCAGCTAGACTGCAAGGGGCGTGAAAAGTGCCCGACAAGACAGCCACATCTATGGTGCTACAGGAAGTGTGAGGTGAAATGTCACCTGAGTATCTGGACAAACTGACAGCTGGAATTCCAAGGATCTGCAAAGCTGTCATTGCTGCAGGTGGAGGATTTTATGATGAGAATGCTTTGAAGTAGTTTAAGAAAAACTGTAATAGTAATTTTTCACGTTATTAATGTCCTGACTATACATTGTGATCAGTTAAATGCCACTTTAGTGAATAAAAGTACCAGTTTCTTTCCATAAATCTGTACATTATTCCAAACTTTTGGCCACCAATGTACATGAATGCAAATCTGCAAAGACTTGAGAAAAATAAATCAAAACATAATTTGTGAACTATTCCTTTAAAGATTCTTTCAAAAATACTGAGTCGTTCACAATTGAAAATCCTCTACCACATACAGTTTAGGCTAATAGGCCCTTGGTGAAGTTGTCATTCACAACACAATCCTAACTGTGTCGTTCCTCACAAGATTTATGCTGCTCAATGCGTTAATGTTACACAAGACCTCACTGCCATTATATCTGCATCATAAGTGCTCTTAAGTGTGTTAGCACCAAGGAAATTAGTTTTTATTTATAATGTTTCTACTTTTCTCATCCTGAGATCTTCATATTCCATCTTGGGCTTTACTGAAGCAATAATTAGCAGCTTATGCAAATGAGACTTCGTTTATCAGACAATCACTTTTCTTTAAATTACAGAGTGTGCTGAGAGAATTTATGCCGCTTTTCATTGGCTTTGCCATAGACTTTGTCCTCACATCAAAAGGCCTTGGCTTTTGATAGCATTAGCTTTTGTCAGATATGATGTGTGTGTGTGTGTGTGTGAAGACTCCGGTTTGGAAATATGATTGTGGAAATGACATTAGAATTGTTCACATAACTAGGCAGTGCTGAGAGGAAACTGACATAATGACAATGGGTTTCATTCTTTAATGATTTCGTATAAAAAGTTGTCGAACAGATTCACAACAGGTGCTTATAATAAATGTGTTCTTACCCTCTTTCTAATGATAATGAATCCAGATTATTCTAAATAAGGAAGTGTTTAGTCACAGTTAGTAATAAGCATGATATACACCCAAAACACCTACCATATGGACCATTTCAAGAAATTAAGCAATTACAAAGGAATTAGAATGCTACCGACCCTGAAGCATTTCAGGCATCATTACTGGATCCTATAATGAAGTTTCTGAGCATATTTTCTCCAATAACTTCAAAACGTTTACCTAAAATGATTTGTATAGATGTGTAATTGATACTGAGTGTCTATGTGAGAGAGACAGGGACATGTTCACTGTCCTTTTCTGCATATCGCAGCACCATTTTGTAGTCTGTTCTGCATAACACGGCTGCTCATTTTAGCTTATCACTGTCACGACCGGGGCTCGAACACAGAGTGTGCTGCTGGCAACCCAGAGCACTAACCGCTATAATATGGAGTTGTGTAGACCCAAATTGCAGAGAATCACAAGAGGCAGGACTTGGGGAAAACAAACTGTCTTAATGTTCTTCTTGAATAAACACAAAAGATCAATCATCAAAAGCAGGGCTGAAGAAAGTACAGATCCTCAATAGCTTGATGCTGGCAAAACATGTCCAAAAGCATAGATCAAACTTCCCAAACAAGAAGGTCAAAAGATATGGGAGAACGTCTGTCAATGTAATCAAAAGTAGGTTGTTATTACAAAAGATCTGCCTAAGCAAAAGAACTTCAAGACTGAGCAAAGATACAAACAAAAGCAGGTCTTATATATACACATACACACACACACACACACACACACACACACACACACACACACACACTCTAACAAACCAGGCACAGGTGATATCATTGAGCTAATAATGAACAGGAAATTAGGAGGAAGTTGTGGAAGGACTTGTGCTCTAGGTTCCCCTCTGCTGGACAGACCGTGGTGTGACAATCGTGGCCCATTCGGCCCTCGGTTCTCCAGAAGGCCAGTCCTCCCTTGATCGGCCCCAAAGTGCGTCGGCCCACCGAGAAAATGCCTGGTATGCCTGATCAGCAGTCCAGCCCTGACTGCAGTGGTTCATGGGTCCATTTGTGGAGATCTAAACACTTTAATTTCTGTTAGTTCCAGTCATCCAGGGAGCATCCAGCCACCGAACAACATGGTCCGCATTTAACTATGGCATGTTTAAGTCTGAATGGTCTATAAGGGCTTTCACCTATTACCTGTTGTAATGAGGAGGGCGGGGCCAGGCCATGACTATGCACGCCCAGCCCCCAATCGGGCTAATCAGCCGAGGAGAGGGATAAGTGCAGCGGGATGCGGCAGTTCGAGAGAGAGAGCCACATGCAGCTACCGTGTGTGCGTTTGTGTGACTTTTTGTTTCATTAAATATTATTTGGACTGTTCAGCCAGTTCCCGCCTCTTCCTTTCCCATGTAAACATTGTTACACCTGTTTCAACTGTACTGCCATTCATCATTCTCTAAAGGCAAATCCTTACATAATGAACAGATATTCTGAATGTAACTACATCAAAATAATGTTTTTATTCCAGAAGTTTTAAAAAACGACATGTTTGTCAATAAAAACATTGTTTAGGACAATTTTAGATGTATTAAATCTAGTTTGATAATTATATTATAGCTTACTAACTTATTTTAAATAATTTTAAGAAGTTTTGAGGCCCCCTTGGAAGTTTGCTGAGGCCCCAAAGTGGGCCTTAGCCCACTGGTTGAGAACCACTGGCCTAGACTACACATTATCCACTGGATTTGTATGCAGAACCTATCACACATTGTATATTAAGCTATACATATATATATATATATATATATATATATATATATATATATATATATATATATATATATATATATACAGTACTGGGCAAAAGTTTTAGGCACTTGGGAAAAATGTTCCTTAGTGAGGATAGAAAATAATGCCATAAATAGTTTTCATTTATCACTTAATGTCATAAAGCTAAATCAATATTTGGTGTGACCACTTTTGCCTTCAATACAGCACCAATTCTCCTAGGTACACCTGGACACAGTTTTTCTTGGTTGTTGTCAGATAGGATGTTCCAAGCTGTTTGCCACAGTTCTTCTATCTATTTCGGCTGTCTCAATTGCTTCTGTATCTTTTTGTAATCCCAGACTAACTCGATATTCAGTGGAGGGGATCTGTGGGGACCATGCCATCTGTTGAAGGGTTCCCTGTTCTTCTATTCTATTCTATTTGCAAAAGAAATGTTTGGGAGTCTAATAGGGCTACCCCCGACCAAAGATTTTCCTAGTCGACCATTAGGAGTTAATTTAAGCCATTAGTCGACTAGTCGCATGTTTTGTGGGGCATCATAAGTTCCAGGACTGAGAAAGACTGTTATCAGTAATATTGCTAACACTGTTCTACATTACAGAGAAATACTAAACCGTAATAATGAGCCTTTAAAATATACATTTTACAAGCGCACGCATGAAGCAAGCCACAGCGACACCGGCAAAAGCGGGAACGATTTTGAATGTGTCGGAAAAACCAGCAAAGAGACTGTCTGAACATTTAGTTAATTTATAGAGAGAAATGCACATTAGGGTTGTGCCGGCAGACGATGATCTCGGGGATCAACGATGGTCAGAGTGATCGCCAATAGCTGATGCCTTTGACAATGTCAAGATGATATTTGGCTCTTTTTCCCATTAATCTATTAAATAATAATAATAATTATTATTATTAGGCTATTATTATCAAATTAATATTACAAATAATTTGCCCGTAGAGTCATAGACATGCACTTGAAACACACTGTGTTATATTATTACGACATAAAGCCGTCTATGAGCATGTATGTTTGTACGGAGGTGTGTAGTCTCGTGGAACACACGCATGTAAACGGTTCTCACTCTTTCTTTGTTTCTTATTTTTTTTGTTTTTTATTTTGTTTTGCAAGAACAGTATCATTTATAAGTGCTACAAATGACCTCAGATATCTCAGATCAGGAGGTGCTTTGAGTTCAGTTCACTTTATTTCCACAGAGCAGTTCATTGTGACCGACTCTGCAGCCTGTACATCTGTGATTAAAACATAAAATGACACAAACACATTCACCTCGAACCACGATTTATATTTCAGTGGTTATTATCATTATTATAATTATTATGTTTACATTTATAATTGATGTATGCCTTCATTTGTGTAAGTAATTTTCCGCCATAATGTTAAGACGGATTATTGACTGACGGTGAATGGAAAGGTGTATATATATATTATTCTTTTATCACTTCGTTATTTAAATTGTTTTTTCGTTAAGTTCGGAGTGCAATTTGAATTTACGTTTTTTTTTTTAAATATATTAATTACATTTTCAATGCAAAATCACTAAAGCAAGGATATTCATAAATTTTTTTCCAGTTTCATTTGAACTTTTAGTTAAAATAAATAAAAAGTTCAAAGTTTGAAATCAAGGTGTCTTGGTTTATTGTGTACTGTAGGCTTAACCCTAACCCTGCTTAACGAAATTACCCCATAGTAACACCTAGCGTCCAACCAGCGGTAACACTGGTGTTCATTGATTTCCTGCAGAGTTTTTATTTCCTGCGACCAACCGACCAATCAAAACTTGGTCGACCAAGGCTCTTCTCATCGACAACGTTTGGTCGACTATCAGGGGGCAGCCCTAGAGTCTAACATTTATTTTTCCTATTGACACACTAAAACTGAAAACATAAATAACCATCTTAAGACAAATGTTTTTGTGAAACATCTTTTGCAGGGTACTCTATATATATTTGTTTCTCTGAAAAAAATATTTATGGTACAGTAGGATCACTTGCATATTCCAAGTTTGCTATGAGTCTGTGATTTTTGTGTCTGGTTTGAGTTGGTTCCAAATTGTGTTGTAAATTTAGCATAATTAAGTGTAAAATTATTGAGTCATGATATCTGCGTGATGCGTACAAGTTATACCACAATTATGTGCTTATGCATAGTTAGTGAATGAGACTCAATTATACAGTATGTAATTTAATTGTGAAATATGACATTAGAATAATTTACAGCACTCTTAGGCAGTCCTAAAGTGAAATCTAAAGCATGCCAATGTGAACAAATTCTTATGCAATCTTTCCCATGTTTAGTGTGTTGCTAAAGTTCACAGTGCTATACAGGTGCAGTGGTTTCTGAGAAATTCTACTGAAGAGTCCCTACAGCTGAAAGACAGCCTTCAGCTTTACAGTCGTAACACACACACACACACACACACACATGTTGTGTTTCCATGTTTTATGGGGACTTTCCATAGACATAATAGTTTTTATACTGTACAAACTTTATATTCTATCCCCTAAACCTAACCCTACCCCTAAACCTAACCCTCACAGAAAACTTTCTGCATTTTTACATTTTCAAAAAACATAATTTAGTATGATTTATAAGCTGTTTTCCTCTCTACAAAATGTCCCCACAAGGTCAACAATTTCAGGTTTTACTATCCTTATGGGGACATTTGGTACCCACAAAGTGATAAATACACGCTCACACACACACACACACACACACACACACACACACACACACACACATACACACACACACACACACACACACACACACACACACACACACACACACACACACACACAAAACACATACCAGGGATTTAATTAATTTATAGATATATTGTTCACAGCAGCCAATAGCAGAGCTGATTTAAAGGCATTCAAATGTATGTGGTCAAGTCAGTACACTTAGCACTAGTTTTAGCTCTCATTCATGCAAGTGGTCACAGGCTCAGGTGTTGCCACGGAGACCCTATGAACTTCATAATGGTTTGGCTCTTCAGTGATTCACTGTTGCCACAAAAGTGATCTTTTTTTGGAATTAGCCTGCAGACTAGTTTGTCTTAATTAAGGCAGGTTTTGTGTCTCTGGACTGGATTTATCTGTCTTCATTTCAGTTTTACTGCATGTTTGCATTAGGAACAGATGCTCTTTCCCAGAACTGAGGATTTAATTATGGCACCGGGCTTCTTCATTTGATTTGCATGAAAGTTGACATGAGTGTGTTTGCATGTGTAAGTATGTTTACCGATAGTTCCAGTTGCACATTTGAGGGTTTGACCCTTTGAAGGATTCTATGTAGTTTCATACAGATTTTCACTTTCTAATAGAAAATAATGGGGGACTTAAAGGAATATTCTGGTTTCTTTACAAGTCTGGCAGGGCGGAGGGTGGGGCCGGGTCGTGATTCCACACACTCGGCCCCTAATCAGGCTAGTTAGCCCTCGAGAGGGATAAGGGCCGACCGAAGACGGCAGTGCAACAGAGATAGAGATTTACGGACAGCTGTCCGACACCTTTTTGTGTTTGTCTTTTTGTTTATGTTTCTTATTAAAATATTATTTATATTCTCAAGCCGGTTCTCGCCTCCTCCTTTCCATTAATCCATTTACACTGGTGCCGAAACCTGGGAAGGAAGAGGAATGCACCGTAGTGGAGTTCTCGCCGCTACCATCCACCCGAAAGGAGCAGCCGGAGGACGGAGGAAAATATTGAAAATTTCTCAAAAGTTTATCATCGATATTGATTTTTTGTTCATATTTATATAAATATCAATGTAATTCTAATGCCCAGTCCTAGTTTTGTGGCTATACTTTTGAAACTGTGAGTATTTACAGAGTTCCTCACTTTACTTTTTTTTTTAAAGAAAAGGAAATACTATACATTTTGCCACAAGTGCTGTCAATTGAGCATATCTTGTATTAAACACAGAATATCTCTTTCATTACGACATGGAGACTATGGTGTTTATTAGGAACAGAGAAAAAATAGGAATTCAGTTATGATGATTTTGATGTCAATTCTGATTCCACGTAATGGGCCTCGATATGTAAATCATTCATAATTCCATTCTTACATAAGTTAACACAATAAGCCACGAGATTTGATCTCATTTAACGTAACATGAGATCAGAAATGAAACTAACAATGACGCATGAGAGGAGCACTTCAGTTCGTGCCTGACTGAGGAGAGGAAGAATTACACAGCTCACAGTCCAGATGCACTCTAAACTTTCACAGCTTCAGGTGATGTAGATCACAAAGTATGAAGGAATTGTAAAAAATACAAAATAAGTAAACACAGAAGCACTCTCGTTGTGGAATATGCGGATCTGGAGCTCTCTAAAGGAAACACCTCAGCGTTACATCTTTAATGCAGTTATATTTAATGTGTTATAGCTTTATTAAAGTTCAAATAATACGGAAGCAGATCATGTAAATAACTACAAACTCCGAAACTGGCATTTTTCTGTTCGGTCAGCGCCTCTTTTATGAGTTGCACGAATGTCATTGAAACTGTACCCGGCTGATGCACACTCTGTCACGGGGACGCTCATCCCTTGAGCGCGCACGCTTAATGCAACTAGATTATAACGTGATGGCTCGTGACTTATTGAATCATAATATATGTCACTCATTTCTTATCGTGAAGAAAATTGGCAATACACAGCTTTATTAATAAGAGAGAGTTTTATTTTTTTTGAGTTAAAGATTGATTGAAGTGAACAGAAAGGTGAGAGGAGGAACTCTTCACCCCATTATACACTGCAACAAAATACATTTTTGATTTGTTTTTGTTTTGGATTTTTTTCCAATATAAATATCTAAAACTCCTTTAAATAATGTACATTTTCTTTAGCAGCTATTTTGCAGAAGAAAAAAATGTTATCTGAGAATGTTGAATATATTATTAAAAATAGAAATATTTAAAAATATTTAGACATGCTTTTAGAGAATAGATCTTGAATATAAGGATATCTTTTCTTTACTGCACTCGCAGAAGTATAACCAAGTGAAAAAATACACGTATATACAAAATACACTTATATTTAATATACATTCTGTTAAAGCAAGTCTAAATATCTTATATGTTGCGGTAAATGTATCTTGTTTTAGGGATTTTTAGACCATTTTAAATGGAAAACAAGACAAAAAAAAAAAACACTTTATAAAAACAGGATTTGTTGCAGTAAATTTCTTTACTCAGTTAAACTTAATACAATTTATTTTTTCCATTTAATTCAGTGAATGTCATTTAGAGGTATTCTTAAAAGATGATTTTGTCCTCATTATGTTTAATGCAACATTTATTTTGGGGCACAAACTGAATAATCGGTTAAGAGCTAATGATTAATCATTGCAATAATCGCTGAATAGTCGAATAATTGTTTGAATAATCGTTGATTAATCGATTACCATAATAATTGTTTGTTGCAGCCCTAGCCATGTGTTCATGTGATTTTTATTGGGGTTCTTAGGCATGATGCAATGTGGAGCATTAAATGAACATAGTCTGTGTTTACATCCTTGTGGTCATGACAAACACAGAGTCACTAACATTCAAAAAAAGAACATGGACACACTGGCATTCAAAAGAAGTCAAAGAGAAACAGCTTTTCACACTCAGTGAATCATTTATGTATCAAGGTTCAATGCCACAATGAGAAGTGTTTTCAGGGTAAACAAAGTATGAGCTAAGCAGTAAGAATGAATGGTATATTTATGTTATTTTTATTAAGTGTTTCATGCTTCTTAATGGAGGCCTGTTTTCTTTTTTCCGCCTCCAGTGTTTTCATGAGCTTTGGCAAATGTTCTTAGTGGATAATGTGATGTTTAGTGCATTAAACTTGTGCATGTAGCTTCATAGCACTGATACTTTTACTGATGAGAGTCATGCCTCACTAGTCAAAGTTTAAGTAGTGAGTGGATGACGTGAAACTACCTGTATGAACCGAGGTTAGGCTAGTTATGTGATATCATTAATTACTTTGTGTTATGCGAGCCAACAACTGCACAAGTGAGGTTGAACAATTGTTTTACCCCTATTAACACTTGGTGGTTTTTGTTCTTCATCTGGAACTTTCGTAGTGGTAGTTTCTTATGGAGACCGAATCTAGAATCATCATGGCGGTATCCATTGGTTAGTCAGGAAAACTGTGGATAATGGACCAAAATTTGGTATAGGCAAAATAGTCAATAGACAAAAACTAATATGCTATTGAACTCCTTTGTTTGAAAAGACTAAAACATGGAATCAACAAAATTTTTGCCATATAATGGCCATATAGTATTTGTGTAGATACCAAAAGACATCCCTAATGCAATTAGTACCACCTTCTCTGTAAAGAAAATGTACTTTTTGAGCTTTTTTTTTTACAACTTTTTTTTACAAGCATTTTTAATTCATATGACACAGAGCCTGTTGGAGAGTAGTTGGGTTAATGTACAAGTCAAGGCGTTTTGATTGACAGTAAACACACACAATCACCTGGTTTATAGATTCACTGCAGTGTAGAAGGAAGGTAATCTGCCACTCATTGTTAATCGTAATTTATTAATGTAGATGACAGGAAATGTTTCCTATGTCATTGTTTGCTGTAAATGTCAGCCAAGTTGTCACTAATGGCACTGCTGCCGCTACAGGCGTTATTTACACGCTTTTATCCTCACCAAATGATGATAAATCTCAGACAGGTCTTGCACACTCTAAACCCCAAGTCCAGCGAGATTTCGTCCTCTTGGTAAAAATAACAGTTTTCAACGTAAGCATTTTATGACTGATTGAGTCTCTTTGAAGTCTCAGGCAGTCTTCATTTGCATGAGTGCCCCCAGAGGGTGTTAAATGCCTCTAACTTTCCCCAAGCTGAGGTGACAACTGAGGTGTTTAAGCAAACCTGCTGACTTCGGCAGGGTCTAACATCACTCCTTCTCCCCCTCTTCTTATCTCGTCTTTCTCTCATCCTCCAGGAGTTCTCAGTCTTTTTCTCTCCGCTCACTCAGAGAGAGTTGCTGAGAGGGTTATGAGTGTTTAAAGAGCTGCTCCGCTTCCACTGCTTTTACATCTGCTATGATCAGAGCTCCAGGATTAGCACTGTCACTACAACGCATCTCTCTCCTGGTGTATCCCTTGTGACCCATGGTGCATGTTACGCTATAATTTCCCCCCACCTCCTGCCTCCCCTCTCTGGAAACTCCTCCACACGGACGAACACGTGCTGGGAAGCTTTGCTGGCGCGCAGAGTGGAAGAACAAGTGAACGAGAGGAGAGGCACACCGTGTGGGAGATTTCCCTCTGTGGACAGGGACAGATCCACTCAGCATCTGCAAAAGAGCAGATCTGGAAAAGAGCAGACGCAACGGCTTTGGGCAGCGGTGGCAGCACAGCAGCGTGTGTGTATGTGTGTGCATGCATCCGTGCGCATGTATCGGCTCAGAGCGTGTGTGCCTCTGAGCAGGGTAGACTGAGCTGCGCTGGGCTTCTCACTCACCCTCGGATGATGAAGGCTCACGTTCGGTATATGATGGAGCTTGACTGAGAAGCTTTAGGAAGTGTGGCAAACACACACGCACACTCCACGCCTGCTTCTGAACTGTGACCGATGACCGGACGTACGCATCAGGCTCCTTGCGCCCCCCGTGCTCCGCAGAGCAGACACACGGGCAGGTGAAGGACCTTCACCTTCAGCCCACTTCCAGACCTTTGGAGATGTTCTTCAGGACCTCTGGACTCCTACTCTCTCCCTGGAGAATCACCTTGTTTTTGCTGGTCTTCCTGGACGCTCCCCATCAGTCCCTCCAGGGCAGGAATAAGGGCAGATGGAATAAAGGTGGTAAGTTTGGAGTGTTGGACTTCACTGTAGTAACTTGGCACATTTTCTACTGTGAGGTCTTTGCTGATTGTTCAGCTGGTTGGGTGTGTGTGTATGCTGAACTGCGAGTGTCAGGACAGTATTTGAAGCATGAAACGTCCACTCAGGGGACACTTACGAACAATGCTTTTTTATAGTACAGGTGAAGTTCATCCTTTAGATGTATAAGCATGACACTGGTCTATTAATTTCATGTCATGATGATTCGTTTTGAAATTTCTTTTTTGGAGAGCAGTGGTTTGGAGGTCTGTTCTGATTGTGTTCTTAACTGGGGTGTTATGTCATCTTCACCACATCGTATATATTATAAAAAAAAAAAAATCATATATAAAACTAGTTAAAACTCAATGAAGCACGACAAACAAACAAACAAACATATCCATGAAAACACTAATTTAAACAGATGGAGCACGAACGTTATATACATTTCACTATAGAAAATAGTGAGACAGCTACCGCTTAACGTAACGTTCCACCTAAACATCGGAAGTCAAATGAACACAAATTGCTCTATTTTATCCTGTCATGTAAAATAAGCGAGCCTGCATGGCAACAGGAAATTAAAAAAAATCTGAATATCTATTCTGTTTGGGATATTTTGATTTAGAATTACAATATCTGAAAAACATCTGAAATTCGCTTTTGCACCATAATCAAAGTTCTAGCTTAAAATCATCATCTCCTCAGCCAGTGTCATATGTGTGTGCGTCAATCAAGATGAAAGATATGCTAATCTTGTTTCGAGAGAAATCATAAAATATAAAACGAAAACTATTTAACAAGAGCATAGGTTTATAGCCTACTTACAGGTTAGATTGAAATGCCTACACAGCGGGCTTATTCTGCACACACTTAACTGATATTGTTCCTTTGAAAATTAAATTGAGTAAACACACCTTTGGAGGTGCAAGTTATTGCATAAATTCAGTATATGAAGAAATCATACATAAAACACAACTCAAAATGTAAGCTTATTTATCGTCATGTTAATCAATAAATAAGCTTTTATTTTGACATGTGCAGTTATTTTTTTCCCCTTTACTGAATCTGTAAAATGTCTTGATTTTGTTTATAATACAGTTTGTGTTGCATTTACAATCCTGTGAAAACAGGTCCTGTTGACTCTTCAGCACTATGTTTCTCCGATTTGTGTGCAGACGCTACTCAGCTAAAAGCTTTCCCACCACTCTGATATAATTTCACTTCCTCTGTGCTCTGTCTTTATTGGGCTCTTGGAAATAGACACAGGGAAATAGAGAGCCAAGGAAGGGGGGAGGAAGCCAAAGGAAAAAGGAAGCAAGCAAGTGCACCCATGACTGTGATCCTGTGTGTATAAATATGTGTGAGTGTGTAAAACCATAGCCACTCTTCCTGTGTCTGTGCTGTGATTTCAGGATAAAGTCTTGTTTTACCAGGCTGTGGGAAAGTGTTAATGATTGACCACTAATCCAAGTGAGATGCCCCCCCCCCCTTCTCAGGCAGCATCGAATCCCCTTTGTGGGATTAAAGGAAGAGCGGTAATCATAATGGCCGGTCCTGGCAGAGGCGCATTGATGCACATCTGAACCCCATGGGCGTTGCAGACTCGTGGCTTCAAAGAGTCACAGCTCCTGCGTGCCTTTATCGAACAAGTACACCCCGCAATGGCTGTTCCTCATCTTCCCTGTTGAATCTAAACCCTCAACTCCAGTCGCTGTTCCTACGGCTGCCAGCCTTGTTTTACTCGGATCGTTTCATGCCGCGATGGTGCTAGTGGGTGTATTCTTCTGGCACCTCATGTGTTTAACAGGTGTCAGATGGACTTCAAAGCTGACTCACTCCTTGTTGAGTGTTGTCTAGTTGAATGGTTGAAATTTGACTCAGGGGTCTTCTCAGACAGATTTGCACTTCTGTTCCAGACATATTTTAGGCGGAAAATGCTTTAAGTGAAATATACTACTTTATCAAACTCCTAAAAGGTCCTAAAAGTAAACATGCAGTCAAAATTAACTGTTTACTTAATGCACTTTTTCTAGTTATATTGTGCATGGTTGCTCAGTGCACATTATTCCAATAAAATAGGCTGTTTGTCTTCTTTTTGTCAACTTACTGTGCCTCTGAAACAACTTTCCTTTTCGGCGAATCTGGCGAATAACGAATCCCTCTACTTTAATCCAGCCACTCCAAGCACTTGGCTCAATTTCTTTACACAATGCAACATATCACAATCCAATCAATACCTAATGAATTAAGTCCAGTCTCACCCTACATAATCTTTCTTTGAATATCCTCTTTCACTCGCGTAAACATCAGATTACAGAAATAAAATGGGTTGCGAACTGCGTAGAATGTTGACTTTTAATTCAGTGTTAATATACTTTTTTGCAGCAGTACCATTCATTTCAGTTTTATTTGGTGATAACACATTATGAAGCTGATGTCAGCTGATGTTTTGTAGAGATCAATTATGTTTTCCTTGAGCAGCTTTCGTGGAAGTGCCAGCACTGTGGCTTTGTGCAACCTGATCCCCCTCCCTCCTGTTTAAGACCATTTCTGATTTGAAATTCAGACACTATTAGCCTCTATACATTCTAAATATGGTTATACTGTATGTATTTCAGAGGGAAATAAATATCATAATATCCTTGTAATCTTTGGCCTCTGGTGAGATAGAGGGCATTGGCTTTCCATGCAGCAATTAGGGCACATTCTAAACAGTTTCGAAGATTTGGCTCCAGCTTTTCGCTCTGTGAAGATGACACAGAACGGCCAATTACCCCTTCATGACATACATGAAAAGGTGTAATTTTACCTGTGGATATGAGAAGATCAGCCTAGCATGGATGAATATTTGTTGCTACACTGTTATTATCATCGTTTACAACAATTCCTGGTTCTAGTGTGCCAACATGCATGTGTGCGTACCAGTATTTGCCAAGTAACAGTGTTTACTCTTCAGTTGTGCTATATACCACACAATCGTCATTGGATTAAAATGGCTTATATTTTTAGCATAAGTCCTGTTACTGAATTGTAGATGGTGTAGGAAGTGTATTTCGAATTTCCTTTGCATACATTAATGGTTAAGCTTCTTGTATTTCCTCAATATGTTTTCAATTGATTTGCAATGCAATTTCACCAGAATTAGTTATCTATTTTTTCAGTCAGCTTTAAAGTAGTGATTTATTTATTGGTAATGTTTCTAAAAAAATTATTAGATCCCAGCTTAATATACAAAGACAACTTTTAGTAAGCCATTTGTAGGTTTATTTCCCCCAAAAGTGTAAACTCAGTGGTGCTTTCAAGACATTGTTTTTGGAACCAATGGAAGATGGGGGTTGTGTTTGGGAAAACTGCATTTTTTTAAAAAATTTTATTACATTTGGTGACACTAGTAGCACAGAAATAACACACTTAACTTGCAAAATCATTTCAAAGTGCTAATCATTTAGGGCTGATAAGATAGCCAAGGCAAAGTAAAAGCATTTCAGTAATTCTGTGCCACATTAAGACTTTTTATTAAAGTGATAAGTTTAAAATATCCTTGTGTGATTCTCTGCACATTGAATATTTTCATACTTTGTTTCAGTGCTTTTGAAAGCATTGAATGGGAAGTGTGTGGACCAACTCATGCGACCCTGATCCCTATTAGCGTACTTTTTCTCCAAGTCTGTGCCTTTGATTGTCCTTCCACTGTCACCCAGGTTATCTGAAATGAAATTCAAGCATGTCGTCTCCCTCATGTATTTAAATGTGACTGTCACCATGGAATTTTCTGATAGCAGGGAATTCTCAGGGGCCAAGCTGGACCTCTGCACTATCTTTTGCTCTCTCTTGATCTCTTGTTCTCTCCATAGACATTACATAAAATAACATAACACACACACACACTCACACAGCTATGCTCTCACTAAATTTGAATGTGCCAGTCAATCTCTCAATCCTAATAGAAGTTTATTCTCCTGGGCCACCTGAGGGCTGTGGTATTTAGAGGGCAAACCGAACTCATTCAATGCCACCCTCCATCTGTTTCAGACCATAACCCAAGGGTTCAGACTGAGTTTGACTGGGTAGGTTCAGCAGTTAACCTCTACTGGTAGAACTTGTAATATCAACATTGTATCTGTTTCTTCATTGACAGCCATTCAAAAGTAGAATTTTTGCAAGAAATAAACAAACTAAATTACAAATGTATATGAAAGTGAGATAAGACCAATCACAATCCAGTATCCAAATAGATCACTACTCTATTCCAATGTGCAAATATTATGATTTTGTCATTGCTGGTGGTTACACTCAAACTTTGTTAGATTATAAAAAAAAAGGAAAGGCTGAAATTATCTACAAAAACAAGTTTGAACTTTGAGTCTTTATGTGAAGCTGTTCTGAATTAATTGCAGGACTTTAACACTGATGGTTAGGAGTTTAGAAAAATGTATAACTGACCTCTCTCTAGTTACCATAGATGTCCTTGCCATAACCCAACATTACCTTTAAACTCAGACCTGAAAATATGCACCATTGCATCTTTCACCAGATATTATTTCCCTGTCCCATTATTCATGGTTGCTGAACCCCTGAAATGCTGTTCCTCTATATGGCAGATGCCGGACTGCATGAAGACATGCAGACCGCCCGCTGTGTGGAGTCGTTTGACACAACCTCAGAAATGGAGCTGAATTCTAATGTGCTTGACTGTCTGGTTCCATCACGACAGTTCAGTCCATGAAAATGAACATAAACCCAAAGCTCAGAAGTGTAATTCTCCCTTTAGGGTTTCCATCTGCATGTGGCTAAGAAGCACCTTCTTTCAAGTCATGCAAGCTGCTGCCTTGAGACTAATGAGAAAAGAAGTAGCTTGCTTATGGATCCAAATTTGCAATCCTTTCTGCTATTCTCTGATGCGGGGCCCTGTTTTAAGTGCGCTAGTGCTAAGCGCTGCAATTTACGTTAAATCATAAGTACAAGGTTAATGGGCATGTCTATGCAGTTTTGGTATTTTCTTGCAAGCATGTGCGAAGTCTAGGCACAAGTGGGTTTGGTGAAATTGCATGTGCAAAGAGCAAATGGGCTGGGTCAAGTGCAATTTAATTCTAAGGTTCTTCTCCGGTTATTCCACCATCTGCGTCCTATTACTGTATACAGTTAATTTCATGCACTAGAAATAGAACCAAAGACAATTCATAAGAAGTTGGTAGTGTAAATTAATTTCTATATGCAATAAATTAGAAGAATAAATATGTGGAATAACATTCTTTTGTGTACTGACTGCTTCCTTGTTGAATGTCAGGCATATTTCTATGATAGTGACATACTCCTTTTAGATGCATGTAAAATGTGGTTCTTGTCAAGATTTTAATGTAGGCTCTGTTAAATTATATAGAATGTAAGTATATTAATCATATTGATCAAGTGACACAAATCATGGCTAGTATTGTATTTGCCTTCCAGTTTAGGCTGTTTGTTTGTTTTGTTTTCTTTGCATGCACTGCAATTCTACCAGTCGATTTTGCTTTAAAAATTATGTTATTGGAACATGAAAAAATCTGTAATTCAAATGACATTTCAAACTAAACAAAACTATAATTAAAATGTGTCTATTTGAACCCTGGTATAAATAGCATCTGTCACACAGTGCAGCTATTTGCACCCCAATAGTCTGGTGGAATCACAGAAATATATGACAAACTAAACAAAGATGTGGCTCCAGTGGCGTGGGGAGTAAAGATGCTGTGTAATTGTTTAGTGTTGCCCTTGCAACCGCGGTTCGATTCCGTGTGTTGTCCCACTCTTTTTCCCATCCGATTTCCTGTTTCCACTCTTAATATTTCCTTTAAGACTACTTAAAATAATAGATCAAATTGAATATAAATGTTGATTTCTTTCCAGTGATTTGGTTAATGTAGTGTGTCTATGGGACTCTTACACAATAAACACACTGCAGTCATGCCCATACTGTATGTTAGTATTTTAATATGGGTGCAAATAGTATTTGACACTATTTGCACCAAGGAGCAATTAGTATCTATCATTATTTGCACCAGGGCTATATTTCACGCTTTCGAAATATATTTTTTTATTGTATAAAAAAAAATATTATATTAAATTATTGTAAAAATTTAAATTGCATAAAAATTCTTAGGGCTGTAAAGTGTTGTCGCTATCTATTGGCATTTTAATTTACAATGAAGATTGTAAAGGTGTCAAATTTTATGATATACTGTGTATCAAGAACTAATATGTACAGTAATTATGGTCATTATTTATTTTAAATAGTTTTTGTGTAATGAAATTGTTCATTCTGATCGCTTGAAAATTAAATGACTGTGGCCACATTTTTGCAAAATTATATTACGTGGTTCATTATACATACTGCAACATTTCTGAGGTGAAATGTCATATGTGAGGTGCTAAAAGTGAGTTAAATGTACTCCCAGAAAGTTAAAGGTTTCAAGATTTATGCTTTTAAGTTTTTAAATCAACAAATCCTACCTCCCAACCTTAAACTTAAACCTAAACCTAACCGATAAGGTCAAAAAGCAATTGTTAAATTAAAATACAATTGAGCTACGGCACAATTTTATTGTGTTGAAACAAGCTTGTAAATATAGCTGGTTATGTAATGCAAATAATAAAGTGTATCGCCTGACAAGTCATGCCCTATACTAGAGTAAAAGTGTTTATATTTCATAAGATAGCATTGTGTCAGGAGCAGGGCAAATAGTAAGTGTATATGATATAATAATCTACAGCTTTGCTTGTGGTTTGTTGAAAAGGCAATAAAAGTCGATGTTGTAGCGCCTCTAGTGTTCATTTAACACAAATTTTTTTCATTGAGTTTTAGTTAACGATAATATCTGCTATGTCTTGGGGATCCTGGGTGAACAGATTTTCAGAGCGGCCAGAATAGGAGAAGCAATTAACCATTCTCACAACTTGCTGCTTGTGTGGAATTGGATTTCAGACACTCACGTGGGCCTGTGCTCCATTATGTGCCTGCGAGACAAGTGATACCAACTGTGCACGAGAGAAGAATAATTTTTCTGTTCCCCTGAACAGTCTGCTTTACAAGATGCTCGCATTGTGCCGCGCAACAATGGCACATTCTGTTATTCTCTCCCCTCGCCTTAAATGTCGCAACATCACGACAGAGCGCCCCCAACCAGACCGCTGCTTTCATAATGGCTAATAACGTCTCTCCGGGAAGCTGAAGTGTGTTGGACTATGGGGGGCTGATACACTCATACGTGCCTGCAGAGTCACCTACACACTCCAAAAGAAATGAGAATTTTGATAAAAATGAATTATGTTCTCTTTCTGAAGCTTTGGGGGAAACAGGTTCATCTTTTTATTTATATATATTAGGGTGTCTTTTGCCACTTTTTAATTGAATTGATGCAGTAGTGGATACAAAGAGGACTCAAATCCACATTGCCCTTTTGAGCACCTGGACTCCAATGAGTTTAGAGCATGTGCACCATGGGCCTGATGCAAAGTATTCCATTTTAAATGAGGAAATTCCATTGTGTGTGTTCATTGTGTATAAACCTATGTTGCAATCCAGCCTTTTGTGATTTAAGTTGATGTTTTTGTTGTAATTCATTGCACGAAGTTAAGAGCTGAAATACTGTACATTTTTATCATAAACATCTGATTTCCATAAGTAAGTAGGTTCAGTTGTTTTTAAGCTCTTCTTCTTCTACTTCGACTTTCTTCTACTGCATCCTGACTGTTAGTCTGTAACTCTGAAAATGGCCTGTAAAATCTGGACTGTCGCAATCTTATCTGGATGTCTTGTGTCTCTAGACAAATAGTACATGCTCAGATCTGCTGTAGGAGGTATTTCATCATAGAAAACACCATGCTAGTTTCTATTTGGGATCTTGATGGACAGCGGGGATGAAATATTTGTCCAGATTGGACTTTATGAGCGGAGCACATCTGCCCCGCACTGGCCCTTCCTGTGATCGCTGCCATTTCCGTCTCACTTTTCCTAATGAAGCTGCTGTCTAAATGCAGTGGGGAGCGTTCCCAACAGTAACAGTGTTTTATGGGATGTTTTATGCCATTTAGATGACAGCACAGGCTGATGGATGGGAGGACATAGATTTTACAGCCTAAGACCCTCTCACCTCTAGCTTACATTCCTTACCATTCTCCTTCTACAGTATGTCTTTCTCTCTCTCTCTCTCTCTCTCTCTCTCTCTCTGAGTGCATGCTGGGAGTGAGAGGGCGGAGCATGGTGAGTGTGAGCGTGAGCTGTGGCTATTGTTCAATTTTATACCTTCTAAATTTATACTTTCTATTTTTACTTTTTGTGATTTCGGTTGAATTGTGTTCACTGCTTGGTTGGATTTGTGAGATTATTCTGTATTTTTGGGCCAAGTGAACAATGCCACTGTTGTTTTCCTTAACACAGTTGAAAACGCTAATGATTTAGTAGAACATGGTATTGTCATTGACGAAGTGTTCACTCCTGTTCTTCCACTTTCTATGCCATCAAAGAAAGTTACCTTTTCCAATTCTCTGCCATTTATTAGTGACGATATCTTAATAAAGGCTCTTTCTCGTCATTGTAAATTGGTTTCCCTGATTAAAAGATCTCAATTGGTGGCAAGTTCCCTCTTTAGAAGCATGTCGTTTCTTTCAGAAGATTTGCATATATGGTAGTCAAAGACGATGCTGAACTAGATATGGCATTTCATTTTTGTATAAATGGGTTTGACTATATTGTCTTTGCTACCACAGAGAAGATGAAGTGCTTTAGTTGAGAGAAAAGGGGACATTTAGTCTGAAATTGTCCTGACAGAGATAAAGAATTTACGAATGTTACAGCAGAGAGTAAAAATGATGGGGAAGATGGAGAGGATAACAGTACTGCATTGCTCGCGGTAGAGCCGTCTAGGGTGGACACGACCGAAGTGGAGCCTGCTGCGGAGTCATGCGGAGAGGAGCTGGCCATGAGTAAGTCAGCTGAGGCCAGGATGACCTTGATAGACAAAATGAACACAGGTACAAAGCACACAGAATCACCTGATAATGCAGAGAGTTTGAAGAATAGGGCTCAGTCTTTGGAATGTGTGAGAGATGTTCAAACATGCCGAACTAAAGCTGATGTTAAGAACTATTATTGGTGATGATGGCATATAATGGAGGTGTTTAAAGTTCCCTTGAAATTAATAAAAGTGATAAGGTCTATGACTCAAGACTAGTGAAGGAATCAGATGGAGAAGAGATGGATGAACAAGATGACACAGATAGTGAATTATCTGACTCTAGTGTCACGTTCTCTCAGAGAGGGAACTCAGAGTGCTCGAATCAGAATTATGTTGTGGACGATATTAAACTGTTTCTTAGATCAACCAAGAATAGGAGAGGGGCACGTGTTAATGAATACTTCCCTGACTCGAAACAGGTGCTTGATAAAGAGTGGTGGTGGTGTAGTTGTCTAAGCACCATAACTGGTAATCTGGTAATCAGAAGGATGCTGGTTTGATCCCCACAGCCACCACCATTGTGTCCTTGAGCAAGGCACTTAACTCCAGGTTGCTCCAGGGGGATTGTCTCTGTAATAAGTGCACTGTAAGTCGCTTTGGATAAAAGCGTCTGCCAAATGCATAAATGTAAATGTAAATGATAGCTGAGGTGTGTTTCACAAACTATCTTTTTTTTTTTTTGAGAAAACTTATCATTGAAATGAACGATAATGGCAGTGAAAAAGCATAATCAAATAAGGGATAATGGTCTGTTCTTACCTTTAAAGTTGTGTTTATTTAATTTTTTCAAATGTTAAGAGTGAAGTTCAAGTGGCAACATTGAAATTGAATGGGGAAAGAAATTGTAAAAAAAAAGAAAAAAGACAGAATACAATCAATACACATGATCTAAGCGATATCTGGAGACATGGCAATGGAAGTAATAGAAAGTACACCTGGTTTCATAACTGTGATAGTATTAGGTCATCAGCAAGACTTGATAGGATTTATGGTTTCTTAATATTTTTAGAAGATGTTGTATTACTCAAATAGATTTTTCAGACCACTGTATGGTGCAGGCTTCCTTTATTGTAAGTTTCGTCAAACTAAAAAGTGCATAGTGGCATTTTAATACTTCATTGTTGAGTGATATTCCTTTTTTGTATTCTTTTAAGTTTTTATTTTTAAATAATTTTAATGCCAAAAAAAAACGACCTTTCGCTCTATTCAACAATGGTGGGATTTTTGTAAGATGCAGATTAGACAATTGTGTCAGCAGTATACTCTCAATGTCACTAAAGAGATGTCATGATCTATGAACATTTTAGAGACCAAAATAGTAAAGTAGTAAGAGTTAATTACATCCACGGGAGATATAAATTATTTGGAAACACTTTCAACAAAAAAGATTCAATTGTCTGACCTGCTGGGAATAAAAGCACAGGGGTCTTTGGTACAATCACGCTTTTTGTGTGTAAACCAGTTGGATGCACCAACCAAATATTTCTTCATTTTAAAGAAAAATAATGGTCATAAAAGGTTTATTCATGCCTTGCGTTCAGAGGCTGGAGGAATGTTGTCTGACCAAACAGATATTAGGAAGAGAGATCTTTGTTTTTACAAACATCTTTACAGAAGCACAGTAATAATGTTTTTATTTTTTTTTTATTTACCCCATGTTTTGGAAGAAACAAATGCAGAACTCAGTGGCGTTGTGAGACTGAAAGAATTGCATAAGGCCCTCCAAGGCATGGAGTCAGGGAAAGCACCTGGAATTTATGGGGTTCCAGTCGATTTCTATAAGTCCTTCTGGGATGTGATGGGGGAGGATTTGATCTTGGTGCTCAACAAAAGTTTAGCTGGAGGGCAGCTGCCATTGAGCTGCCATAGAGCGGTCCTCACTCTCCTTTCAAAAAAGGGTGATTTAACATACATCAAGTGCTGGCTTCCTGTCGCTCTCCTTTGCAGCGACTATAAACCGCTTTCTAATTTTGGCAAATAGGTTAGCTGAAGTATTGGATCAGCTAACCTATTTGAGTGGTGGTGGTGTAGTGGTCTAAAGCACATAACTGGTAATCTGGTAATCAGACGGTCGCTGGTTTGATCCCCACAGCCACCACCATTGTGTCCTTGAGCAAGGCACTTAACTCCAGGTTGCTCCGGGGGGATTGTCCCTGTAATAAGGGCTGGTGCTGTAATAAGGTAAGTCGCTTTGGATAAGCGTCTGCCAAATGCATAAATGTAAATGATCCAGATCAGACCTACCGTGTGCCCAGTAGGTCCATTTTTTATAATATTTCTTTGGTACGGGATATACTAGATGTTTCCAAGTTATTCAATTTGGCTGCTGGTTTGATTTAGATTTAGATTAGATCAAGAGAAGGCATTTGATCGAATTGAGCACCCTCATTTGTGAAATTGTTTTTCCTCTCCCCCTTTCTCCCCAATTTGGAATGCCCAATTTCCAATGCGCTCTAAGTCCTTGTGGTGGTGTAGTGACTCGCCTCATTCTGGGTGATGGAGGACTAATCTCATTTGCCTCCGTGTCTGAGACCATCAATCCATTCATCTTATCACATGGTTTTCGAGCGCGTTACAGCGGAGACGTAGCGTGTGTGGAGGCCCAAGCTATTCTCTGCGGCATCCAACACAACTCACCACGTGCCCCACCGAGCGCAAGAACCACATTATAGCGACCATGAGGAGGTTAACCCAACGTGACTCTACCCACCCTAGAAACCTGTCCAATTGGTTGCTTAGGAAGCCTGGCTGAAGTCACTCAGCATGCCCTGGATTCAAACTTGAGACTCCAAGTGTGGTAGTCAGTGTCTTTACTTGCTGCACTACCCAGGCCCCCCATTTGTGGAGAGTTTTAACAGGTTTTTGTTTTTGCCATGATTTTATTGATGGGGGGCCTGGGTAGCTCAGTGAGTTTTGACGCTGACTACCACCCCTGGAGTTGCGAGTTCGAATCCAGGGTGTGCTGAGTGACTCCAGCCAGGTCTCCTAAGCTACCAAATTGGCCCAGTTGCTAGGGAGGGTAAAGTCACATAACCGAGTCGCGAGTTGTGGTTCTCACTCTCAATGGAGCACATGGTAAGTTGTGCATGGATTGTGTAGAGTAGCATGAGCCTCCACATGCTGAGTTTCCGTGGTGTCATGCATGACGAGCCATGTGATAAGATGCAAGGATTGACGGTTTCAGAAGAGGAGGCAGCTGAGACTTGTCCTCCACCAACCGCATTGAGGTGAGTTACTGCGCCACCACGAGGACCTACTAAATAGTGGGAATTGGGCATTCCAAATTGGGACAAAAGGGGCTAAATATACATTCATATATATATATATATATATATATATATATATATATATATATATATATATATATATATAATAAAATAATTGATTGATTAGGTCATGGTTCTGTATAGTGATGTTGAGAATATACTTAAAATAAATGGTGGCTTATGCTCTCCTTTTAAAGCTCTAAGGGGTTTTCGACAATGTTGTTTCTTGTCTGGAATGTTGTTTATTGAAATTAATTGTAGATTTTAATATGAATTCCTCTGCTAAAGTGAATTGGAACAAGAATTGGGTATTAAATACTTTGTAAAAAATTTGGGAGATGAAATTACTGTATTAAAGAACTGGGTGGGGGTTATTGAAAAAGTGAGAGTTTGATTAGGAAAATGAAAATGGTTGTTACCTAATATGTCATATAGAGGCCAAGCACTAATTGTTAATAACCTGGTGGCATCATCGCTCTGGCATAAGCTGGCCTGTGTGGATCCTCATCCAAATCTCTTAGCAGGAATCCAGGCAGATCTTGTAGACTTTTTTGGGGATAAACTGCATTGATTGCCACAGAGTGTGCTTTACTTGCCAAAGGATGAAGGGGGACATGGACTCATTCATTTACAAAGCAGAACAGCAGCTTTCCGATTACAGATTTTACAAAGTCTTTTATCTGGACCAACTGATTTCAGCAGGAGAGCTGCTGCATACCCATATTACATTGCATGGAGGGATTGGGTCTTGACAAATCACTGTTTGCAATGGACACCAATAAACTAGACATTTCTAGAATGCCAGTCTGTGATGAGGAGGAGGGTGTGGCCGGGCCATGACTACGCACGCCTGGCCCCCAATCAGGATAATCAGCTGAGGAGAGGTATAAGTGAGGTTTTCATTCAACTATTATATTGAGAGTTCAGCCAGTTCCCGCTGAAGCCTGGGAAGGAGGAGGGATGTGGTGTCGTGGAGTCCTCGCCACTACCAGCCATCCGCCCAGGAACGGAGATGTCACTGCCTGCCGCCGAGGATCTGAGGCATGCTGCCGTTTCCCCCCGTAGAAAAAAGACACAGAACTCAAACGCACAGAATAAAAGATAATTTAACCCATTAATCAGTCGCCACCTCGTTGAAAATAATTTTCTAGGCTACTTACTCAAAAGCATAAATATTTTGATGTGCAAAATTAACACGTCGACATGGTCCGCTGAGGCGGCTATCCTGCGCTTGAAAAAGCCTGCACAGTGGAAAAATAACGTTCAAGCAAGCACAGATGTAAAGAAGACTCAAATGTGGAAACCTCCATAGGGTCTTTCAAACATTAAGAAATCTGATTCCTCTGATAAAACTCTGATAAAAGCTTGTATTTTCATGTTTGATAATATGAATTTCGGTCTAATTTTAAACTTTTCCATATGAACAATAATGAATGCACCAATTGACCAGTTTGTTTCTGATCTGTTGGATTGTCCAGGGTGATGGTCCCACAGATGGTCAGACTACTGGTCTAATCAAGTGTGATCTCTCTTTGCTGTACTGTAGAACTGAGAAGTTTGTGTAGCCACATTGCTTTAGACTCCATTTTGCGCTACCAACAGACTACATGTGGGTAATATGACCAAAGTCTTCTATCACAGTATTAATTAATTTGATATTTAAGTTAGACTGGGTAGTGAAAGAAATCTAGTCATTATTTTGATGTGTCTAAGACTTGGATCCAAAAAGTAATCCCTTCTTCATGATCCCATTAACAAAATGGCCCCTACAGCATCAACAACATCCAATGACCCACTTCATAGTTCCTCAAATGATGTCACAACCCAAATCATGTCATAAGGCTGCAACTTCACCAGCTCTTGTTGGACAAAGACCACGAGAAGATCCCTCAAGGAATTATGTCACTTTCCCATCCAATGGAATTCTACCACCGTCGGCATGGAGGCTGGCGCTCTCTAGGCCAAAAACATCCTTCAGTATCCATTAGAGCAAACATGTCACTCGCTCCGTTTTTTGCATCGTGCACCTCCCTCTCTACTCTTAGAATGCTCTACACTATAAAACTTTGAAGAGATAAGAAGCTGTTTTTCTATTTCAGGATCACCATTAGCTTGAATAATGCAAAGGCTCGAGTAGGAGTGGCTGAAGGTCTACAGAGGGTCGGAACACAGCCTTGGATTAAATTATACATTGTTATTGCAGTTGGTGTGGTCTGTTCTTCCTCCAAATGCTCTGTTGCTGTCTCATCCAATAAAATTTGGGAAGCAATGGTGGGACACTGAACAGACCAGGCCCAGAATAAAGATGTGTACAACTGGGGGAAATTGGACTTGGAGGGATCAGTATGCATCAAACAGGGAATGCAATTTTGACAGGACAGCTTAAAGTACATTTCCATTGTTGTCATCATATTCTCCTAGATCACCAGATCTTAACTGGTTTTGCTTCAGGATGCATATTTTACATTGGGCATCAACAATGATTCATAATATGATGAACTGTATAGGCCTAACAATTGCTAAATTATTAACAGGTCTGTCAGGCCATGGGAATAGCAACATTTATTTGGTTTTACTTGTTCTTAATAGTTGCTAGTTGTTATAGTAAGTGTTTGGTTTCTAAATAACTTTTGAATTTAATTGGAAGTAATCCCGTAATGTGGTCTGGGTCGCATTTTCTTTTACCGTGTGTAGTTTGAATCTTTGTTTTTAGGATGTGTGCACGTAACACAACCTGTCCATGTTACCATCTGCCAAATTTGACTAGCTTTAACAAAGTGATGGATGAATTTGTGGCAGAAAGTGAGAGTGAATATGAAATAGCCTGAGTGAACATAATAAAAAAATAAGCTAACTGTAGTAGCATCCTATCTAATTTGACCATACTATAAAGATAGGAAGAAATACAGAGATAAATCTAGTTTTATCTCAATGTCATGACCCAAAGGTAGTCCTATCTATTGTATGATATTTCTGCATTATTAACTAAACGTATTCACTCTTCATTAACCCTTAAGACCTTCATTTACGCACTAATAGACTATAATGATAAAATAACTTCAGGCTATCTGTGGTCACATTGATAAATGAAGATGACCTATTATCATTAATATTTGATATGTTATATTATCTTACATTGCTTTCAAGGGGATTTATCATGGTTTTATACTGTAGTTTGGCAATTTGGGACTGAATTAATGCTAATCTGTAGACTTGAAGTAACTTCTGAAATTAAAAAATACATACAAAATCACATTCATAAAATGTGGTCATTTCACACTTCCCTTTGTTAAGAAATTGATTGAAATTCATAGTTAAATTCATTGTTTCTTCTCAAGTAAAGAAAGGAAAGACTCGCTAGGGTATAAAACTTTTTACCAGTTAAAAGCAAAACAGTCAACACACCTCTGGTATTAAAGAGATTATTTTGGGTATTGTGCAGTCAAAATTTATTTTATTGAAAGCTTTCATGCGCTCAAGGGAACTGCTGCACCAGGCTAATGAATTTCATTTAAAAAAAATCTGCCCCAAGAAATTGTATAACCAGGATGTTGAATGTTATATAACACTCACATGATACACACATTCCAGGAAACATTTCTGTTGAAGTCAGCACTCAACTTAGAAGGACGATTAGGCTTGGTGGAAGTTAGCAGTATCACAAAACTTTAGCTTGACGAAGAAAACTAGCATTGCATTGATGTGGCAGAGTAAAGGCTAAATTCATCACAATAATTGAAATAAATAAATACAGGTTTAAAGTGCTTTGTTGAAGAGATCTTTTTGTCTCTTTTCTTGTGTTTGAAACAGTTCTGCTGCGCCTTCATCCAGTTTTTTTTTTCAATTCCTACATCCAAAAATAATCCAAAGGAATTCTCTAAATATAGCTATTAGATCTAAATATAACTGTCACATTATATATTTCTATCTAGAGTTTGATCTTTAAAAGAAATATACTTGTTCAATAAAAAAATGATAATTTTGTCATTATTGACCTATTGACCATTTTCCCTGAAAAACAAAGTGAGAAAATTTGAAGAATGTTTACCTAAATCTTTACAGTCCAATGAAAATTCACAGTTACCACAGTTTTCAAGCTCTGAAAAGGTTTTCTTTGGGTGCACTTTGTTGATGGATAATTTTTGTATTATTATTTAAATCCGTTTGCAAATGAGATTTCAGTGAAGGTCTGAATAGTCTATAGGTTGATAATCTATGGCTTCAGAAGTCTTATGTCTGCGCTATATGTAGTTCATAAATAAGTCGCATGGACTTTTATGGTGATTTTATGGTGTTTATTTGTACTTTCTGGATCTTTACAGCCATGGTTACTAGGGTATGTTGTTGTATATAAAAGGTCTATTTCTTTAAAATAACTACTTTTGTGCCCCACAAATGAAAGTAAATTATTTAGGACATAACGTCAAGTAAATAATGACTGAATGTTCCATTTTGGCTGAACTACTCCCTACAAAACCAGCAGCAAATCAGTTTTTGTTACCTACTGATCCCAGATCAGAATTAATGAAAGAATTCTCCTCGTAGAATGACTGTCTGGGCTTAATGGTGCTAACTGTGGTGCTGTACTAATCCTGAGCTAGCCTTCTCAAGGGAGACGTCCCTGTGTACACCATACTCATATTCACCAGCCCATTAGCCTCCTGCGCACGTCTGCCATATTAGATTAGAGTGTTTATTGTCCAATTTATCATGGACGCTTTATCTGGCCTGAAAAATATCTCTCTATTGCTGAGTATGTAAGGCTCGGCGCTTTAGATATTGAACACAAGGAATATTAAGTAAGCAACATCAACACATACCTTTAACTATGTCAACATATATTTTTGTGGAGAGTACCTGCTGGCTGAATGAAGAAAAATAAATAAAGTATTGCTGAGTATGAGACTTGACAATAGTGTTTGAATTAAGGAGTTGCTGATTGGGCCCCGGATCCCCCATAAAACCGGGAGCATACTGTTTGATTTTTTACGGACCTTTCCAAATTATTCTAGTCAGTCTGTCTGATATAGCCTAATTGTAGAGAGATCTTCACATCCTGTGCCATGTTCGGTACTGTCCTGATTGACTGTACATCTGGCCATCGTAGGAGCAGTCACACTGCAGGAACGTGACACTAAATTTATGACAGCCAAAACTTTATTGAATGACAAGATTCATCGCAAAGGCAATCAAATGGCCATCGGTGAACATGCCATACTAAGCGATTCGGTGATTCTCACAAAAACTCTCAAGAAAATATCCTTGTCCTATTTTACTCCAAAATTCAAAATAAATAAATCAAAATTGCATATAAAAATGAAGCCTGTTTTTAGGGCCATTCAGTTTTTTTTTCCCCATTGTGATATTATTGTCATGATAGTTGATGACACCCAAATACTCATTTTGGCAATTTGAAAAAAGATGGCCAACATGATATCCTCATTACCACAACATGACAAACAAAATGCCATTTATTTAAATGGTGAAGTTTTTATACATCATAGTAGTACTCCTTTGGTACTGCCTTTCATTAAATCAGTTTATGCCTATTTACATTTTTTAAACAATCAAATGTATAACAAATGTTATACTGTAAATACATGACTTTGTTACAGTAATGAGAACCATCATTGAAAACAATGGGAACAGTAAAACATCTGGATTCACTTTTATTAATGAGAATTGGGGGTTAAAATGTGGCTATGTATCCTGTAGTGGTTCTAAATGTAGGTCCTAAATTTACTTTTTGAAAAATATGATTTATTTATTTTGTATTGATTTGGGGTTAAATGTGACCAGGGCATTTTCTTGTCAGATTTCATGAGAAGAAGAATGCCAATTGTGCCCTACGACAAGAGAAATCAAGCAAAGTATTTTACAGAATTTGTCTCCTATGGCAAAATCACCGGCAAAATAATGTGTCCTGGCTTAAGAGTTAAAGTAGACCCAAAAATGAAAATTCAATCGTCATTTACTCTCTTTTTATCTGCAAAACACAAATGAAGATTTTTAGAAGAATATTTCTACTCCGTTGACCCTCACAATGCAAGTGAATGGTGACCGGAACTCAGAAGGTCCAAAAAGGACAAAAATGAAAATCTTTGTTTGTGTTCTGCTGAAGAAAGAAAGACATTTGTAATGGCATGCGGGTGAGTAAATTATGAGATAATTTAAATTTTTGGGTAAATGATTCCTTTAAAGGAGCCCCATTAGATCCATAGAAAAAGAGATCAAAGATTGTACCTTTAGGGGTACAACGGGTTGTCACTGGGGCAGTTCCCTCAAAGGTACACCCTCTGTACCCTTTACATGTCAACCAGATTGTATTTGTATCTCACTTGTACCCACAGGGTACAAAGTAGTTACAGTGGTTGAATATTTGATGGTATTGCTCCAGTGAGATGCTGTTGTACCCCTAAATGTAAAATGTTGCATTTTATTATCCAAAAGTAAAAAAAGTATGTTTCTAAATGAATATATTGCAAGAACTGATGCAATTCAAACACTGCGTTAGACACTGATCTTGAAATGTCTATTTCATTGCCTAAATTATAATAAATGGGGCTTGTTTTGAAACTCAGGACGCTAATCTGCTCGGCAGGATTTAAGCAGTACAGTTAAACCTGGAGCTGAGTACACAAGGCTATTATGTCAAACAGAGTTAGCTACAGAACACTCCTTAGCTCAGCTTAGCAACGCAGACACCTCACCCTGTGTCTCTGACTGTCTAGCTCGCTAGCGGGAGATGCTCAGTGGCGCTGCGGCTCTAATGTGACGGCCTTGTCAGTTTTGAGCGATGACGAGGAAGGTGTGCGTGGAGTCTGGATTTAGTGCTTAATGACTGGTAAAATTGTAAGGCTGCATTCAAGGTGACCCCCTCTGAAGTGACAGGGCCTATAAGCAGAGCTAGAGGCTGGGTGATGGTAATCCTTCCTGCCTCTTCCCAACACTGGTGACTGTTACCACCCCCGTGCATTGTCACCAAAGCCGAAAGCATGTAATTACACTTTTATTGGCTTTAAGAAGACCACAGTATCCATCCATCCACTCCACAATCCCATTGGCCTGGTTGTGTGGTGGAATGCTTATAGATCACGATTATTCGTTGGCACTGTGCAAACCAAACTAAGTATTGGTTCACAAGTACAATTGTGCAGAACACAAACAAATATTTTTAGGAGAATATCTAAGCTCTGTTGGTCCTTACAATGCAAGTGAATAGTGACCAGACATTTGAAGTTCCAAAAACCACTTAAAGGCCACATAAATCTAATCCATAAGACTCCAGTGGTTAAATCCATATCTTCAGAAGCGATATGATACGTGTGGGTGAGAAACAGATCAATATTTATGTCCTTTTTTACTTTCCACAATTTGAAAGTGAAGGCTAAGATATTCTTCTAAAAATCTTAATTTGTGTTCTGCAGAAGAAAGAAAGTCCTACACATCTGGGATGGCATGAGAGTGAGTAAATGATGAGAACATTTTCATTTGTGGGTAAACTTTGTTATAAATGTCTAAATGACTTCTTGTGATGGAAAAAAAAGAGAGTCATTTTAAATGTATAGCTTTGAAGCAACAGCCTCCGCAAACTATTTTTGCAATCATCCTTGGTGTCTTACAAAAGGGCTGAATGCACACAAAAAAGAAACAGTGTGTCATGTCCTAATGTCAAGTGCATCTGAAGTGCTTTTGCTTGCTGTGCCTACTGCAATGGCTTGTGGTTAGTTGCAAATTTGTAATCCATGAGTCTAAAAGCAGTCTGAGAGGATGAACAGATGCAGCGGAAAGCGCAGGTACACGCGCAACCTGCCTTGACACCATTAGCCCGGGTGACACATTAAGGTTCTCTTCCGTGTGTAATTAGTTTTGTCTGTCAAGTTGATGGATGTCTTGTTTGTTGGAAGTTCCTTTTGTGCTTTGGGCACATACAAATACATACAAAAACCCAAAATAAAAAGGTTGCCCCAGGATCAGTTTAAACGCACCTCAGAAAGTGAAGGAGGACACATTTGTTTCAACAGAAAACAAAACTTTAAAAAAAAGTGTGTTTAAGACTTAATGGGTGAAGTGTGTAATTTTTGTACCACTAGCATCACAAATGAAATTGGAAAAATAATATCTTAATAATAGTAATTATAAAATAAAGGTTTCCCAAACACTCTCCACCTCTATAATTGGTTGGAGCTGGCCCCAACAAAATATATGTAATACCTTTCCACTTTTATTAGGGGAAATGACCCTATTAAGCCCACCTACCAAATAAACCCACTTACGGACTTATTGTGAAATATGAAAAAGACAGAAAGCAAGAGAAATATGTGTTGTCATTGGTTCTTAGTCTTGTTATTGGTTCTTTCATGTAATTGGTTTATGCTGTTTATTGCATAATTTATGTTGTTATGCAATTCTGTTTGTTCATTGGTTGTCTTGTTACCCATGTCATGTATTTAAGCCCTCATGTTTACCATTGTCCTTGTCTTGTATTGATGTATGTGAATGTATCTTTGTCTTTTGTTCATGCCATGCCAAGTAAGTCAAGTTTATGTTTAAGTTTAGTTCACGTTTATAGTTTTGGAGTTCACGTTTTGTTTAAATAAACTGCACTTGGGTTCTTCATGTCACCGTCACTTCATTTAGCGACGTTACAGTTGGGATCATTTTATGTTGTATTTGGAGCCAACTAAACGTTTCGTTCTTGAGTTATTCAGGACCATGTGCTACCACTGTTTGGAGGCCATTTTTGAAGTTGCTTATGAAGGGGCAGGTTTACCCCTGTAAACAACTTCACTGTGTTCGATAACCTAAACAAAACAAAAAAATGTGTTTTTTAGGAGTTAGATGAACAAACTGGGTGAGAAATGATTAAAAATATATATATAAAATTAAGAGATGAATAAATAGATTGCAACTTGATATGATTTATTTTCTTTGTATTGAACAGCAATACTTTGTATTTGAAAAAATGGATTTCATGAATATCTGGAGCTGATGGTCACAAAGTTATATGTTGTAAAAGAAAAAGAAAAACTGAATAAAACCTGCTGATAACCACATGAAATGAAAATATTTTGAAGCTTCTTGAGCTCAAACAAGCGTTAGTGTTCTGACTGTAATTGTAATCCATAAATAAAGCTTTCTTTTCATGTGGGCTTTGTGAAGTGCCTTTGAAAAGCTTGTTTGCTCATAGTTTAAAAGCTTTAAAAAAAATGTTTTTTTTACACCAAAAACAAACTCTACATTGTAAAATATAGTGTTTTTTAATAATGAAGAAAAAACAAACATATATATATATATATGTATATGTGTATTTAGCTTGACTCTACTATAAATTATTGAGGTTTATTTTACATTGTCCTCTTTTGTTCCCAAAAAGCCCACTGAGCAAATAACCCATTAAAACATTGCTAACTGAATTTATTGTCAACTCTCCATACTGAATTACAGTTTTCATTGCAGGGAGAAAATGAATAGGCTGAGGAAAAATCGTAAGGACTGTCTAAACACGATTAAAGCTTGCTGGATTCAGAAATTACATATTTAATTAATGGTTATGATGTTTGAGGTCTAAATCTAAACTGTGTTTATTTCGTAAAATGTGAAAAAAAAATGTTTTTATAAAAGCATAGCGGCTCTTTAAGAACACTTAAACGGTACACATGTTTCTTATTAACCCACTCCGGACTTTTCACATTTGCAATCAAATATAACAACTTAATTTTGTCAGTTTTGTCAAACATAACATGAGAGATTAAGATTTGATATAATGCTCACTTTACTGGAAGACTTTTTTTTTTTGGGTGGGCTTAATTGAGTCACCTCCCCTATTTCTTTTCACAACACATTCAGTTCTTAATGGATAAAATCATTTGTCTCTCGTTGACTGTTGTGTTTTACTCATCAGATTATGGAAGTTAAATAGGTTGCGAACATATTTCGCGTTGACTCTGATGGTGAAAGTGTGATTTTCAACAGGGTGGATGGAGTTGAGGTGATTGGGATTGTAGTGGCAGGTGGGACACGACTGTGAAAGGCTTCGTTAGGATTAGTGAGTGAGGCAGCACTGCAGGCTGGCCGGTGTGTTTATCAGCAGTCACTCATGCTGGCCGCTCGCAGCAACCTCACCTTCACAGTACCTTAAATGTCACAGATCTTACCTCTCTCGCTTTTTTGTACTCTCCCTAAGCAGTTTAACCCAGAATGAGTTTCTAGTTCACAGGTGTCAAGGGCTTTTCACCTGTTGTGAGTGTTCAGACGTGGTGTTTTTCAAGAGAGAGAAACTGCCAGTTTTGGCAGCAACCAACAAAAAGTAGCAGTAGTAGCTAAGGGTGTAACAACTCACTCATCTCACGATTTGGTTGGGTTCACATCACAACACTGAACTCAAAGTACGGATCACGATTCTATAAACTAATCCTGAATCAAGAAGATTAAAAGTTTTCTTTTGTTATTATAATTATTATAAACAATTACAAAACAGTTCCTCTCATTTAGCTAAAAGTACTGTTCTTAAAAGTGCTAAATGATCCATCAGAGATGTGCTGGGACTAAAAATCAACTCAGAACAGGACAATGGTGACAACAAATGGAACTATTAGCTAATAATTCTGCATACAGAAAATACAGATAATACTGTCTCTGATTACATCTAAATATTATTTTCGAAAATACATATTTACTGTAAATGAAGTGAATGCTTATCAGATAATTGATAAAAAGACCGGAAACACAAGATCATGTGAAGAAATGTCGTACGGCTCTGCATGCCAAAGTTCGGTGAACTCTGACCTGCTAGTCTGCACGACAAGAGGACGAGGGGACCAATAGAAGATCGAAACGTCACACTGACCTCATGGCTCAATCAAATAAATATACATATTTCAAAGCTGCGTGTTTTTATTGTTGCCGGAAAGTGAGTAGACAGCATATTTTTATATTATTACTATAATATTATTTGTTGTTTGTGAAGTGTTATTTACTAAAACCAGAAACCCTCCCGCGTGTCATCATAGCCTAGCTTGGTCTGTTGCGTCGTCTAAAAAAAATTTGCATGCTCAAAGCCTAGTGTGACCGACCCTTTACATAGGCGTAGGATGTTGCACGTATTGGATCGAATAGATGTTAAAATAATAATAATAAAAAGTCAAATTTTCATGATGCACATTGTCACATTTTTAACTGTAATACATCATGCCATAATAAACCGTTACATCCTTAGTAGTAGCAACTAAAATAACATTTTGTTGTAGATAGCAGTAGTTCAGCTGTTTTCAAAATAGTATTGTTTTTTCCCAGAAATCTGCCACTTTTTCGAATAAGTAGCTGTGTAATAAGTGAAATTACCAGTTAAGCAGATTAAGTAGGTTCTCAAAACAGACGTTGATGTTAGCTTGTCAAAGCTTGTCCGAAAGTTTAAAATGGCTTTAAAAGACCTTGTGTGGGTTTGTTTTTTTCTTATTTTATTTTTTGACATAGTTTGAATAGTCTACACTTTTGAACGTTCCGTCAATGAACTACCTTTAAAAACGAGATTCCGACTTTTTGAAAAAGAGTTCACGTCTTCATAGAACTCGTAATTACATGTTGAAAACTCTGAAATCTATGAAAACTCTGACTTGACAGTTGTGACGTCATTTAAATGAACCAATATGGCAGCAGCTTAAAGCACGTTTATGGTAAGTTTAAGGCAGTGAACCCATATTTCAGCTTGATATGCCATTTTATAAGCCATTTTTACATGCAGCACTTTCTTTGTTCTTAAACATTTTGCAAGAACATATAGAGGTGAATTAAAATCATTCATTTAGTGAAAATGCCGCTTTGGCATTATGAGTGTTGCCATGGAAACAAATAACTTCCGAGGTCCAAGAACAGCTTTGAGTAGAATCCAAGAGCCGCCATCTCGTAAGTGCAGAAATTCCTACACGATATTAATGCTGCGTATGACCTCACCCACACAGTTTTGGTTTGAAAACATTGATTTAGCTACTTTTACGCCTCCCATCCACAATAAAAAAAGTTTTCCTCCACCGAAAATGACTTTAAAACCATTATTAAAATCATTAGTGCATAGTCTGGAAAGCGATGACGACTTGAAAATAAATAAATAAAAAAATTCAGACGAAAACGGATTTGTGTGGGTGTGGTCTATGTCTTTGGAATTGTTCATCATCCACTGTGCGAAAACCTTAATTGTAGTGAATCAGTTAGTAATGTCATAGCACACTATTCCAGAATATTCTGAAGGTCTGTACTGAGTTTGGTGGCTCTAGGAGGTGAAATAGTCAGAAATTTCGATCTTGGTTTAGGGATTTTGGAAAAAACCCTAATCAGCTCAATGTGTTATTCAAGCCAAGATAACTACTTTAAAGTAGATGTAGATAATTTAAAGCTACAAGCTACAGTTCAAAAGTAGCTTCCAGCAAACATAATATTCTTCAGTCAAATTTACAGCCGTATATGTATAATGACCAATAAACGAATAATTATCTGTTGCTCCAATACCGATTTCCTAAATAGCTGTGCTGGTTTCATGTGTTTCATATCACTCTGCGCTGTCTTTCTCTTGCATAATAAAATAATAAACTCAAACGAATACTAACAATACATTTCCATTGATTTATTTGTTTCGTATTCAGGGGTCCTGACTTAACTTTACATTATCCCTTACTTAAATGTGTTCTTTAGTGTTCAATATACAAGAAGTCCATGCTGAAGTTTACAGCATTGTTGGATGAGTGGCAGTGTGATATCGTTATATAATTGCAGTTCTATTTTAGGTAGACAACATGTCAAATATTTTACATGCTTGTCAAAACACTGCACACATTTGAAAGCTTTTGTAACTTTGCATGCATACAATTAACAAACAAACGGGTAGCAGCTGGCATAGCTTGTTTACATATAAACACAGAACGATTTGGACATTATGACATGCTTAAAATGTATGAATTTCATTGTATTAGATTAAAAAACAAATCAAACCAATTGGTATTTAAATTGAGACACCACATCAGCAAATTAACTCTATAAAAAGAATGTAAATCATTACATGTGGCTCTGTTGTACGTGAGTGCTGTATACTCCTGAGGCCTGTCTGTGGCGAGTTTTCAAACAGTTTGAATGAAATGAAGTTGCTGTTTGATTGAGGCATTGCGTCTGACGGGGGCTTTGAAATGAGCAGTGTCTCATGTCAACTGCTGTTTTGGAGGTTCAGAGACATTAGCACTTGAAGCAAAGGCAATTACAGTACACCCCCCCTCCCCCACCAAACATCCCAGCGATTCTCGTCAGGTGCCCGCTTCTTCACTCATAAAATATTCCCACACGTTGGCCTCATTTACTCAAGCGCCACTGAGTTGCTGTTTTAGTGCCTTTCAGCTCAGCAGTGTTTTAAAGACAGCACAGGTTAGTCCACTCAAAGTAATTTCAGTAACATGCTGTAATGTGATCTGCATTCAAATGAATATAGAGTCACACGCTGCGAATGAGAGTGTGAAATTAAACATAACATATTTTCACAGGTCAGCATGCCTCAGTGGAATTATAAACTCAAAAACAGAAAATAAATGGTAATAATATAAAGCGCTATGGTGGTTTCTTCATAGCCAGTGTGAATATGCTTCCTTTTATTCTTGTTTGTTATCTACAAAGCAAGTTGTAAAAGTAATTCCAGGGTGAGCCTTATGAAACCTGCCGAGCATGACCGGTTTATGATTTATTCCAAAAAATAACAATAAAAATAGCTCAAGTCTTTTCTAAAGGCATATGAAGCTTGTTGTTATGACCATTTAGATTTTTTTGCTTGATTTTTGACTTTTATTTTCATGACAATTAAGCACACTTTCCCCAATTATCTTTATTGTAGCTGAAAAAACAAACAAATTATAAAGCTAAATTATTATGTTCTACCCTAATTATGAGTTATTTATTCATCTTAATGGTTCTGAAAATAGCCCTCTCTTTTTTTAAGAAAATTTCTTTTGATTTTGAAATATGACCCAGACATTTTTCCTTCTATAAGATCATGACAGCTCTGTCTGAAAATGCATCGGTCTTTGCCGTGGGCTTTGAGATATGCAAACAGTTTGATTCCCAGATGATATATAATGTATCAATGCAATGGTCAGAGAGTCATACATCAATTTTTACAGAGCATCAAGTAGAGTTAATGGATTTTTTTATTATTCAGATATGCAGTTTGATCCATATTTGTTCATTCCAGATTTAGAGGCACTTTATTGTCACTTCTCTATTTGTTTTGTGCAAGAACCTACTTTGTATCAGAATTACATACTGACGCCTCATTTAAACCAGGCAGTAAAAATGCAATTTAAATGTAATAATTTAAATTAATCCATGAAACAAGACGCATAACTCTTTGATTTCTCATGTTCAAGGACTGTGGCACACAGTTAATTGCTCAGGCTGTTATTTTGTTCTGAACCTGATGAAATTAAGACTGTAAATCTTGCATTTCATGTACATTTAGTACAGCAAATTTGATCTACTGTAACTATATATTGTGACTGTACATGCAGGTTGTGATGTGATTTATCCATAACTAATTAACCAAGAACCAAGCCTTTAGATGGAGTTGTCAGGATGAATTTTCACATGTTCTGGCTCTGTTCCTAACCTATTGAGTTGCCTTGTTTGACTAATGCCTACACAGGCAGCTGCCTTCTAAGTCTTATTGATATGGATGCTTGTGTGAATGAATTGCAATGTTCTTCATAGGTTAGTTTGGCCTCACAATGTTGCATTTGGCCAAAAGAAGGTACCTTTAGAACAGACTTTGTGTTAGGAGCACGCCTATGATTCCTTAAAATGCTGCACTTGTTGGCAACACACTAGATTTTTGAAAACATCATACACTTTAAAAAAATTTTTTGGAAGAGAGTAGCATGCCCCTATTGCTATTTATATACATATATACACTGGCGGCCAAAAGTTTGGAGGATTTCTCATAAGGCATTGTTGTCGACATGCTGCATATTCCAAAGGGTGGAAGCGGTTAAAGTGATTCCATAATTAGTTGTTTGTGTTTCCGTACTTGGCCGGGACGTTTTTTTGTTTTTTCCAAAGCTTACACATAACGGTGTTCTGATGTTGGTCAGACATAAAGAAACCAAAAAACTGCCACACTGTCGAGGTGACATGTCCTTTTTTGTTTTATTCATAATCTCCTCATCGCCGGCAGGCACGGCAGTCATTTTCGCATGTGTTCGTGTGTTCTGATGTCACATGGCGATGGCACAACCACACCCCACAGCAACGCAACTTGTAATTGGCTGTTTGCTTGTCACTCGTAGCACACTCCTTTATCAAGCCATATGATAGGCTGTTTATGATCCAGGGACGGCGCATGCTGGAGGGTTGTTCACACAAGCAAACTCCATGTCTATTTACATTTGAATGCATTTATATGAAACTGTCGAGCGTTATATCGAACAATTTTTATATCGTTATCGATAAAGGTGTACCGTCAATAAATACCGATACCGTTTTATCACTCAGCCCTACATGAAAGCATTACATACTTCCCCTTTAAACATGAGATTATGGCGATCCTAAAGGAGAGTCCTTGTTTCCATTGAATTGTACTTAAAGGATGGTCCTGAGCTCAAGTTTTTAATTTATTTATTTATTTGATTTTTGTGTCACTTTGAATAGAAAAAATAAGCTGTGCTGAGAAACCCAATTACCAGAAAACATAGATAAAGATAAATTCAGTTTTGCAAAGCTAGAATTGCTTTAAAACATGCATTGCAAGACAACTCTGTATTTCCATTTTTCATATTTGTATATTTGTATATTTGGGTAGTTAAAATATATAACGGTGTTCCAATTCTATTGTTAATAAACATGCATGGAATATTTGACACTACATGGAATATTTGTACTTTCATGAGTACTTTCAAAAAATGCATTTGTCACACAACTGGATGATGAAATAGTGAAGGCAAAAGGTGATTAAAAATTGTGAAAAAATTACAACAAGTAATGAGCAGTTTTAGGACACTTTATAAGTATTAACTTTTACACAGTTTATTGATTTAGTTATCATTTTTGTCTTTTGACGAAAATGTCCTTAAAATTTTGTCAGCATTTCAAAAGGACGGGTCTAAAATTAAGAGACTACACTTCAGTGTTATTAATTGTCTGTGTTTTAGAGACTGTTTAGGATTTTGCTATGTGTAAAGCGCATTATGACGGCAATGGCTGCGAGAAACGCATTCTGATTGGCATATACATTATGGTTTAAGTTCAGATATGTGTTCACTTCAACGATGTGCAGATGTACAGTATGTTATAATATTATATCTATATTGTTGATATAGGTGATTAATCTTATGTAGCCTATATACATTTGAGGAAGATGATTAACTGGCTAGTAAATTTACATTTATGCATTTGGCAGACGCTTTTATCCAAAGATGATATTACAGGGACAATCCCCCCTGGAGTTAAGGACACAATGGTGGAGGCTGTGGGGATCGAACCAGTGACCTTCTGATTACCAGTTTAGTTCTATAGCCCACTACACCACCACCACTCCTACCTAAATAAGCCCTTCAGTTTACTGGTGTTTAGGTGTTTCACCTCAGCTCAAGCAGAAAAATCTGCTAATACTATGATTGGATCATCTGAATTAGCAATTTCTTCTTTTAAAAACATTGTTAGTTCATTGGTAATATTTTGCAGTATTGTAGATAATAACAAGAGTTGAATTTTCATCATGACACATATCTTTTGTCTCGTATTCCACTGAGTCAAATCATATTTTTGTCAGTAATTTCGTTGACAATATTAACACTTGTTTTTGTCTCAAATTTGCGTAAAAACAATTTGATTTGACAGGTGACTTATCAAATCTTAATTAGACAGTATTCACAGGTCTAATGTCGCAACAAGATATGCGATAAATCATCCAAGCTCTCAAGCTGTATTTGATGTATACTGTATGTTTATCCTCATTTTGCAGTAGGGATCTTGAGAAGTCAAGCTCTCGCCAAAGCCTGCACATTGCAAATACTTGCTGATGAGCAGGAAACGAGAATGGATGCTTTTGAAGATGGCATACTGTATTTGATGTATATATTTATCCTGTATTTCTCTGAGCACCAGGGATATTGGAGAAGTCAAGCCCTCTCTGAAGTTTGAGGCATAGTAAATAGCTGCTGATGAGCGGGTAATAAGAAGGGATGCTTTTCCTAGCACAGTTTGCACAAAATCACTGAACCTACTGACTGCACACACTTACAAGGAAAATCAGGGTCTCCGAGGTGCCGTGAAAAGCCGAAGGAGCCTGTCAGTTCTCATAAGGACCAGCTTAGGAGAGGTGTAACTCTACTCAGGAACAGCCTAGGCTGAAAACAGCCTCACCACATTTTGATGGGCAGCCCGAGTCTCGATTGTGCATGGCTAGTTGCTGACTGGCATTGTGCAAAGCAGAACCCCATGATGGTCCCATTTGCACCGCAATCACTCAGCCGGGTGTTTTGAGAGAGGGCCAAGTTTCTTCTCCCCTACTTGGGATAGTCTGAATAATGCACTGAACAACAGTTAATTAATGGAGACAAAATCTCTACGTTATCAAAGCGAATTTGTAATGAGGCAACAAGCAATTAGTGTGTTACACAGCGTATTGGGTAATGAATCTCATGAAATATGGGCCGATCGCAAGTGATGTCTTCATCTAGCCTTGCCTCATTGATGCTGCATTGTTGTTATTGATGGTATGCATCTTGGAATCAGTGGAACTTGTCGAGTAGAACATCCACTGATGACAATATAGCGCTCAAGGCTAGACCTCATGCATTTGTCGAACTGTGAAAGCTAATGGGTCAGGATGATCTTTTGTTGTGTGTAATAGTTTGCAGCCTAGCGAGGCATCTTGTGTAATAAAACTCAAATGGAAACACCAGATAATCTACTGCTGCCATCCAATAACCTAGCAATAACTAGAAATAAAGCTTTTAATATACTGTACCTGTCCCAGACAAAATGGCTTGTATGGTAGTTACTGTGATGCCAAGGTTTGATATGTTCAGCATCGAGTAATGTATGCAGAGAGTAAACATTATACATATACTGTAGATATTGGTACATGGACAGTCTCATTACTGTCACACTAGCCATTTGATTAAGCCATAAAACCAGACCTCTGCAAATGCAAGACAATGATTTAGCCAAACATTGCAGGAGTCGCATGTCAGAGAATGAAAGGTGATGGTTGCATCAAACAGCATGCTTTGTTACACGTATGATTAAAGTCGCACCATACATGGTGGGAGATGCACACTGAGTACATGCTAACAGGAAGACGAGCGACTTGTTTCTCTGTCTTCCCAACCCCCTCTTCCTGGTGTTACGGGTAAAAAAATGGAAAAAGTGCATCATAAAAGCCAAGGCAGCCACTCAGAGTTTAAGGAAAGGATACCTGGTGGTAAATAATTCAAAGCTATAGTGTGCATGTTTAAGTGCACAAGGCAAAAGGAAGCAGCGTGTGTTAGTCTGGGGAACTCGATGGGACCGCTTCAATCAAGAAGAAGAAAACACTTCTTTCTTTGTCACCCCTGTTTCTTTTCGCTTTGGAGTTTGTCATCATACCTCCCTGCTGTCGCCCTGTCTCATGACAGCCTGCTAGCACCCTCGGGGCAGAAAGTGAGGGGAGACGGATGGTGGTTTTTTGTTTTTGTTTTTTGTCTCTGTGCCCCTATCCTGAGAATCATTGCTCTTGATCTTCATCTTGCAGTCAGGTTTATCTGACTGGTCCTTGAAAACATAGGGTTCCTTCACATCACCCACAAACACAGCTGAAACATAGAGACTGTAGATAAGAGCAGGCAGGGGTTGGCTTTATCTCTATATTTCATTGCAGTAAAATTGGCTCCAGAGGGCTAGTGAGAGAGATGAAAACAGACATTGCTGGGCAGGTAGAAAAAGGCTCTGTTCCAAAACTTAGTTAGCTGCCTTGCTGTCTACTTCCTACTTTGGCAGCTGTCTTCAAACCCAGATGGAACCTCATAAATGACCGTTTTGGCAAACTACAGTACATAGGGAAAAACTCTGTGTTGTCTTACAAATAATGCTCCTTACCCAAAGCGCAGAAAAAACATATAACACACATATATTGGATAAAATAGTTAATATTTAATTAGATTAAACTAGATCTGTTTTCAGTAATTTTTTAGTATTGTATGAGTTATAAGTAGATTTTAGGGCTGCACAATTATTTAAAGGGGTCATATAATGCCATTTTTGTACAAGTTAATATGAATCTTTAGGGTCTAAATGAAAACTTTGTAATATACTTGTATTAATAATTCTCATTAGTATTTTAAGAAAACACAAATTTTACCTGCTCAAAAACAGCTCTGTTTTCAGCACGCCGTTTCAGTGCATATGACTTTAAATGATAATGAGCTTTGGTCACCCCGCCTCTCCATTTTGCCTATACGAAAGCAAAAATAAGTGATCAGATAACATCAATTAGAGTATTAATAGTCTTGAATCATATGCATTTGCAAGATGTAAACAGTATTTTGCCAGTATTGTGTTACCATTCATCTTCATGCAGTTATAACTGTTTTTTTGACCTTACTTCTTAATCAGTAACATACAAGTAAACCAGGTGTAACTTAGTGTTACCATGTTAACTGTAACACCTGCGTACACAGTTTTTAATAACACAATAACCATAACGCGTTGTTCATTATAAACGTGGGATTATGAATTATATTGAGAACGTCGTAACGTTATGGAAAACATGCCGTAATGTACCCTGAGTGTAAACATTAGCCACATTCATTGTGAAGCGTGCAAGCGATTTGCAAAGATTAATATAAAGGTTAATAAAACGTTACACTTACTTCTTCTGGAGGTGCAGAGGGAATATAAATAGTTGGTACCGAATCTTTTTTCAGCAGCTTCTTAGCAAAACCAGCTTTATACTGACCCTCGCTTATAAAGCAGTCTGGTGAAAAATGATTCGCGCAAACATGAATGCATTGACATTGCTCGTGGGGAATATTCCCATCGTAAACAAAACTCAGCCACTGCGTCTTCAGCGGTTCAGATTTAGGAACATCAAAATGACTGCTGTGTTCGTTATTACACCGAAGAACAGAACACCACAATCGCTTAGGGCCATTCTGCTCCAGTGTATCAACAATGATGACGGACTATGATTGACAGCTGCCACGGCGAGTCTGTGTTGAAACACTGCTGTCAACAACCTGAGGCCGACGAACGGCTCGTCGATTTGAGGCAGGGGAAAATATATAAGGAGATTAAAACAAAAACACTGGATGGATTTTTATCATAATAGGATGGTTGTGTACAGGCACAGCCAACACACATTTCAGTACAATCAACTTGAAAAAGTGCATGTACCATTATATGACCCCTTTAAAGGTACACTATGTCAGCATTTTTTTAGCAACACTGACCATGGATCATTCAAGAAGGCAACCGCTTGTTGCTCCCAATGGCAGGCTAACACCTTGCATGGCATCTCTGCCGTCATTGGTGTGTGAATGTGTGAGGGAATGGGTGAATGAGACGCAGTGTAAAGCTCTTTGAATACCGCTAAGGTTAAAAAGGCGCTATATAAGTGCAAACCATTTACCATTTTAACCCTCTGGGGAATCAACCATTTTCAAAATAAAGTAACCTTAAAATCGAGAAGAGTCTGCAAACAAACATGGAAAGCGTCAGAGCCCATTATAAAACAAAACGTCGGCTTGGCTTTTACATAGGTGGCGACAACTCATAGAACGGATTTAAAATTGAGTTTTTCCTAAGATATTTTATTGGTCCAATAAAATTAAGGAACATGTCAGGACTGTTTTATTGGACCGTCTCTTGGCCCGGAAGTTTTTTAGATAGCGTTAGCCACTCAAATAGGGCATTTTATTATGGATCGTGGTACTGCAGTGCCTTCAGTATCATTTTCAAGGAAGGACAATGGGAACATTTTTAACTTTATGCTGGTAACAACGCCAATCTTTAAACCAGTTACTACCTTGGTCTATGTGCCTGATAGCTAAGTTAAAATATCCAACGTTTCCTTTCATTTGATATGACTAGCAATCATAATGTCATCATTGCCCAACTTTTATAACGTTATTTATTTTAAAACAATTGTTTTCAATAAGTCAAAACAACAGCGGAAAATGTGCTACTTACCTGCTGTTTTCTGGATATCTGTCTTTTTTCTTCCATTCATTATTTTTATTTAATTTTTTTGAGGTGAGGGTTCAAGTTCGCTCTGATAAGTTGATCATCTGTATCCATGGTTACACTGGTACTCCATCAGATTCATCCGCGCAGAATAGCAGACCAGAGCCAAATCCCGACTGACGTAATTACCAAAATAGTCTGCCTCCACAAGTAACTTGTAGTTCTATGCTTCAACCGCTAAAAGGCCAAAAGTTACATAGTGTAGCTTTATTTAAAAAACATAATAGAAAATCGAAATCTCGCCAACATTGGTGATTAAATGTGAAAGCTGTGTCCCAAATGACACACTCTACATTGTGCACTTACACTATGCTTATGCATACGGTCGTATTGTGTATGAAAAGTGTGGTGTCGTCTCAAATGAAAGACAATTCTCAAAACAATTCTCCTTGGATTCTAAGGGGTGAGGCTGGTTTGGTTCCAAACAAGCGGTTGTTTTATTGAAGAAAGAAACACTTTTCTAAAGATCCTTTTTTGTAGTTTGAAGGTATCATCCTTCATAGACTGTTAGTGGTTTAAGGAGGGGTGTGCTGGGAAAGGATTTAGACAGATCAATGCACCCCTCTAGCTGCTGTTGCATCCTTGCTTCTGTTGAATTGTGGGGACAGTGGGAAATGTGTCCATGACCCATCAATGAGGTGTAGCTAATAAAAATGAAATGTGGTGAGTTTGAGGATTGCTAAAAATGTGAAAGGTTATACAGGCATGGTTTGGTGTATCATAGTATTTTCTCTTTATCATATCTGATTTTTACAGATTACATTGTGTATTTTAATGCCTATTTTAATTGCATATGGAATATTGCCATCATTGGTGATTAAGGCCACATCCACTCTAGATGTCTAATGGTTTGAGATTTACACGGTATGATACCGTCACAATAAATACCACAGTATTAAGGAATCACGGTATTAAGATGCATTTCTAATATTATTTGCAGTTTATTTGTTAGTTTTAAACATTATTTACTTACATAAATGCAGTCCATATGACTTGTGTGCTATTTGGTATAACCTGGTGCAACACATTGATAGATCATTTTTTATTCTGACATGTATGTAAATGAAATTTCAGAGTTTGGTGAAAGGGAAGATTTTTAGTGAATAATGACTCAAAGTTTCGTCTGTTTCTCACACAAAGCTACCGTGTGACTTAAGAAGCACACAAGTAATAAGGACACATTTTTTATTGTATTTTATTTATTTATTTTACTTTTGCAGCTTGAAATATTTGTTCAATATAAACTACTGTTTTATGGAAAAGAGCTTAGTAAATATTTATTTTGGGTGAACGATTTAGTAAGCCAAAAAAAAAAAAAAAAGCATTTTGTTACTTAACTGGCTGCTACATGTTACACCAGCATATTAAATCGTTGTACAACATCAATATCAAGGGCAAAGATACATCTGCAGTTGTTCAGCTTAGAACAGCTTTTTTGGCTTTCCCTGAAACTGAATTTCATTCTGTCTTAATTCTACTTGATGTCCCTCTCGTAGTTTTCACTTAAGATTTCCACATCTTCTCTCACTGTGATTGGCAGCTTGTATTATCTGTGGATCTTCACCATGCGTTCTCTCTAGCTAGGCCCACGGAAACTAACAGAGTTCCTGCTATCTCTTCCAGCCTGCAGCCAGGGTTTGGGCAGAAAAGCTAAAGCAGACACTGGGACCTCGGTCTCTTATCTCACTCATTTTCAAAAAGCATTCAAAATCCTCCTAGTTAATTGCCAGAGGACAGTAAATTGCAGAGACCCAATCTCCATTTAGCCCTTCACACTAAGAAGGGAAAACCATATATCTTAGCATCTTATATATATATATACAACCGCTCAAAAGTTTGGGGTCAATTGCCTGAAATGTTTCTTCTGATTTTAAAATCCTTTTTGATTTGAAGGTGTATGCTTAAATGTTTGAAATTAGATTTGTAGACAAAAATATAATTGTGGCAACACATACATTTATTTAATTATAAAACTTTTTTTAAATGTATGACTTGGACCGAATAATTAAGAAAAGCAGCCAGTAAGTGCCCAGAATATAGATGGGAATTCCTTCAGTAAATAAAGCATCTCTTTTTCTGATACCTCAATAAGTTGGTTGAGAAAATGCCAAGAGTACATTTCTGTCAAATCTAGGCAAAGTGTGGCCACTTTGAGGATGCTAAAATAAAACACAGTTTTGATTTATTTTGGATTTTTTTTTAGTCACAACATGTTAAGTGGCTATAAGAAAATAGCTAAAGCATTGAAAATACCCATTTCCACCTGAAAAAGGACGTGTGTCAATATTGTTTCCACGCACGGTGAGGAGAATGGTTTGAGTGGCCAAAAATTCTCCAAGGATCACAGCTGGTAAATTGCAGGAATTAGTTGAGTCTTGGAGTCAGAAATTCTCCAAAACTACAATCAGACATCACCTACTTCGTCTCTCTCTGCGTCTCCCTCCTGACAGCAGCTCTGCTCCTCGCTTTATCCCCCGCCTTCTCCTGCAGTCAAGGGAAGTTCACAACCTAGACTAACTGTTTGAGGGTTTTCCATTGTTGAAAACTCTTTGGTGATTGAAAGGTTGTCTTGTAGACTTACACTACCAAAGTAAAAAGTTTGGGCACATATACTTATTCTTTCTGGATTACTATTTTCCAGATTTTAATAAAATAGTAAAGGCATTATAAATGTTTTATTTTAACTTCTTCAGCGTATCCACCAATTGCCTTAGGAATGGGCGGATCGATCCTTTGGTATCAACACTTCATATTGGCTTGATGCTGACTTAAAAATTTCGATACTAAAGATTTTTACTTAAGTAGTTATTTTGATGTATATATTTACCATATAAACGGTTGCATTTCATAAGATTCAGAGTGAAACAAAATGAACAATATAAACAAATACATTTTAAAGACACAAGCAGTAAGAGTGTTACATCACAGCTCTTTTTTTATGAATTTATTTCATTTAAATCTGTTAAATCTGTTTTTGAAAATTTGATTGTGATTAATAAATGATAAAGAAAACCATTTAGCCCTGTACATTTTGGGAAAAAATATTTCTTTAAAAACTAATTTTAAGTTGCTAATATTAGCCATTTATCCTCATAAATCAAATAACACTTGGTATCAGATCAAAATGGTTAACACAATCCTTACTTCTTAGAAGTCTGCACACTTTGGCCATTCTCTCAACTAACTTCCTAAAGTGCATCCTGAGATGCTTTATAAACAGTATTGAAGGAGTTCCCATGTATGTAGGGCACTTGATGCTGCTTTTCCATCACTATCTGGTCCAATCTGATTGTTAAAGTTTTGTTAAGAAGTTCATATCTAGGCACAGCTTTTATTTATTTACACGACTAATTTAAAGTATTTAAGCATAAGTCTGAAGATCAAACGGTTTTTAAGATCATGAAAAACAATTTCAATCAAGTGTCCTAATATTTGACTGGTAGTATATCTGCATAAAGCTCAACTCTGTGGCTTCAGTTTTGTGGTGCAGATTGGAAATTCAAATGTTTGGGATTAAGTCATTCCATAAGTGCTTCCTCTTTGCATACTTATTCGTTCTTAAACTTCATAGACAGTTAAATCAGCAGGATGTCAAGGCATGTTAGTTGATGCGATTAATAGTATGGTGTGAGATCTTTTCATGGGCGTGGGTGTGCATGAGAACGCCTGTGACATCTAAAGGTGATAATTAGTAGAGAAACAGTCTCAGTGTGCATAATGCTGACCTTAATTACATGTTCACGATGTTGTCTTAAGGGAAGCCCCGCCTCTGCGAGATCAAGCGGGTCACCGTGTAGAATCTTGTTGTATGCTCTGATTGGTTCTGCTAAAATATTTAAAAGGAAATAGGACAAATTAGATTTTTAAGAGTAAATTTAGCGCTGATAATCATATTTAAGATGCATTTGATTCTTTTGATGTTGGCATGACAGTCATCTCAACTTCCATAGGGTGGATTATTGTTTTTAACAGTATTAGAAGATACTAATCTGATTGGATCCATATTCTAGGCTGATTGAAGATTTGAGGGCTAGAAAACCTCCTAATCTTTTTAAAGGGATATTTTTAAAGGAACATGTTGTTCCAAACCCATATGATCTTTTCTCCGTGGAACACCAAAGATGTTACTTGTCTGTCACCATTCACATTCATTGCATCTTTTTACATACATCATAAGTGAATGGTAACATTCTGCCTAACATTTAAAAAAAAAAGCAGAGTGTGGTTTTGGAACAACATGATAATGAGTAAATAATGACATAATTTTCATTTTTGTGTAAACTATTCATTTGAGATATTTTGAGTCTTCATTAAAAGATCTTGTGCTTTTATTTACCTTCCAGCTTAGCTTCCTCACACTTTCGTTCGTGCAGTATCTCAGTTTCTCCTCGTCCTCCTCTGGGTTCTAATTAATGTGGGACAAAAACCTTTTGCTTATGCCTCAGTAGTAACGCCATGTCTGTGTTTATTCTCCCAGGGTAGAAGAATTTGCAAGACATGCTCATTTTTGATACAGACATGTCCAAATCTTTTTTTGTTTGTTTTTCAGGCAACATATTACAATTACATAGATTCAAATATTACCAAGGACTTAAAACACCCACATGGTTGTTTGCAATGCTCAAAGGCATCTCTGCTACACTGAATGTTTGTAGAGTAAGGATTTTGTAAGCAATTTGTAATTCATTATTATTTATGATTATGATAGTGCCTGTAATCGGAGAAGAAACTTTGTAAAAAATGAACCTTCTGTCATTATTTGCTCACCCATCTGTAGTGTAGTAACACTAAAGGAGGAGTTTTTTGGACAAATCTTCATGCAGCTCTTTTCCATAAAATTCCATAGAAGCCCCAAAGTAGTCCATACAACTTGTGCACTAAGTCATTGTCTTTTAAAGCCATACGATAACTTTTTTGTGTCAATCAGCTCTAAAATCTCATTCTCGGCAATCTGTGGATTTGAGAGGCAGAAACAGCAGCAGTAAATTTAACAGCCGCCTCTTCCAGCCGACACTGATCGTGACATTCACAGCAAGAAGCTCAAGTTATGAGTCATAACTATCAAAAAACAGGTTATTAAAAAAACCAACAATGTAAGGAACCTACAACTTCATGAGACTTATAGTTATCTGCTTTTGACTTTAAAATGTAAACAGCTTTGTGAACAACACTTGCACACATGTTATAAGCCAGTAATAACGGCAGTAAAGTTTACATGCAAAGTGAAAATTAGGCATTGTTGGGAAAGGGTGTGCTTTATGCTGACTGTATGACACTGTTTACAAATAATACTTTGTGTATGAATTGTTTATGCTAATATGTTTTTAAAAATGTGTTTTATAGCCATTGTTTTTTGTAGGGTTTAAAGTTGAAGTGTGTAATTCTCCGGCATTAGTTTCACCAAATGGAATTGCAAATGTTTTCAAGCAGGTTTGCTGAAAACTCCTCTGTCTCCATTGGTTGAGAACAGATTGCCCCGCCCCAAACTCATGCCATTGAGCCAGTGTTGCTGTTGCAGGCTGGTTTGGATGCTCAAAGTACCTCTATATACAGTATATAATATATATATATATATATATATATATTATTTGAAATAGCCTGCAACAATGAATCATGGAGAATAAGACCAATAATAATAACATGCATTAAAAAAGTAAATGCTGTCAGAACTTTCTGATTTCAAGTAGACTTAATTCTAACAAAGTGTTTGTTTGTGGCCTCTTATTTTGCTATTATGGTCTTGTCTCAGCAGGTTGTTGCTGGACAGTTGTTGGTGAATTACATTGCACTTCAGTTTTCTTGGCTTTTTGGATTTTGTTTACTTTGTTTGTAAATTATCTTCATACACATTATCACGCACTCACATACACACTCCTCCCTCTCAAATACACTTGAGATGGTTTGTTTTAGCCAAACAGACAACTCCACTTTCAGATTATTCCATTGCTCAGATGAAAGGCCCCTGTCTGTTCCCATTATCTTCAAACCAGAATAAAAGGGGATGGGGGACGGAAAAGAGGAAGGAGAGAGTGAAGGAGATTGAGAGAGAGAGAGAGAGAGAGAGAGAGGAATTAAACTGCTTAATTATGCATCCTCCATACATTAATCTTTCATGATTTGGGAGCTAACATTGTCAATTATACAATGCTTCCAAACAAAAGAAAACTTGATATGTAAGAAATGCCAGGAATAAAACAGGAAAAGATATGAAAGGCAAATTGACAGAACACACATCCTGAGGAAGACGATAAGCTGAAGGCTTCTCATATTCTTCTCTGTCTATTTTGTTATTGAAGTTATTGTTGTAAAAATGACTTAAGTTTTTATCTGGCTGTACAGAACAGGAAGGATATTAAAAGTCACATTATTCAACGAAAATATAGTGAGGGATCTCATCTTTGATGGACACAAATTACACAGAAGAAATTGTCCATTTTAATCTCAAGAACTTTTCAACAAAACAAGGTGATTTTCCAGGTATTCCAGTACTTCAATTGTTAAGAGCTAAATTCAAGCACTTCAAAGACCTTGTGTGAACCCTGTAAAACAGTGTCGGAAAAAAGTGCAGTAAGGGTAAAATCAAGCAATAGAGAGATTATGATGTTTTGACAGGTAATTTCATTTATGATCACATGAACAGAAAACAATGTTTAAAATTTCTAAATGTTGAGTATTGCCTCAATATGATTTTTAATGGCTTTGGTTTGTGATATATCGAAAATTAACTGATCGCCCATCCCTAGCATTCAGTTTAATGTATACGATTACCCTTTTGATAATGATAATTGTCTAATCTTATCTATCTATAAATATTTATATATTTATAGATAGATAGATAGATAGATAGATAGATAGATAGATAGATAGATAGATAGATAGATAGATTTAAAGCAGTTTATCTCTATCTCTCTGCATTGTCATTAATGGTGTAATGGCATGTGAGGTTTTGGGCTGCTTGCTGGCTTTAATTACCTAATGAAATATTAATGTGCAGTGGCAGAATGCATAGCAGGGAACAGGTACTGAAGGATTCTTTGACTGTCATCCACTGATGTGCAACAGTAGGGAACGGTTGAAACAGTGTGCGATTGTGTGTGTTGAACTTTAGTTCATGGTTGTGCCTTGATCTTTACATTGGCTATCCCTGCTGTGCATGCTACGTGATCTGCCGTCCAGCCACATGCACGGTTGCTCTAGTGCCAATTAAATATGATAACGATGCCTCAAAGGTCACAAAATTGATTCCTTGAGTGTATATTTTTATTTAGATAAAAAATGTTTTATCTAAAGCTACTGAAGGGTGTTGCAAAACAGACATGTCTGGCAGATGACACAGCCTCACAAAATTAGAAATATTGTTTTCTTTGTATGTATGAATTACACAGCTGTCACTCGGCATTTATTGGCATTGCCCAGCTACAACTCAGCGGGCTGCTAAAAATGTTGCTGCGCCACTTTCATAGTTTTCCATTTAAAATCAATTACATTTGAATCAATTCATTATCAAGGGTCATGCATGATTGACTTTAGGCTAGAAGATGCATTGTGTAAAGGGAGCTTTTCAATCAAGTCAAGTCAACACATTTTTATTTGTATAGCGCTTTTCACAACACACATCGTTCAAAGCAGCTTTACAGAACATCATGCATTAACAAAAAAGATGAAACTGTAATATCTATAATGTCTTAGAGTGATCATTGTGTAGTTTGATTAAATATGATTGTAAATTGTGTACACAAATTAAATAATAATTGCATTTATAACCCCAGTGAGCAAGCTGAAAGCGACTGTGGCAAGGAACACGAAACTCTGTAAGATGTTGGTTCATGGAGAAAAGTAACCTTGGGTGAAACCAGACTCACTGTGTGGGCCAGTTCCCCTCTGGCTGACATCATGAATATAATGCCAATATTACTTATGTATATTGCAAGTCATGGTATACAATTTGTAAATTAAGTAAGTGTTAAGGGTCAGCGTTTAAAAAAGATTTTTTTTTAATGAATGGTAAGATGAATGACTAATATCTTTGAAGCCTATCCTGGATTAACTGCAGAAGTTCTGTCACGATTCACTGTTGTCTGCCCTGTGTTTTGCCTCTGTCATCTGTTCCCCATGGACTACACTTCCCATAATTCCCTGCCCTCATCACTTGCAGCTGTCTTCTATTGTCCTCACCTGTGTTTCATCTACTCATTAGTCTCCTCCGGGCTGACGAGGCTGTGAAGTGATGAGGGCAGGGAATTATGGGACGTGTAGTCCATGGGGAACAGATGACAGAGGCAAAACACAGTGCAGACAACAGTGAATCGTGACAAGTTCACATAGGTGCAATTGTCCTTTGTTAGTTGTCTATGATTGTCTATGTATTCCATTTCAAGAGTGTAGTCCATCAATAGACAAAGGTGTTGCAGGCAGATGCAGATGCAGATGCAGGTTTGACCGCTTGAATAAAGCCTAGGCTTTATATGGAGAAATTGTATAATAAATGCCATCCTTTCTAAAAAAAAAAAATGTAAACACCAACCTTTAAACTTACCGACGTCACTTTTATGTAATTAAACAAGACTAGTAACTTTTTGGTCCATTTTCCCTGAAGCAAAAGACTGTAAAGTTGTAACTGTAAACAATGTATATCAGCTAAACATTTCTTTTGTAAACTTTATAGATTGCACTGACTTATAGACAGCTACAAAACTCGCAGACACTGACGAAAAGCCACAACACTCCTATTATATGGGGGCCTTTAAAAATGTATTTACTTGCCACTTTCAGGAAACAGAGCATCATTCTTGTTTCTCTTGACTCTCGTGAGGGATTTTATGTTCTCCCACATTTCCACAGTACACAGTGTCAGCTGCGGCTCGAGTTTGTGAAGTGTGCAGTCAATAAGATGGAAGAACACCATACATGGAAGATTAAACAATTCCTGATGGTTTTTTTATGTGGTGGTCTCCAAACTCCTTCTGTCTCTGAGTCATGCTCAGTTCCTCTTGCAGATCGACTGTGTGTTGACCCAATGTCAACTCCGTTTCAGGAGGGCACTCCAACCACTCTGCCAGGGCAGCGTGGGGCTTCACAGCATGCCTGCTTCCGAACAGCTCCAGAACAAAGACCCTGACTGGGGCCAAGACCTGCCACGGCTTCTTTAAGCTCATGCCAGGGGCAAACTCACACAACCTCATATGTACACATAGGACAACAGTGGTTCCCTTGGGGGTCTTTTGGCCCAGCACATGACGGTACCCAACAATGGCCTTCAGCAGATGCCCACGGCCAGGGCCAAACAGATGGAAGGACCGCAGTGGATTTGGCTGGGGAAAGTGGTTGCCTGCAATGCTAGCTTAAGACCAGGGGCTGTCAGAGGAGTGTATGGAGATAAATGAACACAGTAGGGGGCAAAACATAGGGCAGTGCTGCATGGTCCAGGAACAGCTTGCAAAGGGACAGACTTGAAAGAGGTGGCACGTGCATAGGGTACCAGGGGCGAGCTGGATGCCCACCAAGACTAATCCTCCACCTGAGGGTAGGGAGATCCTTGTGCCTGGGGCAAAATAAACAAAAACACGAGTAGACAACATGATGGAAAATTAAAGCCCTTTTGGATAGGAAAGAGAATATTTAAAAGAAGAAACAAATGTGTAAACTTCACTGCAAAACTACAATGCAACAGTTACTAGCCAGTAAACATTTTAAATTGGTTTTGTCGACCTTATTTAGATTGTTATTGTCAACAATAATGCGTAGTTCTGGCTCTAAAATCAGATTGGATGAGCAATGTGTAAAGCTGTTGTAAAATAGCTGATAAATGCACACTAAAGACCTTGTATACATTGACCCCATAAATTATTTGGACATTTAAGGGGCTGAACATGTTTTTGCACTGTTTTTCACACCTGGTCTCATTACTATTCCTACATTTTTACAAAATTATTTTCACTATGGAATAGGGTTGATCCGATAACAACATTTTGGCTTCGGTACAATACTAATTTGATACTTTGATAAAAAAAAAAAAATCCAGTTTTTGATTATAGACAAAAGAACTGCATAAAGGCTTATAGATACAAATTATGCCTTTTCTGTTTTAAGATTTAGTTTAAATGTTTCAATTAAATGTTATGATCAAATTGTGTTTAATCAAATACATAATGCACAGCTTTAATCAAATTCAATTATAATACTTTTCAACTATATACAATATATATATATATATATATTACTGGAAAATCATTGGGTAGCATTCACTGGTAAATGTACCGCATGTGTTGTTCACACATACCATCAGTATGGAAATTAATAGTAAATGATACAACTTCTTATTAAGGGAAATTGCCAGAGAAAAATTTACCAGTATTTTCAAAAAGGCTGTGTTCACACATGACTTCAAACTTGAAAAAAGCAGTACATTTTCTGAAAAGGCTGTATGTGTGAAAGGGGCCAGTGACACCTAGGGGTATGGATGCAGTATCATTCAAACTGAAGACATTACATTTATGTATTTTTCCCCGTTGTGAAGTCACGGAGCCAAACACCAGTTGCTTGCCAATAAATAGCAAATGTATTAATTATTTTAAGTTACCAGACATAGGAGAGAAAGTAAACTTTCAATTGGAGAAAGGTTTCATATGGTGGTCTTCTCATATTGCTTGGTTATTCTCAATCTTGCTCTGATGAAGTTAACTGTACAGGGCATATTTAAGTAAATTCATAGGAAGAAAATAACACACATCCTTCCATTGTTTAAAATTATCTCATATTACCCCCATAATTCAAAACACATCTATATGTGTTTTTACATCCAAACCATACAAATGTTTGCAACTTATATATGACTTACATAAAAACGTATATAAAGATTGACTTGCCTTAGACTTAAGCATGCATATTAAACGTAAAAGCATTAGTGTAATAATGTAATACAAATTATCAATAATGCTACTAAATGATTATGAATACTGATAATTATTAATAACACTCATAAACTTGAAAATTCAGTAAACAAAACACAATATCTTTCAGTTACTGATAACATTGAAGAAATTCAGTCAGCCATGATTCATTTAATCCATAAGCGAAAGTGTCCCAAAAAAGGGAGGTTAATAAGATTAAGTGAGTTTTATTTGCTTGGTCATGTGATCTCAAAATGGCAGCCCCCATGAGAGGACCCTTTCCATGTAGATTTTAACAGTGTTTTACTGAAATGACTGGAGTCTTCATACTCATGTAAGTACAGATGATTGTATATGTATATTTCATAATTTAAAATCATTCCTAAAGTGTACTACTTTTTTGTTTTTGTTTTGTCGAGGAAAAGTGTCCAGATAATTTTTGGGTCCAATGTACTGTATAAGATTAAGCCCATATTTGTGCACCAAGTTAAACTATTCATAAAACCTGCAACTGTTACATTGCCACAACCATAAATAAACTACAGTTAGGCTTATTAATTATTTTACTTGTCAAAAAGTCTGAACTTTGCATTTTGCCTAAACACCCCTTGCTTTGGTAAAATACCTTGCAGCCTTAAAGGGTACCTATTATGCCCCTTTTCACAAGATATAATTTAAATCTTTGGTGTCCCCAGAATGTGTCTGTGAAAAGAAAGACCCAACAGATCATTTATTATACCATGTTGAAAATGAAAATTTTTGGGTAAGAATAAAAACAAGCGGTTTTTGTGTGTGTGTCTTTAAATGCAAATGAGCTGGTGCTCCCCGCCCCGTTTCCAGAATAGGGTGGAGTTTTTACATCTCTGCTTTGGATAACTAGACATCATAAGCTTATGACTGACAGCGAAAATATGTTTGAACAGAATCAGACACTGATGAGGGAGAGACTCGGTCAGAAGTAACAACTTTGAGAATGAACCAGGAAGTTTCCGAATGGTTATTTGATAAATGTATTTATTTGTGGTAGAGTTTTTTCGGCAGTTTTGCAACGATGGATGAGCAACACAAACACACAAATACTGTTACAAAGTTCGCTATGTGCTATAATGAAACAACACACACAAACAAACATGTCTGTCGGCAGTGTCCGTCAACAGTTGTGGGCGGGGCCTGTACAAGTGGTCACTTTGTACAGAATCAGCAAACGGCTTGTTCTGAGACAGTGCTTATGATTAATGAGGATTAAACAAAAAGGACTGTGTGTATTTTTATCATTATAGGGTGGTTGTGCACACACATTGCCAACACATTTATGTTCAAACATGTAAAAGTGAATTTTGCATAATAGGTACACTTTAAGTGGATTATTATGTTATTAACCACCATTGATTGCTTTGTATCGTTAAACTACATCTATGAAGCCTAATTTTATGTAAGAAATGCTGGGGTATACAGTGCTATAGTCGTTTTTACAAGTATCTGTTCACCAGTGCGGTGTGTGTGTGTGTGTGTCTCTCACATGGGCAAAATCAGCTGAAGTGAGCAGGTCAGGGATTGTTCATCTTGAAATGCTCCCAGGATGCTGACTCTGACAGACCTGTGATTAGCTTTCCGCTGCCAATGAGAGGTAATCTAAGGTGGAGAGGATACAAGGGGCCTGGGTGCTTCACACGCACACACATAGATACATTAACAGCATGCCCCACACTTACCATCATCAATATTCAACACTTAAGGATATATACTTGCTAGGAGACACCTTTAATGACACTTTTTCAATTACAGCGTATACTTATTACACACACACACACACATCAAGCACACGAACCCTCACCCTCATGTTCTGAATGGCATAATGACTCTGAGTGTGCTACAGGGACGGGGTGCTTACTGAGAGTAATTTAAGAGCTAACCGAACGGATGAAACCAGGGTCAACAGCCGACCCAGAAGTGTGTTTGTTGTTAAACAGGACTGTTCAGAGAGCAGAGATAGAAACTACACTGTGACATCATTCAAGGATAGAGAGATAGGCTCTTTTCCAAAACCTAATGAGTAGCCTTGATGTCTACTGCCTACATTGGTAGCAAACTGAGAAGGACTGATTTGATAAGTGACTGATTTGGAATCTTAATAAAAAAAAAAGACTATTTTATCCCATATCTGTGTGTGCTATTCATTGTTATGTTTATTAGAATATTCCACCAGTCAAAACGAAACACTTTATACTTCTTTAGCTCCATTTAGAAATATTTTTGTTAATCAGCAATACTGTGTTTATAGAAATGTTAAGTAAGAGATAATGTACAATCAGCCAGTCATCACGTTATAAACCCCGGCCGGGTGATCAGGACCCCAAAACGGATTGTTTTTTGTATCACCCTGAAGAGTTTATTAGATCATCTAGCTTATTACACGGCTTACCAGATTTATAAATAAATGGACATGAAATATTGATTTGCATCGAAATTATGTTATTATGTGAGAAGAGATTGCAGATTTACACCTCTAATTTCTGATTAACCTTTTGCTGTGTATAAGGCAGAAATGACTGCCTGACTGCTTATTATCCCACTTATTATAATTCTGGGAAAAATGAAATGGCACACATACTGTAGTTCTTTTACACATCTGCGCTGCTCTTACACTTTAGTTTAGAATGCCACAAACACAAGTGGAGTGATACAAACAGTGAAGAGTCCGAGTGCTGACGTTCTCAGACATCAGTTCTGATGGAACGTATCTCATCCAATCAGATTTGAGGACCAGAACTAACTGTTGTATAGTATATATTAGCTTCTTGTTTACAGAGCTGTTGTATAAAAGCAATATGTGCGGTTGTCCTTGATTATTAGCATGGCTGTGATTAAACTGTGAAAACAATATTCTGTTTGTCAGCTACCATGGCCCGGTATGGGTGATTCAGACACTACCTTAGATGACTGAGGTATATAAACATTATGCTCTCGAACACAGCTTGGCATTCGCCCATGGTCCATCACTCCAAAACTACATGCCCGGAGTGTCTCGCGTGCCACTCACCCATGCAAGGGCTTACCTGGAATTGAATTTGTCTTGCGTGAAGCTCAAATCACTCTCCCCAGCCACCCGTTGTCTCACATGTCTGCCTGGACATTAGGTGTAATGAAAGCCAAACGTCACCTGTCAGGTAGAGTTGGAAATGACGCAGATCAACTGATCCTGCCTAACTGTTAAATGTTGTCACACTTCATTATGGCTTTGAAGCAGAACCTCCTGCCCATTGAATGCAAATGCAGCCTGCTTGGGTCTGTTGCGCCGCAACCATCTAAACAGAGACTGTGGTGTGAAAGCAGGCAGATGCTGAGCAGGGATCATTAGGGATCGGCCTGAACTCACAATGTATTGCATACAAATTCAGGGAGAGATGTTATGTGAGGACAGACCTCTGGAATGGCAAACGTATTTCAGTTTTCTTGAGGCGTCTTGATGTCTAAATAATCACCAATGAGCTATATTTCACGAACCAAGAGTAAACTTGATATTTGTACAATTGTTGTTTATTAATGAGCTATTATATATTAATAACATAGTAATAGAGTTGAAATATTGTGATTACGTTTGGGAAAAAAAAGATGTTTTAAAGTAACTTGTAAGCAGATGATTTCAGCTGTTGAGATTTACGAATAATAAAATGTATATTTCACCCAAAAATACAAATTCTGTCATCATTTAAATGGTCTGCACTTATATAGCGCATTTTTAACCTTAGCGGTTTTCAAAGTGCTTTACACTGCATATCATTCACCCATTCACACACACTGCTGTCATGCAATGCGCTAGCCAGCCATTGGGAGCAACTTGGGCTTCAGGGTCTTGCCCAAGGACACTTCGGCATGTGGAGTCGTGTGGGCCGGGAATCGAACCACCAACCCTGCTGATTAGTGGACAACCCGCTCTACCACCTGAGACACAGCCGCCCCATTGACTGGAACACAAAAGGAGATCATAGGCATTGTTAGCTCAATGTTAGTCAATGCAAGTTTTAAACAACATGAAGGTAAGTAAATGAATATAGAATTTATGTTGGATGAGCTATCCTTTTAGGTAATAAGCAGACATCTTTTATCAAAAAATCTACAAAAATCCCATTCCAGTGGTGCTGACTTCTCCTCAGAGCTTCAAATTCGACATATTTGCATCAAGTTTGATATTACAGAAATCTATTCAAACCATTTCTGCCTCCGATGGCACCATAAGCAAAAATATGTAATTTAGGAGTCGTCTGTGATGTTTAAATTGAGAGGCATTAAAACTTTTGGCACGGTAATGAGGTCACGCTTTTGTTTTGATGACATGGGTGACAGTTTTATATTCATCCATAATTGCCTCTCAGAAGTCATGGAGACTTTTTTTTCCAATGTATAAGTGTGGGTTGGCATTAGAAGTGGTGGGAGGAGCGATATGATTGGTTGATGGAAGAATGGCTGAGTAATTCTAGAAAAAGTGGGAATTGGTTTGAACGTTTGTGCTTTGAGAAGACAATTCTCCATAACTACTATTTAATATTTTATCATATAATATAAACAAAATATTAAAATGTCATGAAACATGAATAGAAGGCAAGCTGATGTATTTCCAACATGCAAAAATTGGTTATAACATTTATATTATATTCTTAAAGCTGAACAAAATTGTGATCATGCAATTAGACATATGAGTGGCCAGTCTTCCTTCTCTCTCTCTCTCTCTCTCTCTCTCTCTCCCCCATCTCTTTTCTCTCTTCCTAGCATTTGAAACGATCTCTTTCTCATCTATCTGTGGTCTCATCTCAGCCCTGTTGAGAATAGGTTTGTGGAGAGAGAGGTCATGATGATTAAACGTGATCATGGCGAAGTTCCAGACAACCCCAGACACAGAGAGTCTGTTTCCATCAACCCGGGCTGCTCTCCTATCGGCTTGTGTCATCTGCTTATGACCTTGTCAAAAATCTCATTCAAGGGAGCTTGAATAGGCCAGATTTATCACGACTTCGAGCAGTTTAGTGTACTAAGCAGTGAGCTTTCATATCATTGCTTGCCAAGAGGCGATGTCCTAGTTTTGGGAAAATATATATATTTTTATGCGAATATGCCCTCACCAGTGGAACTAAACATTCCCTCTGGGTACAGTTTTCTTTCGGAGCAGCGTGCACAAAACAACATCAACAAGGAAAGTAGGTGTATGTGGAACGAAATGCAGCCAACGGAGCTTTGCTTTGATTTAGAGTTCCAGTGATGTTTGTGACTGCCTATTTTTATTTCATTTAATGAAGGGTGTATATTTATATTTATTTACTTATTTTTTCACATTGTTTTGCTTTTGTGCCAGTCCCAATGTATTTTGATTGGTATTTTGGGTCTGTAAAAAAAAAAAAAGGAACTTTTCTTATAAAAGAAAGTTTTTGCACTTTTTTCTCTATCAAAAGAAAAGTAATTAGTAATGTGATTACTTTTTCGATAATTTAATCAGTCAAATTAAATGGGGTACTTTTTACAAACTGACCTAAAACTGATCACAAACGTTTTTATAAAACTTTGCTATTTTTAATAGAATTGTTCATTATAATTTAATCAATCTAATTTGGACTGAACATAACAATACATTTTGATGTAGTCCCTGTTTTAATTTCTTTAGTTTTTGGTAGTGTTTTCTTTAAATTAAGTGTTTTCAGAACTTTTAAAAATGATGTTATGAAAAATTACTTTCTTTTTTACATTGTTTCTTCATATTAGCTACTTACACATTCACTATTAAAAATGAATATCATTAAACATATAAAATGTTCGATAACACATACAATCGAAGAATAGTTCACTACTGAGTTGCTTTTGTCCCACATTTATCTTAAGAAGTTTTGTTAATTTTAATGGGATTTTAGTCTTTCTTCATCATTTTATTTATCCAAAGGATGTGCAGTTAATTTAATATTTGCACATATTTATTTTTTAAATCGAGTGATGAAAGTATTGGAACACTTTACTACAATCATTTCATAAATTCATCTGGAATTTATGTTTAAATTTGTGTATTTATCTATCTCTTTTTAAACCCACATATCATTACCCCGTTAATCTTGATGACTGCTGAAGATTAGATGTTCTCATTGGGCTAATCCTGCTCTCAAATTCTTGATCCTAATTCAGAGTGTGTTTGAGTAGTTTGCCCACCCTCTCCAAACACATATTACACCGTCCATGTGTGTGTGTGTGTGTGTTGGGGGTTTGAGTGTGTCGAATGATATTAGCTCATTGTGGAGCACATTGCCCGAGAGATTAGAGCCAAACTGAGCTGTGCTGGGAGGAAGATGATAGTTAGATTAGTGTTTAGGCTCTAGTGGAGGGGGATGACCAGAATTGAACGGCCCCCTGAAGAGAGACCTGAATGTGGGACTGTCTCTCTTCTCTTTTGCCCCTTTTCCACTAGAATGGCACTGGTGCCAAGCTGGTGTTTGGCTGACCCACGTTTCCACCGGTTTAAAGAGACAGTTTACGCTAACATTCTGTCATAATTTGCGGATTCTCATGTCAATATAAACCACTTCCATGAAACAAAAAAGGAGATATTAGGCAGATTGACAGCCTCAGTCTCCATTCATTTTTATTGTATGGACTAAAGATGCAATGAAAGTGAATGGTGTCTGAGACCTAACTTACTGCCTTGCATCTCCTTTTGTGATTGCTTGGTGAATTCAAACTTTAATTACACCTCAAAAGGCTCTTGACTTTAACTTATTTTCTGTTATACATACATACACATATATATATATATATATATATATATATATATATATATATATATATATATATATATATATATATATATATATATATATATATTAGTTATACAGGGACCATTTAGGAAGCAAAAAGCTATTGATTTTAAGAAAGTCTGTTTAGAAAAGTCAAAGAGCAATGAACGTTCAAACGTGCAATATATTTTAAGCCCCAAGCTGTATTTTATTGATACCCGTTCCCTCCCTTTAAATGTAATATTAAATAATGGAGATTTCAAGCTTCAATGTATCAGTCGTACATTTCTGAAGTTTTTAGTTTTGCATCATGAATTTCAGACTTCTTAACGAGCTTTTAATGAGGTTTGTTATGAGCTCTTGTAGCCTTCAAGATGTGTTTTATCATCAACTATTTTACCAAGATTTATTTATCAATTAAGAAGTAAAAAGGAGAAAATGCAGATTTCTCCACAAGGCCCCTATCAAAGATATTCATGTTTTGTCATTAGCGGTGATTGGAATGGTAAAATATAGCTTCCTCATCTTTTCATCTCTATCCAAGGATCGCATCAAAACGCTTTTTAATGGTGAGCATGTAACATGCATTAATTCTGCCAAGTGTCTCCTTAAATTCAGGCTTCGTCTAATTATTCATTTACTATTGCCTTAATTGAGTTTAGCCCCTTAGCTTAAAGGTTCTTAAAGGTTTTCTGTGCAGTAGAGACCTAACTTACTATGAAGGAAGTCGGCTAAAGTCACACAAGAGATGGATTTTTTGCTCTTTCATAACCTTTAGTATAGCTTGCCGCTCTGGTGTCTGCAAACTTAATGAGAACATTTATGAGGTCTTTTTTTCCAAGCGAGTGTTTGGCTGTGTCTATATTTAAATAAGTAATATTTCACCAAATATGAAAATTCTGTCATCATTCATTCACCCTCATTTTGTTCCAAACCAAGGGATTTTCTTACATGGAAAACATGATATTTTGAAAAATGACCTGGCTGCTCTTTTCCTATCTAAGTGAATGGAAACTGGAGCTGTCAAGCTTCCAAAATGACAAAAATCTGTATAAAAAGACTAAAAAAGCCACCCATACGACTCTTGTGCTATCTGGTGAAATGAGTCTGAGATAGTTTCTAAGTTGTGCACATATGAGTAATTTTTACAAAACATTAGTTTTCTTTTGATAAAAAGAGCAATGCACTCTAGATTATATGAGTGGTGGTGGCGTAGTGGGCTAAAGCACATAACTGGTAATCAGAAGGTTGTAGGTTTGATCCCCACAGTCACCACCATTGTGTCCTTGAGCAAGACACTTAACTCCAGGTTGCTCTGGGGGGATTGTCCCTGTAATAAGTGCACTGTAAGTTGCTTTGGATAAAAGCGTCTACCAAATGCATAAATGTAAATGTAAATATACAATAAAACTGAATAGTTGTAAAGGAATTGGACTAAAGCATTAGATTTGTAAGGGATAATGTTAGTCAGCCATTTGTTATCACAAAATAACCCCCAACAGGAGTTCTGTTGGTGTTTCTTTTGTTAATGATGACTGGCTGACTGTTCAATATCCAGTTTATTACAAAACTATCTGCCAAATACAATACTAATGGGCATGAAACATTATTTTATTAACTTACTTGCAGAGATCACACAGTGAGCTGAGAAATAGGAAAGATGACTCGCAATACCCGGATGACTGGTTTGGTACATCTTAATCTTTGTATGTGCAGTTGTTATTCAGAAATATCAGACTGCTAGATGGGGCTATTGACCAATCAGAATCATGTATTCCAGAGACCTGTGTAATAATTACATTTAAGGCATTTAGCAGATCCCCTTATTTAAAGAGGCCTTCAAAAATTACTTTATATGTGTACATTCATAATGAGTAATGGGATTTTTCAACATTATCCCACTTAGTAAAAATCCAACAAAATATGGATTTGGAAAGACATCAGGGTCAGTAAATATAGACAGAATTTTCACTTTTTATCAAAATAAATAGGCCAATACCCTTCATTTTAACACTTACACACCACAAAATTGACATCAAAGTTTTGCCTAGGGAATGCTTTAAAAATGTGCAAAGCTTTATTCTTCTTCTTTCTAACAGTAAATAATTTCTATTGAACATGGATTGGATCAAACAAATTTGAATACATAAATAAATAAATAAAAATAAGAGAGCCACAATGAAAGATAAATCAAAGATAAAGAGATCTAAAGGAAAATAAGATTTAAACAAATATGGTTTACATGACAGTTGATGGGGAAATGGTTATTTTGCACTTCTAAAACATTGTTGCTCTTCTAATTTTGCCGTTCTAAACAAAAGAACTCACATTTTACATACATAGAAGATTTAAATCATGCATATGCTTTACCTTTCTGAGTTTCATTTATTTTGGCAGGTGTTTCTTTGTTACACACTTTTTAAGAAAACTTAAATTTATGTAATTAATTCTATCAATTGGTTTTTCATATTAGGTGTTTTATGCTTTTATGATCGATATGCTGAACGTATTAATCTGGTCAATAATTGGCTGATAAATATAATTAGCCATACTGTACGTATAGGTGCATAATTTCATGCAAATGCATTTTTCACTACCTGAATTTTGGGGGTGAATTAACACAACTGTGTAATTTAGCTGTCGAAAGAGGTGGGACTGTATTTATCTGCAGTGAGTTGACACAAGACACACTGTCTAATGATATCAGCCATGTGTGTTTGCCATGTGTCTTTCAGTATTTAATGAACTTTTGAACATGATGTCGGTCTGTGCTGTCATACAGTCCAGAGCAGGCAGGTGTTGTAAAAATGAGTTTGTTTTTGATCTGTCCTTGCGACAGAGCTGTTCTGTGCTGACTAATGGTTGCGAAAGCAATTGAAGTGGCACAGCTTTAGTCCTCTGCTTGTACCTTAGTGCCAGGCTCATTCGTGTTTATAACCACTCATGTTTTTGGTGTCAGCCTGGTCCATTTTATAAGTGGACCCTATATGAATTACTTTGCTAAATCTTGCAGTGTGATGGAGGTGAACCATGGAGGTCTGTAATGCCTGGAGAGAGCTATCTGTTAGCATTCCCATTCATCTTTATGGCAATTGCTTGGCAAAGCACGTGAACACGCTCACCCCCACCACCCCAGAAGTTTGCGACTTGGATATAAGTTATTATTTTGAGCCAGTCACCTGAGTGGTAAATGCCATGTGACTCTGGTATTGTAGGAAAATGACATCCTGACAATGCTGATTGGCTGATGGCACTGCCACAATAACGTGCTCAGTCCCAAGGCTGTCACAATAGCGGAATAAAAAAGTCCTTTTGAATGTTCTTCAATGGAGAAAAAATATACAAATGGATAGTTCTAACTCTAAATTGTGATTGGATGAGCCACATTGGAAACTATTGTACAATGACCACAAACGGACACCTGAGATCACACATTTTACATAATTCAGGGTTGTGCGCCATTCGGAATTTAATTGAGGATGCTAATTCAATTCCAATTAAATTCCTTAATTTGAATTAAGGGAGAAAACTGGCTGCAGAATTGCAATTTAAATTTACATTTAAGGAATTAAAATGAAATGAAAATGTTTTTTTTTACCACTGACCCACAACACTTACTTAATCTACTAATTTTAACCACTAATTGTTCTAAACATAAATAACTAATATTGGAATTATATCCATTAATTTTATGGTACAGTGTAATTTCCTAAACAGCTGCTTTGAAACAAAGCCTGCTGTGAAATGCGCTATACAAATAAATTATATATATTACATTCCAAAACATTAAATAATATTAATAGACATTGTTTGGAATGTCCTCTTAAATTTATTACAATATATTTTATAATTTTTTTTAATAAAAAAATTAAATAAAAAATAGATAGATAAATAATTTTACCATAGTGTTCAAATTATCTAAATATATTACAAATTACTCATATGAAATGTTTACAACTTTATTTTATTATGTTATCTAAGTAAAATAAATATATATGGTAGAAATTCTTAGAGCTGTATGGCTAACTTAAATCTGTTCTGTCTTACATTTTCATTTATGCATTTGGCAGACACTTTTATCCAAAGTGACTTACAGAGCCCTTATTACAGGGACAATCCCCCAGAGCAACCTGGAGTTAAGTGCCTTGCTCAAGGACACAATGGTGGTGGCTGTGGGGCTCAAACCAGAATCCTTCTGATTACCAGATTACCAGTTATGTGCTTAGACCACTACACCACCACCACTCCATATTTATTTGCACTTAATGTATGAAACTGTTTGTCACAAAATGTGCACTGCATTGAAACATCTTGAAATTCCTCTATTGACTGACTGTGTTGAATTTCTTTGTATTGCAGTTCAGTAAATCCCTCTTCTTATTCCAATTCAACTTCCTGTGAGAAGATGCCAATTCAATCCAAATTCCAAAGCCAATTCCCAAATTCTGAATTTTGCCCACCCCTGGTATTAATGTGGCATGTTGCTATGTTGCTAGGCAACCATAAACAGCCTACTGTAAGGATAATGAATCATATACACTACTTGGTGGAACATACTGTATGTTTATTCCAATAATTATCAATAGTAAACGCAAGTCTTTATTGAACATTGGTGTATTTTATTATAGTGCTGTTGTCACCTTTTTCTAAAAGCATTAAGTATCTAACAACCTCCATCACAGCGTATGCATATTACAATCCACATTAACCTGCTATGATATTTTTTATTACTTGCTCAATGGTAAGCACATCTAGCGTGGATACAAGCACATCGTTTTAAAGATGCACACAGACTCACAAAAGGATGGCCGGTAAAAGGGCTGAAGACAGCATTGGGTTCATTAGTTGCATAGGTCACCATTAATAATAGTCAGGTTAATAAATTGGCTTTACCTTGATTAGAATTTGTGTTCGGTGTTACATTATAGAATCACGAGAGAATATCTGCAGATTTTCACACAGTATGTTCTTACATGATTTTGCCTTTTGATTCAAACAATTACAATATTTCCCATCATGCCTTATTATTGCTACTCTGAAACAATTCAAGCTTTTGTGTAGCTATAAAGCTTTTGACATCAGGTTCTCAGAATAATGACAATCAACTCTTGCTTTTGCATTAGAGATGTTTAACTCTAAAAGTGTAAAACTTTTTTTTTTTTGCTAATTATTTCCAGATTAAGTTTTCATTTTACATTCCAGGAACTCCTCAATTTAAGGTATAGTTCACCCCAAAATGATTTAGATAATTACATATTTTTTTTCCACATTATGAAATTAAAGGTGCTATATGTTAAACTGACAAGAAGCATTTAAAATGGGTACTGCAGTCCAAATTCAAACTATTGGAGAGTTGTCTGCCCCGCCCCAGACTCGAAGCTGCAACTGCAGGTTGCCAGAATGGATATGCAACAGGATCCGTTTGAAAGGATTTCTGGACTTTAAGCTGTCTCTATCTTCCAAAGGCATATCAAATAGTTATCCTTGTTTTACTACGCCTCTGGTTATTAGATGGATGACAAGGCTTTTTAGGTCAGAGGGAATCTGTTATCTCTGATCCATTTGGTTTGGTGACTTCCATGGCTTCAGCACACAGTGTTGTTTGCCTGCAAACTTGTTCAAATCTGGCAACCCGGTGGTGTCTAAATGCTACTGGTGAGTGAGCAGTGGGCGGGATCACACGGGCCAAAACATAAACCGAAATTCCAGCCCAGGAATGGAAACTTCAAAGTAGAATAAACTGGCTGTAGCATTGTTATCAGAGAAGCTAGTTTTAATTTTTTGTTTTCTAATTCTCTAATGACATATTATGGTAATTTTTATGATTTAGTAGGCCTACAGTACAAATATTACATATAGCACCTTTAATGGGGACTGAGTCTAACATTCTGCCTAATATCAACTTTGTGTTTCACAGATGAAAGAAAGTTATATGGTTTTGGAACAACCTCCTATGAGGGTGAATATATGATTGTGACAGGGTGGAGGGTGGGGCCGGGTCATGATGCTACACACCTGGCCCCTTATCAGGCTAATCATGCCTCAGAGAGGGATAAAGGCCGACTGGAGACTGCAGTGGGACAGAGAGAGAGATTTACAGGCAGCTGTCCGACACCTTCAAGTTCATTAAACTATTATTTATATTGTCAGGCCGGTTCTCACCTCCTCCTTTCCATGAATCCATTTACACTGGTGCCAAAATCCGGGAAGGAGGAGGGATGTGTCATGTAGAGTCCTCGCCACTACCATCCACCCAAATGGAGCAGCCGCGACCATCCGCCGGAGGACGGAGGAACCCGGCCTCCTGAGCGTGGATGAATGGCCGCCGACCACGAAGGGAGAAGGGTCTCCTGGCCGACCGCCTGGAGCAGGAGAACCGCTGCCAGGGGCAGGGGAGACCCCTTCTGTTTCCCGAGAACACAGCAGGGCATTCCGTCCACCAGGGGCCGGAAGACTGCAAAAATTTATTTTATAAATAAAACAAACAATTACTATCTGAGCATGGCTGATGTTATGAGAGCGGCGGTCGGACTGCACACATTCATATACAGTACATGCGTGCTCATCCATCATACTTGCGCGCTCTAAATCTTGCTTGAGTCACTCATCACTGTGCGAATCAGTCCAATCTCATAGCTCATCAGATATACTATATACTTGTCAGGACAACAGTATTTAAAGAAAAATAACAGTTCTTCCTGCATTGAGGGCATTGAGAAGCCTTCATGCAAATGCTTTTTAGTGATCTACTTCGGCATTAAGGGGGGCGAAAAATATCGTTTTGACTTCACTGAAGGACTTTTGGTGCTAATAATGGATATTATATAATGGCTCTTGTTTTTAACACATCTCTGGTGTATGTGATGTTGAACACTCGTGGTGTTTGTTAGTTGACAATCACAGTGACGACAGAACTGATCTATATAAGAAAATTGAACTGTTACACCCTTTATGTTTAAAATAATTACTAAAAGGGATAGTTCACCCAATAAAGAAAATGTTCTCATCATTTACACATAAAGACCTCATAAAATAATCCATACGACTCCAGTGGTTAAATCTAAGTCTTCAGAAGTTAGATAATAGGTCATAAAAATGTGAAGTGTGGCTCTCGAGGATACAGGGATCCAGCTTTGTGGCCCCTGACCTTTCTGTAGTTGAGTAGCCCTGCTTTAAGGTATCTTTGATCATGTGAACCTTATTGTTTAGACATTTAGCTTGCCATTTAAAAACAGAAAAATAAAATAGTAAGAAAGCAAATAGTAAGATTCATGTAGTAACACACAAACACAATCCAAGGTATCATTAAAATGTATAGGAATATTTATGTATTTTTTTTTATGCATTTAAATATGCTAGAATATGCATTACATTGCCTTTTTGACCTGATAATGCATTCTAGAGTGGGACATAATGTATGTGTTCTATGGATAAAGTCAAGTAATCAAGTCGCAAAAGAAGTTGAAGTATTTTATTTATTTTTATATTTTGACTGATTTCTTCTGAATATAAAACTTTTCAAATTCTGAGAATCTACTAAGCTATCTTAATTCTGCTTAGCTGATATATGTTTTCAACTCTCTACCTGTACTTTCTTTATAGTACATTCTTGATATCTGATATGATTTAAATGAGAATCACAAACAGTACATTTTTGAAGAAAGTGTGTGTACTTGTTTACCCTAAGTGCACAGCATGCTCATTTCTCTCTCCGTAGTAGGCACGTCATGCTAACCTTTGATGTATTCTGACACCAACACTCTTCCCTGTCAAGAGACGCCCACATTTAGCTCTCAGTCTAATGCCATTCTGTGTGTTTACCCTAGAGCAACTACCCCTAGAGGCATACCTACATTGTCTGCATACCGCTTTCTAACAAACTCTGGAAATAGGACAACCAGCTCAGCACCAACTAGTTATTCATGGACCACGAAGGGACAGCTCTCATTAATATGCAAATACATGCATGTTTAAGCTGTGGGGAGCGGAATCGACTAGTGGAGATGAAAAATTGTGCGTAATTAGCAGAGAATTAATTTTGTTTGAACCTCAACAATTCCAACTTTGGTGTGTGCAAACCGGATGTCAGTCGATAAACAAGGAACAAACACGATGGGTGGGGGGTGGAAGAATAGGCCTTTCATCTGGTGAACACACACAGATAAGTCAGCCGATTCATCAGCAGCTAAATGGTGGCGTGTTGTAGCGAGACAGCTGCTGAATTAGAGTGCCTCTGAAGTGATTGTCATCAACTCTTTAATTGCAAATAAGGACTGATATGCGAGGTGGCACAAGAGAGCGATTATTGCGGATGGCATTTCGGCACTGTGTGTACGTGTATTTATCGGGTGCAAGATTGAGTGTTTGTTTACGCAGCCTTGCAAGCTTTTCAGTAGTGCCAATTCACAGATTACACAGAAAATAATGAATTTAGCCCCAAGTAAATGTTATGCTATCAACTTTTGCTCTGATTAATTTTAAATGTTTTTCATGTTACTAAATAGTAATAGGCAGGTTAAAAATATGATCTGTGTTTCGAACAAACCTAAGTCAATTAATTTAAGTCAAACTAAAAAAATTAAGTTGCTTCAGATCAGTAGTAATGACCATTGGCTCTTTCACCTGAATATTTAATTAAGTAGGCCAGGGAAGTAATGGCAGAAAGGAATGTAAATAACATTTATAGCATTAAATAAAAATAATCATTTAACAATATTGAAAATGTCATGTGGTGTAACCATGAAGTAAATAATACTTTCCTTGCTCATTTTACACCGGACTGCTTTGTGAATGAGTGTCAATACAATTTGATTCTCAAGCATGGATCAGTACCAACCGTTCGTGTTCCAGCTTTATATCCTGAAGATGTAAGTATCGCACTTTATATTTTGTGAATGTTTGCAAATCGCCTTTCCGAATGTGCTTGTTAGCTGATTCCACGGCTAATGCAGCTAAAGTTAGCATTGTCTCTGATTGTATTCACTGAGACCAGAGCTATGTCGGGGGCGGGGAGCAGCAGCTCATTTGCATTTAAAGAGACACACACATGAAAACAGCGCAAATTATATTCCACTCAAAAAGAGGAATTTACAACATGATATAATAAATTATCCATGGGGTATTTTTAGTTGAAACTTAAGACACATTTTTTGGGACACCTGAGACTTATATTACATCTTGTAAAAAGGGGCATAATAGGTCTCCTTTAAATTACTAGTCCATACGGTTCAGAGTACGGTTTCAGTATCATTTACAATTACAAACCGTTTCTGGCCATGAAGTCTCAGTACAGCAAACTTACTGTATTTAGGACAGAGAACCGTGCTGGACGAATGCCTTCAGTGTCATGGCAACTCACGATTGTTCACTTGACCAGTCTGTCCATTCCAAAGCTCTAGTTCACACCGCAAGCATCACAGAGCGACAATCGACAAGATGCCATTTACAATTAGAGCTCAGGCAAGACAGAGAAGTTAGAATGTTGTGAGGGATTTCACTGCTCTATATCATTTGTCTGTAACCACATGAATGGATGTAATAAAACAATGATGCATGGAAAACAGTGTCAGGTACTGTTGGCATTCTGAGTGAGTTTCATTTATATTTTAATAGATTGTTCATCTTGTTTAATGATATGATGCAACGAGCACTGCTGCAGGTTGTATAAAACACTCTCCCTTGCAGAATGTTAATTTGTAGAGGCAAGAGAACGGATTCCTTGTTAAATTAGGATGATATCTTAGTTTGACCAGCAGTATCATCTGTAATCAGCATTTCAAAAGCTACTATGGCCAGACGTGCAGTCCACCAATATCATGAGAGGACATCGGTAGGAACGCCCGCTACCGACTTCATAGTATTCAAAGTTCTTCATAGTAGTGTGAATGGGGCTTAATCCTTATTTCACATCCTTATTAGTGCGAAAAGAAGCTGAAACCATAACAACTAGCCTGGACCGGTATGGAACGGCAGAGTTCCGCAACGAGAACTGTTTGGACTGATGATGAAAAAACGCTCTAAGTTGAATTTTGTTAATAATCAGATATGTATATATGCAGTAAAATAAAAACATTCTCATTGAACAATGAGAATTCTAGATCTAGTCACTTCCACATCTGCATCCTGTTAAAGTACATTAAACATGACAAAATCTAGTTTCAGATTACTTGACATAAATCTTTTTTGAGTAATATATAGAAATTATCTAAATTAATCAATTATGTGCAACCACTTACATTCAAATGTCTAAACTCAAAAATCACAATTTTCTCGGTGTGTTTATCTGCCTGTTTCTTCTGTATGCCTGAGTAAGGCTTTCATTGTTTCCATTACATTCTCCAGCAAACCACATCCCTCATGTTGAACTTTTATAGATGACTTCTATTCTCTGGTTTCTATATTTCAGGAGCCAGGGGCCTTTTCTTTATCTTCACACATTGTGTTTGTGTGTATGTACCGTATAATGTTTGTGTGCATCATTGCCTTTTCTCTGAATATATCACTGATGGAATGTATGCTTGCTAACAAAGTTAGATTTGAACTGCAGGGCAAAGAGATCTATTTTAAAGGCACTTAAAGAGAATCTCTGTTGAACAGATTTGCATTTGTTAAGCAGCAGAGACTTAACGTTCACCCAAAATGAAAATTCTGTCTTCATTAGCTCACCGTTACGTCTTCCAAACCTTTTTTTCTTTCTTCTGTGGAACATATAAAAGAATATATTTATAGCAGAATGTCCAAGCTGCTAATGTCCATACATTGACAGTGAAAAGAGATCAAGGCAAGCTTTTTAGTGCATCATAACTTTCATTCTGTTCCCCAAAAAAGCTATCATATGGCTTCAGAAGACTTGAAATATAGCGCACAAGTTGTAAAGACTAGTTTATTATGCTTTTAAGGTGCTTTTTTGTCCTTTTTAGGATGTTTCCACTTAAATTTTATGGCAGATAGCAGCTTGGACATTTTAAACTATTCCTTTCATATTCCACAGATTAAATAAAGTCATATTGATTGGAACAACAAGAGGGTGAGTAAATGATGAATGTTTAAATCCCTTTAAACTATCTTCAGAGGTTGGACATCAGTTCAAAATAAGCCCTTTTGGTCAGTAAACTAATCGTGTCTGGACACTTGTGGCACCTCGGGAGCCTCACACCTCACTATGTAGTCTCAAAAGATGTGTCTTTCATATCTTTTTGATATGGTTACTTGATGAAAACAGGAGCAGAGTGACATCTTGTTAATGATTACTGGCACAGTCACGCTGTTTATTGCAATCATTTTCAGTGCCACTAATGAACATACTAATTTTGACAATAGATGGAACCTTTTAGTGCAATTTGAGCAATTAGTTAGGTTAATTTCAAAACTCTGACTCTCTATGCAAATTCAGCAATAAGTCCAGCTATTTCCCTTGGCTTTTGTTGGATTATAGTTACACAGCTGCCTGATGGATAATCAGAGGACTGGAAATGTGTTATTGACTAGGAGGCAAACTGTTTAAGTGAATAAAAAGGTTATACATTTTTAATCAATACTAATCACATATATCAATATTTGGTAATAAAAGACCCTTTTGTGACTAACGAGAAAATAATCGAATAGACATTATCTGGATCGGTATCGTGTCCGATACTGACGTTTTTACCTTGATCAGGTATCGATCCGACGAGCCCAATCCAAATCCAATACCGCATGTTGGTCATTGAAGTTACAGTCAAGCTCAAACAATTACATAAATAAATTATATTTACATAAATAAATTAGTCCATATAACTCGTGCATTTTATTCAGGCTCTTACAGTCATCCAAAAGCTTTTTGAATTGCAAAAGTCTGTGTTTAATAATAAATATACAGTCAACATGCACAGCTAAGTAGGCTCTGGCACCACACTTTACTGAACGAACGCGTTCTGATGACACACACACACATAAACACGCGCAGAGGCTCATGATGTGTTTCTCCACTCAAACTCCATCTCAGATGTAGATGATCAATAGTTCAGTCCGCCTATAACATGCATTGAGAACGGCACCGGACAAGCATTTTGCCAGATGTTGAATAAGAAGCGTATTACACTACTGTGAATTAGCATACAAACAAACACTCAAACACAGACTTCTTGAGCGCTCAACGCCATTCAAAATAAAAGCCTTAAGAAATTGCAACTGAAATGTATTACCAATGTAATGTAAAATGATGATTATTATTATTATTGTTAGAAATTAGACAAAAAAAAAAACATTGGGTACCAAAAATGACTGTGTGATTGAAAAGTGAATTGACATACTAATAAAACTAAAATGAAATAATTAAATAAATAACAGAGAGAGAGAGAGAGAGAGAGAGAGAGAGAGAGAGAGAGAGAGAGAGAGAGAGATCTGAAACCATTTACAAGTCCAGATACAAGTTAATATGTGTAAAGAAACTGGCTTCTTTTCGACTGAAGACTTTCACTGGAATTACTGTTATTTTTGCTGCTGCATCCTGCAGACTAGTTAACAATAAAGTTTTGCAAATGGTATTATGCAATTGTTTTTGTTTTCCTATTTTATAATAATGTATAAATAATGTATAGTTAGAGGTTTTTGTTTCTTTACACAAAAAGTACTCCCAATCAGTTCTGCGTGGTGAATTATAGATGTTCTAAACTCATTAAGAAAAACAACACTGGTATTGGATAGGGATGGGCATTCATCAATAATTTGATATTTTAACATTTTAATATTTAAGCTCATTAAAAACGAATATTCTAATAATCTATTATTTAAATGAAGGCAATTAATGAGAAAGAGACATGTACAATTATTATTTTAGTCATAAAGGTTCACCATTAAAAAAAACAAGCTTGTAATCATATTCAAAACAAGCTTATATCATGTCCTGTTTTTTTTTAATTATATTTAAACAAGCAATGTGTGAAAACAAAAAAAGAATAAAATGAAAGCATTTAAGCTCACGCAAAGCGAAGAAAAAGAAACCGCTAAAGAAGTAGACTGACGCAGTTAACATACAGGACAAGTATAAACACTAGGCATATAATAGTTATCATGTTTATATTGTTTCTCATGTCATGTTTTTGTTGAGAAAAACGAGCATATCCACATGCTCCGTAAACTATACTCATTTATACACACCAGTTTAAATGATGGAATGTCCCTTACCTCAGCTTGCATAGTCTTTCTCAGGTGCCATGTTTGTTGTTTACAGAAGCGTCGTGGGGATTACGTTGCTACGGGGACGCTGCTTTCTGACGAGCTGCACATATACGAGAGTAAAGTGTACACCGCTTATCCATAACATTTAAACAGGAACCCAGCTTTCTCACAGTTAGCCACATTCTCACCATAACCCGCTTTTCTGGTGTCCATCTGAACATACTGACAGAACCGTTTGCTCAACAGATGCGATCAACTTGTGTCCGCACTCAACAGCGCCACCCAGTGCATTCTGTTATAACTGCCAGTTTTAGTTTGTGTGTTCAGGATATAACATACATCTCACTGTAAATTTGAATAGTATTTTTGCTATTCGAATAATTATTGCAGAACGAATATTCGACTACTCGTGCACATCCCTAGTATTTGTTCGAGATCGGGATCAGCCGATACTGATAGTTCAGGTATTGGAATCGCATCGGAAGAAAAATGGAATTGTCCCATCCTTATTTAGAAGTCTATACATTGTTTGTTTTCATTTCATATCATTGAATATAACCATCACTTGCCTATAGTCAGTGCTGGACTAGGAAGAGAAATCAACCTGGTATTTTACATAGCAACTGTTAAAAAAGTTGTTAAGTATGTTGCTATTCACTGTCCTTTTCTGCATGTTGCAGCGCCGTTTTTTTTGGTCATTTTAGCTTATCACGGCTCATTTTAGCGTGGGCGACCCACCAGCCCGCTCGGTTCTCCCGATTGCCAGTCCGACCCTGATCGGCCCCAAAGTGCGTCGGCCCACCGGGAAAATGCCCGGTATGGCAGATTACCAGTTCAGCCCTGTCTACAGTCCACAACAATCCATATATTGCAATTAAGCTCGCAAATCTATCCAAATGAAATGGAGTGGTCGTTCACACACAATTTGTTCTTGCTTTCGGTCTAGTAAGTTTTTTTTCTTCAATAGTTTTGTTCTTGAGGTCAGGTAACAAGATCAATTTTATTTAATTAAGTTAAATAAATAAAATAAATAGTTAAAAAAATAATATTAAATAACGTGTTAAATCGGCAGGCCTAGTTTAGACACTTTTCTAGTCTAACTCTGAATTCTGAGATATTAAATTCTACTTTAGCATAAATTCACTTTCCAGTGGCAGAAGATCTGTAAATAGTCATACATACTGAGAGACAGACTCAAATACACAGCCTTGATTTATGATCTTTCCTTCTAACTTCCTTCTTTTATTTGTGTCTCCCTCTATTCTTCCACACTATCTGAAGTTTCCTCTTCTTCATATATTGTCCCCTTGACCTCTGTCAGCATTAAAAACTGTTAAAACTATTATCACTACAGGCACAGTTTGTGCATTAGCAATGCTCTCAAACATCTGCCCTGCACTGTGCTCTTTTCCTCAAGAGTTACACATGCTCACACATTTTATACGCACATTCTCACCCGCATATCTCACTCTCACACATGCCACAAGCACAAAAATGGCTCTTATGTCTGGAGTTTCGCTTACTGCCCCCTGCTGAAAATGTTGAGAACTTCACGCTTAAATCCTTCCTGTTGAAGTAACATTTCTTATTACAGTCCAGGAACATGATTAAATACTTACATTTTTTAACAAGTTTATTTTGTAAATAATTAACCACACTGAATTAATGTGTTAAATTGACAGCCTTAATGATAATGAATAATACTGATAATGCAAAGAAGAATTTATTAAACAACAGTCCATTGTTTCAGTCCAATGATCTGATTGGATAAGCGGTGCTCAAATTGAAGTGTAACAGCACTATTTTTATCATTCATGTTTATGGTGTTACTGATCAAATGTTTTCTATAATTAAATATTTGTGATTTAATACTTGCAAAAATGCACATTTGTCAGTATATACCTGGCTAGTTGAATGGGCATGAATGGAGAAACATGCCTTTGGTGCAGTTATGGCATCTACCAGCAGGGACTAGCTTTAAACTGCCAAAACTTGACCCCTTAATGTATCCCCATGTAAAACACATTTCCAAACCCTGTGCTTTGTGGCTAGCTGTCTTGAGCAGAGGTTCGAATACAATCATGGAGTTTTCTGCTTGCGTCATGGTTGTTGACAGGGGCGCAAACGGTGAAAAACAGCAGGCCACTGTGCTGTGAATTAACTTTATATTACCTCTATAAATCATGCAGCCACTGATGGATGTCAGCATCCCAGAGAAAATGCCCTGAGATACTGATCCAAGAACAGTTTTCTGTTTTAACTCGTAATAAGGCTGATGTTAAACATTATGGGAGGAAACTGATCTCAGAGCAGCGCTTGGAGAGCTGTTGTTTTGGGAGCTTGGGACTCACTTGGTGAAACAAGAGTGAATTTATAAGGAAAGAGAGGTCAGGCCACCTGTGGTTACGTACAGTCACTCCCACTCACAGTCCCCTGTGTTGACTCATTTAGTCTCTTACTATAATTTATTTGAAAAGTCCTTGAATTTGGCAATCTTTTCTGCCTCATTTGCACAGTTCTCAAGGCAGTATTAATTTCAAGCATACATAATGTTTATCATTTGTTGTTCGAAGGATTGTCTTTCATTTCATTGCTAAGGGATGCCTATGGATCCTGTACTCAAAAACAGCGATCTGATTGGCTCATAACTGATTGGCTGGAGGGTTTCAGATTGTCATGGTGCAAAGGTTTTTAGAAGTCAGTCACTGTATATTCCACTTCTTTCCTGAGTTATAGCTGCAAGATTGGCTGTATGCCACTGGATGAATCTGCCTCTAAATGGCACATAAAATCAAAACTGATAGTGGCTGGTTCTTGGTTCTAGGCAGTTATTGGCCAGAAAATGCTGCGAACTGGACCAGACATGATGCAGAAAGTCAAAAGTCTGCTATGTTTCCACTGTTTTATTTCTTCTCTTTGCAGAGTGACGGAACAGCTATGATTTGTCTTGTCATGCTTCGAAAGGCAGATTACTGTATGGATAAATGGAAGGAGTGAAATAAATGAGAGTAAGGGAGGAAAAATGGATCTGAGATGGTGCAGTGTGAATGGAGGGGTAATTGTTCTCGCTTAGTATGAGGTGAGAATACAGACTGATGGTGATATAGGGCTTCAGATTCAGAGAAATAAAGGCCTGTGCATTATTGATGAGCAGATAATTTAAAAGGATGTGAGATGAGAATGTCACCCGGAGCCTTTTGAAAGGTCCTTTGTGTGTGCGAGAGAGAAAGGAGTCATACATGAAGAAAATTTGTGTTGTTTTGCTGCACATACAGTGGCCCTAAAAGAACAGTATTTGGACATTTAAAGGAATAGTGCAGGCAAAAATGAAAATGCATGTCATCGTTCCAAACCTGCATGCTCTTATTTCTTTTCTCTGTGAAACACAAAATACGTTTTTTTTTTATTATTATTATTATTATATTTTACAGCATTTTTTTATAGTGACCATCTCTGTCAAGCTCCAAAAAAGGTATATGATTGGGTGAAGAACAAACCAAAATCAAAGTCTTAATTCACTGATAATCTTCACCTTCACCGAAGCTCTGACATCTTTTTTACGTCCATATTCAAATGAAAAAATCTGAATGCAAGTAACCTTAAAATGCCATAGATTCTTGTATGCCGTAACACGACATGCCAGTTCGAAAATGTGAAATGGAGAATGAGATTTGATGGAATGGGAAGATCAGATGACAGTGGATAACAACCTACATTTAGTCTGTTCCAAGTGTGCCGCACAAGCCCTCAAAAGTGAAGCCAAAACGTCTCGATCGCCCCCCGGTGACTGGTCCTAGTATAGGTCTTAACCCCGCCTCCCCATGTTATTCAATGGGACATGAGACCAACTAAATAATTAAATTACACTTCACATAATCTTTTTTCCAAAGATAGTTTCTGTCATTTACTGTAGTTTCATCACGTTGATGATCAAGTGTTTGTTTTCAAAATAAGTTTGTTTTTAGTTAGTTATTTGGTGCTATAAAAACGGTGCTGTGACATCATGATTGACAGCTTTGATTGACAGGTTCTCTGAGCGAAGTAGTCACTGAAGCACCAACTGACTTTTTTTCGGGATCTTCGGAGGACTGAGGAGATTGGAGCTTTAAATTTAATATCTAAATTTCTATAATTAATTATTTTACACCATCATAAGTCAAAAGTGCAGGGGCGTGTGCTTGCGATTGATTCAGTGAGAGGGCGGGGCCTTGATTTCGCGGCTTTAATTCCTGCTCACTACTGCGCAGGTCTGGTCCTGAAATCGCAACTGCGCAGCCTCAAGTCCCAAGATGTCAGCGCCATTTAGGGACACTGGTGGCTTCAGTTCTCACCAATGGAAAAGAGCGAAGGGGCGTCGTCCATCTTTTTTTACAGCCTATAGTCTGTTCCACATATGGATGCAGAAAACAGTTAAATATATATGAAAGTCATTGCATTCGAAACAAAGTATTTAACCAAGATTTATCTACAAACAAATGATGCAAGACCTTTTCTCAAAACTAACTTCACATTTTGCTGCCATTATTGCAATTTACTGTCATTTTGAACTGTTATACTTGTATCTACTGTTGTTGTTTTTTTCACATTTAAAACATAAACTTATTTTGTGAATGTTTTGCTTGAAAAGTGAGCATCTGCTGTCTCTCATTTAAATAAATGCCACTTCGTTTGATATTTTGTTATCTAATGCAAGGACATACATTCAGTTTTAAGTGTATCGCAAGTGTCCAAAAACTTTTTTGGGCCACTGTGTATTTCTGTAAATAAAAGTGACTGTAGGACTTTGTGTTCATGTATTAAAAGCACACTTTAAACAATAGTCTATATATAGAGTCTCCACTGTGGAAAAGGAAGATAGTTTGGTACTGACACACTTAAAAACTCACTTTAGTTTTATGTGATGATGTACAGTCTCTATTGATTTTACAGTGAAAGAAAGAAAGATCACAGAGCTGAACACAGCTTGAGTTCTCACAGAGTATCTCAAAGAAATACAAGTTAACTTATCTTTTTAAATGGGGACATATCATAGACAAATATAGGTTGTTCTATAAAGTTAATTCTAATTGTTATAGATTAATCCTAACTTTAACCCTAAAAATAACCTTTTTGCATTTTGTAGAATAAATAAAATAAAAGCACTCATCACGCAACCCTCAAGTTTTAATTTTATTGTATTATTATTATTATTATTATTATTGTGGCTCATGTCATAGTGCCATCATCGTTGCAAAAGCAACTGCAATAATCAAAAACATATACCATGTTTTCTATTACTGTAGCATGTAACATGTTGTATTACTGTAGATATAGTAAAGTAAAATGGAAAAAATGTGTTGGAGATTTATATTGATATATACTAATGTATGCCATGTATACCTTCATGTTCTGATGTAGGTATATCCATGTATAATTTACCAATTTTTTGTTGTTGTCCCAATTGCTATATGAAACTAACTATCATTGACAGTGATATTTGGTTCTTTGCTGGATGAAAGTGGTGAAACTGTACAATCAGCTGCCTCTCGTGCTCACTTCCTGTCTTGTATTGCTTTCTTTATAGTGCTGATTACATTGTTTCTCCATTCTGTGTTGCCCACACACACATACTCTCACAGATTCATGGTTACATAAGAATAAATGTACCATCTGTCTCCGGTGCAGCACACATTCTCATATATGCTTGAATGTTTAAACACCATGAATTTTACCACCTGTCCACCACACCATGCAATGTAAAACACACACACACATCCCCTAAACCTAACCCTACCCCTAAACCTAACCCTCACAGAAAACTTTCTGCATTTTTACATTTTCAAAAAACATAATTTAGTATGATTTATAAGCTGTTTTCCTCATGGGGACCGACAAAATGTCCCCACAAGGTCAAAAATTTCGGGTTTTACTATCCTTATGGGGACATTTGGTCCCCACAAAGTGATAAATACACGCTCACACACACACACACACACACACACACACACACACACACACACACACACACACACACACACACACACACACACAGATATGTGTAATTTCAGATTTAAAGGGAAATTTCACTTAATCACCCACATGTTGTTGCAAACCTGTATGGCTTTTTGTTTTACTGTAAAACACAAAAGGAGATGATCTCGAACTCAGCATTTAATATGTAGCATTCAGTGATTGCTTTCATCAGAATATTTGCATACTCTTATGCAGCATTTCCAATGCACAGAAACAAAGTGTAAGACCTAAACTTAAAACCTAAAACTTTAACACGTATCTTTTGCTACCTTGCAAACACTGACATTTGTCTTAAGAAGTGTTATTTTAATTACCAAATTTTTTGGGATGTTCACATTTTCAGCCTGTGAGTATGAGACCAAATAATGCAACTTTAATGAAACCTTGTTCTAAGTCTGGAAGTGCTGCAGTCTGTGGTGAAATAGACGGTTTATATATATTATTGATAATTTGTCCCCTGCCCTCTGTTTTAGAGGCGAGGAAAACAGGTCAGCACCCAGAGGGCCAGCTGACTCATATTTCTGTCTCTTATTACATCCATATTGCAATTGTTTTATTACTGTTTATTGGTGCTTTTTTTGGAGCCAAGATACTCAGAGACCATCTTGTGCATGACCAATATTTTTGTGATGATTGCAGCTGTGTTGTTTCTTATTATGACTGACAGAAAACATGAGTAAGTGTATGTGTGTGTGTGCATGTGAGAGTTAGAGAGAGAGAGAGAGAGAGTATGTGTGTGTGTGTGAGGGAGTTAGAGAGAGAGAGAGAGAGAGAGAGTATGTGTGTGTGTGTGTGTGAGAGAGTTAGAGAGAGAGAGAGTATGTGTGTGTGTGTGTGAGAGTTAGAGAGAGAGAGAGAGAGAGAGAGAGAGAGAGAGAGAGAGAGAGAGCAACTTAAAGCAAATCAAATGCCTTGTGTGGGTTTGTTTACATTTTAATTTTTGTATGTAAACCATAACAAAGGAATTAGAAAGCTACTGACCCTGAATCATTTCCGATATCATTACCAGATCATGTTAAATCCGGCTCTGAGTTTCACATTTTCTCAAAGATCATCCAAAGTTTATCTCAAGTGACTTATTCAGATGTGTTGTTGATGCTATGCATCTACTGATTTGATACCAAGCGTCTAGAGAGGCAATTAAATTGTATCGCAGATCAGATACTCACAATTATTTCCTCAGCGGAAATTTTGTGAATATTGGATCGCTCATATTATAATCCATGAAACCGTTCAATGAAGCTGTCTGCATGACCAGCGGACAAGGTAAGGGTTTCATTTTTTTAATTATAAAAATACTTTTCTTGTCTATTTCTTCTGTGCTAGCTCAGTTTACTACTCCAGCTACTCTGAGAACTTTTCAGATTCTGCAGATATTGTTGACTTTTAGGGACCATCTAGTCATCTAGGGACCATCCAGCCACCAAACTACAGGGTCCACATTTTAAAAATCACATTCTATTGCAATCATGATAACTTTAGAAACATTAATAGTATTAAAGTCACTATGAATAAAGTGCCATCCACTGTTGTTTTTAATGCTTTTGACAACTAGCAGGAAATGTACACGGGGCAAAGACTTCACTTCCTTATATACTGACAAACATTCCTTGAAATGGTCTATACACAATGCACTCAGCCATATAATGTATGCATTTTCAAAGTGTAGTATCTTGCCAAATGGAAAACTTAAATTAACTTAAAATTACTAAATAGAAGCATTCGCCGTTTAACAGCTAACTGATGTGACATTTCAAACGCATGCGATGTGTTGCCCCTAGCTTTAGCCTTTAGCATTAGCCAACAATAGTTCGACACTTGTTTCCAGTACCGCCGCTCCCTATACATATACTACGCAGTCTGCGTAGGGCACCAACTCCCTAGGGGGGAACCATTTTACCTTAGGAGGGCACCAGAAAGTCCACCGGCTGCCCTTACTCGCACATTATACGTTATTCAAGTATAAGTATACGTTACACACCCAACCCACCCACCCCACCCCACCCCACCCCCCACGTAGGGCATCAATTTGGCGAGCGGTGGTTTATGCTTATTTCTCAAACTACATACATATTCACACAGTGTTGCGTGATGATAAAGCATTTAACTTACATTTGTAAGGTGTTGTCTTAACTGAAGTTTCACAAGTTGCTACATTTTCCATTATTTACAATTGTTTGTTCAGACCAGCAACACATCCAGGTAATTCCAGCCCTTCTACTACATACTGTATGACCCTTCGTTTTGGCAGTTGAAAAAGTGCATCATCCAGGTACTTATTAGTACACTTCTTTTTGTTGCATTTTCATTGTAGCATACTACTCACACTATTAACACTACAAAATGACATGGAAGTATGCAGTTTGGGACACAACTTATGGGATTTTTAAAGTTTTGATCGTCCGCTGTGTGAGGACTATTAGTGCGATCAGTTAGAAAAGACATAGCACACTATTCCTCATGGTCTGTAACAAGTTTGGAAAACTTTGCTTTAAAAAGTTCTAGGGGTTAATGTTGGACAATTTGGTCTTGGTTTAAATGGTAAAATGGTACATGGTCTGCCATTATATACTGATAATAACCTTAGCGGTATTAAAAATCACTTTACACTGTGACTCATTTACCCATTCACACACTCACACACCAATGACGGCAGAGCTGCCATGCAAGGTGTTAGCCTGCCATTGGGAACAATTGAAAGGCCCTGCCATTGGGGTTCAGTGTCTTGCCCAAAAACACTTTGGCATGTGGAGTCGTGTGGGCTGGGAATTGAACCACCAACCCTGTGATTAGTGGCTGACCCACTCTACCACCTGACACAGCCACAGCCGCCCCAAATTTTGATAAAAACCCAAACCAAGTACAATTTAACAACAGCAAATCAGATATGCACAGAATTTCTAAAGTGAAATAAACACTTATTTTGTGCAATATTTACTCAAATATATTATTTTCTATAAAAAGGAGGCAAAAAAGCTTGAAAACCGAAAGTTTTTACTACACCTTACAATACTGTCTATGAAGGGAGCTTATTAGGTAATGGAACAGAGCCATGGATTTTGTTTATCCTCATGCGAAATCAGTTACAGTTTATTTAAATGCCTGTGGCCATGCCTGCTGTTTGTTTATTCTTCTTTTGTAAAAAAAACAATTATCCTACCCTGTGGTTTTCTATTGAGTATATAACATACCACTTAACACTGGATTTGTTTGTGATGATCATAGGATTTTTCTACGATAACAGCTGGACAGAGGGAAACTAAAAAAGCCTGTCAGCTACTGTTTTGACCCTGTGGTTTGGAAAGTCTTGTCAGGACTAGAGCGCAGTGAAGTGGGTGTTACAAAAACAGGATTAAAACTGTGTTCTATGCAGTCGTTTAAGTGGGTGTATAATCCACAGCTTTATGGACTGCCGGTATCGACAGGACACTTTTCTGGAACACATTCACTGATGTAAAGCCTTCATCCCAGGTCTGCTCCACTCTCTCTTTGCATCAGACGGCAGGCACTTAATGATGTCTAAAGTGTCAGTTTCTCTAAAGAATGAGTAGAAACAGAATATGTAATAATAAACAGTCGGTTTTACCGAAAAAAAGTATTAAAAGTTTATCTGTCTAAGCAGTTATTGACCAGATTCTTTTCTTTTAAATATTAGCTAGAAAAATTATAAAAATGTTATTATAAAAATACAGTTACCTTTAAAGTTCAGTTTGCATTTCTTTTATAGTTTTCTATATCATTCTTTTATATACATAACGCATTTATAGGGGACATGAGATGCGGTGAGTTACAAGGGCTATATCTCAGTAACTAAGGCTTTGAATCAAAAGTCCAATTGCACAAATGCACATTTTCTCTATATGCCTCTTTACAAATGGACTTTTTAAAACAAACCTACTCTACCTATTTACTTGAGTAAAGATGTCTGACAACTAGCCCTGGACCGGCCTCCCCTAAATCATTCCAGGAGTCATTGGCCTGCCTCTGTGTAAGTGAGTGTGTCTACTTCTCTTGGTAAAGTCCATCCAGGCCTTGCATCATTGGTTTTAATGGAGGAAAGGGGGGCCAAAGGTGAGCAGAACTCCCAATGCACTCCGGGTCACTCGTAATTAGCTGGGCTGCCAGCCCGAGGGCCACATAAAAACGGAGCCAGGTTACCTCAATCTTTTTTCATCCAGGCTAATCTTCTCCCAGTGGTGATTTTTAAACGTGTTCGATGACCCCCGACAAAACACCCCCATAAACTAAAAAGCAATATTCCAATGCACTCAAGCATTAAGTCCAATGTTAATATTTTTTTTCCTATTTGACTGAAGGCTTTTTTTTCTTTTCTTTTTTTTTTTTTTTTTTAAATGTTCCACTCATTCCCATTTCAAGTGTTCCAGCCTTCAACATTTTCATCCACTTTAGTGCTGGAGGCAATAGCAGCTATCTGATGAAAATATTAAGTCGACATTTTGGAATATTACATGGTCTATAAAAAAATGTAAACAAAAAAAGACAAGATGTTGTCATAGCAGAAACTGAAAATGCTTTTTAAGCAATTGTACTGGCAGTTCGTGTCTTGGGGTGTGAATTTAAATGTTCCTAACTGACATGTGTGAAGTTCCGTTCTTTTTATTGCATGTGATTAATGCACTTGATCATTATTAGCACACTGTTTACTCGGCTAATAATAATTGATAGTGTCAAAGCCTCAGAGGGAGATGGCTAATGAGGGTCTTTAAAGGAACATTGTGTCTGTGACTTCTTTCGTGAAGCATTAATTGCTGAAGAGATGTCTTGTTTTGCATTTGCAATCATTTGCTACCCGAAACATTGAAGGACCCTGAGAAAGTGAGTGAGAGTAGGGGACGATATTTATTTGACACGTTTATGAAAACATGGGTGGATTTGACAGAAGGTCACTAATTTTGGGATGAAATTGTCTGCTTTTATGTAAGCTGCCGTACACCTTTTAAGAGGATTAATTGACTCGTCAATGTTATTAACTTCAAAAATTCAGGCCCTTGAACTAACAAGTGAGATGGAGCAGTGCATGTCTGATTCGGCTAAACACAAAAACTCCTTGGCTGTTAAATGTGTTCAATCACAGCAGAATTAATTAATTCAGCGCCTGCTTTCTGGCAAAGAGGTCGCCTGTGGGTAAATGCCTTCCTGTGAGTTTTTCAAAGAATGGTTTGTATAACTCTGGGTTGAATTGCAGTTTAGTAGATTTCAGAGATCCTCCTTTTCGTTTGGTCTAAAAGGAAGAAAAACCTTCCACACAGACATAATTTTGGTTCAAACGAAAATGTTCTTTTAAAATGTTACTTAAATGAACAGGTTATCCGAAATGTATCACTCTTTTTTTGTTATTTTTTATTCACCCTCATGTTGTTCCAAATATATGCCATTTTGTTTCAGTGGAACACAAATATAAAGATTTTCAAGAATCTTTACATTGCTCTTCCATAGGATTTGACAAGCTCCTAAAGGGACAGTTAACCACCCTAAAATAACCATATAGTTTATATGACTCATATGCTATATTTAAAGTCTTCTGAAGTCATTTGATAGCTAGAGTGTGAGAATCAGGCCAGAAATTAATGTCATTTGTCACTGATAATTTGTTTATCTCCTCTAAAGCTCTGAAATGTCATTTGAGATCATGTTCAGATGTCACACATTGAGACAGGATTGACACCTTTGATGCCACAACACCATTGTTTCTCATAAGTGCATGTGACTTGACAGTTTGAATATGTGAAATGGAGAATTAGATTTGAGAAATGCAGCCATGGACTTAGAGGGACTAAGATTTTAAGAACATTACAACTGAAATTTTGGTTTCTTCATCACACAAAGCTATCATATGGCTTCTGAAGTATCAGAATATAGCATTCATATAGCATTTGGAGCGGCATGAGGGTGAGTTAATATAATTTTAGGTGAACTATTCTTTAAAGCAAAGTTCTATTGGCGTTGTAGCTGTGCTGCTATATTTCAGCACCTTGGACAGCAACTCTCATAGCCTTTTTAAAATGTTCTATCTAATTGAGTCTCTCTCTCTCTCTCTCTCTCTCTCTCTCTTATTTATCCTCTGGCCTCTCTCGCACTCACATTCAGGCAGTGATGTCTTTTATGGTTATTATTGGAAGAGCTTGCCTTCAGAAGCTGACACAATGGCGTGAGTGGTCCCCTGGGAACGTTTTCATATCAAGGTTAACTTCAAGTGATTAGGATAAGCAGCTGAAGTTGTTGCCATGGGGATGATGATGGGATGCTGAGCTGTAAAGCATGATAAGTAGACGGGGAGAGTGAGTTCCACAAACTGCTCGGAGGACCAGCAAGAATAGAGGTGGATGCAAATGGCCCTGAACTATAAGTGTCTGTCAAACTGTGATTGTCTTCTATTTTTACACAGTTTGCATATGATTGTCATCCACACACGATGAAAGAGAAGTACAGATTTTTTCTCACTTTGTTTAGTTAAGCCCAAACTGCTTGTGGAATGTCAGCTGTGCTGCTCTAAAAGCGAGTTAAACGGTATCTCAAACAGATGAGAATGTTCAGGTTAATGCTGTAGCAAGTTTGAAATGTTAACTAAACCTTCAACATTAACCTAACCAATAGTGTTATAGAAAGCAAACATGAGATGAAAAACACAATTGCTGAAGCAACCACATAATTGTGTGGTGCTTGTATGTAGAGCGATGTATTGCGATTCATACTCAAACGATTCTGAATCGATTCTCAAAAGAATCAGAATCGGTTCTGAGTTCAGTTTAAATCACGGCAGAGCAGTGGTGCTCGCCAAAGGCAGATGTAGAAACAAAGACGCAAGTTAAGTGCATACACTAAAGTGAACAAACACGACTGTTTGCAGACCAGCTGTATCAAACACAGGATCATTTGTGCCCGAATGAAACTACGATCCTGAAATTCTTTCACAAACCCACGCACATAGCCAGGGCTGGACTGGTAATCTGGGATACTGGGCATTTTCCCGGTGGGCCCGGTGGGCCGATGCATTTTCCCGGTGGGGCCGATCAGGGGCGGACTGGCCATTGGGAGAACTGAACGGGCCGGTGGGTCGGCCGCGAAACGGGCCGAATGGGCCGCGATAAGCTAAAATGAGCCGCCGCTTTATGCAGAATGGACCACAAAACGGCACCGCGATATACATGTAAAAGGCCGGTTTATGTAATGTGACTCGTTCTTATTTTTAAAACAGCTGTTAAATAAAAAGCTGAAAGGGAAAAAATAGAGAGTAAAAAATTAATTTTGAAGACATTAAATGCATCAGCTTACAAATCATTCACTATAGATTCAGTTTTGATGGCATTAGAAAAGATAGTTTGAGGACCTGGGTAATACAATGTGTGGTAAGCCTATCACCACAAAGTGTCCTTGGATCAAACATTATTTGAGAATGTATTGTGTAAAATTAACTCGATGAACATGCATCAGGCAAATTAAAGGATATATAACAAAACTATTATATTGCTTGTTATCATTACATATCCTTTTTCAGTGTTTTCAAACTCAGTTAAAAATTCCATCTTATCCTCATAAAACTTGTGTGTGAGAACAAAAGATGTGTAAACCAAAGTAATTTCCGCTGGCCTACTAATTGTTCCAGAAAGGTCCCTCTCTACGCACAAGCTCAGTAAGCTGATTAGCCCTGCTGTCCAAACTCACATCTCAATCTGTCATTATCAATCTGGTCATCCAGAGAAAGTCAGCATGCTGTTATTTGGCCAATAAATGTCTATTTGAACCCATTGCAAACGATTGCTCTGCATGCTGCACCAAATGTTTAACTATGCATGAGTTTGTATCTCCAACCGCAGCCCATAAACAAGATGAACATCATCAATTCTATCAGCAGACGCATGGAGTAATGACATCTCTGCTGGCTTGAAATACATTGAATTATTATATAAAATATTATGAAATATACAATATATAATATTCATAACATTATATGAGAGCGAGAAGACGGATGTTTTAATAGCATTTCCTAATGATATCAAGGGACATTTCAAATATATTTCGCTATATTGCCAAGCTATATGCTAAAAGTATGCAACTTGTACACGATTATTAGCGAATCAGACCCAGTTTTTTTCTGTATGGAAAAAGAGGAGAACTACTTCTTCCACAAAGTCCTTCCAAAATTCCCTCACATTCTTACTTCCTGCCCCAGAGCTCTTTTTCCGTCATCTATGAGAACTCGTCTACCACGCTGGAATAAATGAGTCCTCAAGCGGATCTATGGCAGTAACATTCCCTCTTTTGTTCTCACCATAGCATCTTGATTTGATTTACGCAGGTACTAATTTTGCTAAACTTGAAAGGCAATTAGGAAAATGCATTCTTATGACTGGCAGGGGGGATTAAGTCTAAGCCCTGACGCTATGCGTGCTTACTAGAAACCCACAGAGATTACCGATTTTTTTTCTGTGGAAGCCAGGCCCTATTTGGCAGTGTACATTATCGGTCATCATGTTAATACCCACCCGTCTAACATCGAATTTGATGTGTTACTTTTAATTAAACTGGAAGAAAGCATGACAAATTAACAAGAAATTAGAAAGCACCTTTGAAAGATTCTTTCCTAGGCTGCGGTGGTGAAGTGTGGGTTGAATTATGGGGTCAAATGTAGTTGCATGCCTCCCATGTCGAATACCCCCTCAAACTTACAGTAATAACTGAATGAACAGCTGGGTGGTGTTGAGGGGTTGGAGATTAATGCTCAGGGTGTTTATGACAAAAACAGTTGGATTTCTAATTAATGCGATGAATGGTGGAGTAGACGTCATCGCCGAATGTACTCTCCCTGCTGTCACCGACTGTCTTTCATTTCCACAAAGATGCTTTTATGTGCAATAAATAAATGAATTAAGTGCCATTTTAAACCTCTTAATTTCTCCTTATTTCCCTCGGTTAATGATATTGCTCCCAGTTGAATTGGAATGTCAGTGTCTGTAAGGACAAGCACTGTGTCGGTTGTGTAATCCATGGTTTCTGGATCTGACACCCAGCTTGGTACTGAAGAAATCAGGTATCATTCCATGGAAGGACTTGAAAAGGGAAGTCTACTCATGGATTGTGAAAAGAGGGCGACAAAAGTAAGAGGGATTTGTTTTAGAAAGAAAGTTGTCTCAGAGTTGAGCTAGGAACATATCAGACGGTACATTTTGATTCTATGTTGACTTAAACCTTCCCTGGCAACCTGGACAAAATCCTTTCTTCGTCATTATTCTACCACTCCTCTGCAAGACCTCCTTCAAGTAAACAAAGAGCCACAAAAATAACATAGACAAAAGGATTGCCACATCCTTGAGTAATATATTTCCTCCCTCTAACTGAAACCCAGCTGGGCCAGGTGTTGCACATCCATACAGTGGCTGGGCTCTGGGCTCCCTTTAATATTTCACTAAAGAACGAGCCCCAGTAACAACTGGCCAAGATGTTCAACTGTGGCGGTGCACTCATCCGATGCTTTAGTATGCATTCTTCCTCATAGAAATGTAAATCCAACCACAGCGGGGAGGAGAGAGGTAAAGGGCTGAGTAAGAATCACTCCGGATGAATGGAGTATTTTTTCACTCGGTTATCCGTTCTGTCTAAGCTCAAATCTAGCTTTGGAGAGCTTTTGGATAAACTGACTTACTTAGCCGATTTAAATACAGCACTGGCGTTGTAAGCATTTTTGGGCCAGATTGAAGGGGAATTGTGCTGAGAAACATGTTGGCGTCATGAACGAGATGCAAAATACTATTCCTGAGGTTGTAACCAGTTTTCCAGTATCAGACCAGTAGAAAACTGGATGATGGTTTCATTTGCTCAAAGATTTATGAAGTATACCATTGCAACTGCTAATTTCATCCAGGCCAAGGCAGTAGTTATTTGCATAACTCTCCATATTTGAAACACCTATTGAATTCCGTCCCAGATTGCACTTTGTTTCCTTGTGTTCATGTGTATGTGTCCTATTGTGACAGTGCTGCACTGCAAATTTAATTTGCCAAAGAGCAGTCGCTTAAAGAGCTCCCTGAACAAACAAGTTAGCAGAATTTACGCTTGCCTGATGTCAAATTACACCACCAAACGAACCTAACCTGAACAGAGAATAAATTGCACCCTGTTGCAGGGTGGGAACGAGCCTAGTCCTCTTTGCTCTCCTCGCCCTTCCTCCCCTTTGCTTGTTTTCATGTCAGCTCTCCTATTAAATATACATTTTGCACTCCTCTACCTCACACCACTTGGTAATGACTCAGGCCCTGAATGATTTATGCAGATATTGATTTCACTGTTAAATGTGAGATTAGATGCATACCTCCCGATGCTATTTATCAAAGACATTGGCATCTAATTAAATTGTCAGCTCTAGTTTTATGGCTGTACACTTCTATGAAATATTAAAGCTGGCTCTGGGATTATTGTGGCCCCAAAGCAGGACCCGGCACCTGGAAAAAAAATTATATTTACATGCAAAGGAAAGGAAGTGGGGAGGTTTGGATTATTGGATTAATTAGGGCAACGGTTGGAGGAAAAAAAAGCGTGTTCATTTCACAGAAACATGGCTTGCTGTCGGGGCTAACTGATTTTCTAGCAGAAATTAGAAAAGTCAGTAGTGTTGTTCTACATTATGATTGCATTAGTATCTTTATTTAATTACTTTTGCACCTAACATAAATAGCTACGTATTTACCCTTTGACAAGGTTACTAAAGTCACCTTCCCTTTTCTGTCCCTTCAAACTGTATTAGGCCTTTAAGACATTTTAAAAGACTTTCTTTTTTCAATGGGTCAGAAAAGGAGATGTTTGGCAGAATATGCATTATGTCAGCGTTCACTTTCATTGTATGAAAAAAAGAAGCAATGAAAGTGAATGGTAACTGAGGCTATTAATCCATAATATCCTGTCTAACATTATTTCAGTTTACCGCAGAAGAAATAAAAAGTAATATGTGTTTGTAAACAACATAAGGGTGTTTATAACATTACTCACGCTATGCATCCAAGCACAGATCTGTAGTGACTATAGACTGTGGTCCTAAAGCATCTATATTTCAACAGCGACTGGTATCCCTTGTGCCACCACTCATCTCATCTGTTTTGGAAGAGGCAAGATCTTCCAGCACTTTCCATAACTTATGCTTGACCCAGATTTCCTTATCTACCAGTGTGAGAGCGCTGTGGACTGGGTGGGGCTGTGTTATATTCCTGCCTTTGCAAGTTCCTTTGATACTTCACAGGAACACACAAAAAACTCAGGCACACAAATAAACGAACACACAAGGGGACCAGCGGGCAACAAAAAACTATACACATACATTAACTTGTTGTGCTCATGCTGTGATTTGTGTTCCATTGCAGGAAAACAACTCTTTCCACTGCCCTGAATGCACAACATAAACACTCAGCCCTACCTGCAATAACAGTTTGTTTTGACAAACTATACATTATCCGTTTATTTCTACGGCTCAGACCTGCCTTTAATGAGCACCGGAGCGGAATACAATTTACAGTACTTATATGCTATGCGTTTGCATTTCTACTTTCCTTCTCTTTCCTCCATCACACACACACACACACACATACACAAACCTGTCTTCCAAACGTACTGTTACATTTAAGCATGCTGTATGCTGGCTCTGTAATTTTCCACTCAATGCATGTTCGTTTAGCTGATACTAAGACTCTGTGGTTTTTGCTGTATGGCTGATTCTCATTCTCCCCTTGGCGCATTTGTCATTTAGGGCTGATATAAGGAATTAAAAGGCTGACATGCATAAGGCCAAAAAAAAGAAGAAATTATGTAAATACATGCAGGAGCCCAAAACATCTTTTTCACAAATATGATTTTGAAACAGCTGATCTGAAACCTGGTGACAGGAAAACAAACAGTAGTGTGATACAATATCTCGCTTTCAGAACCTAGTGAGCTACCTTAGCGAGTGTTCACACTCGGCAGGTTTGGTTCGATTAAAACGAACTCTGGTGCGATTGCTCTGTTAGTGCTGTTAATTTGAACAAGTGTGAACGCTGTCACCCGAACCTTGGTGCGCACCAAACAAGCGGATCTCGGTCTGCTTCCAAATGAACTCTGGTGCTATTTGATTGATATATGAATGCAACTTGGAGCAAAGACGTCTAAATGGACCTAAAACAGGAAGTAATTTGCCTAATACTAACCTCAAGCATACCTGGTTCTTCTCATCATAGGAGCTATGTTGCCCATTATAGTTTGGTACAGGTGTCGGAACCACCGTCAGCCGTCCTTACAGCATATCTTTGTTTGTGTGTGTGTGCAATAGAGGAATTCCTGGCACTGTTTTGTCTCCTTTACACATTTTATTAGCTCTTCTTTTGTTCTCAGCTGGTAAAAATGCCACCATATATACATATATAAATATAACGTGCATAGTTCACCCAGCAGCCAGCATTGTTTTGGATAATCTGCAAGTTCCGTCAGAAAATATACATCATAAAACCTGTCCAAGCAGGTTGTGACTCTTTCCTGATGCCTTTGGTTTTGTATCGTTAGGTTCGGTGTTAAAAATGCCAGTGTGAACACTAAGCGAACCAGGACTAAATGTATCATTTTCTTTTTGGTCTGGACCAAGAGGACCAAGAGAACCGAACTACAAGTGTGAACACACCCTTACTCTCTACTGCCTACATTGGCAGTGCCATCTAAACCATGTTTCCACCTGCTATTACGATGTGTCTCGGGTGATCAGATCACATGTGGTCAGGTTAGACAAATTGCTGTTTACACCTGGTTGTTTAAATGTGTCCTATTTGACCACTTCTGACCGGATTTGGATGGGAGAGACTCTGTTTCATGACTACATACATCAGTTACTATGTCAGTGTCTTCCTGCATGATAATAAACCACAACAAATTCAGAAAAGACAAAGAAGCTGCGAAAAAAACGGTGTGCTATTTCTCCCTCATGCGGCTTACACGGCCCTAGCCCCAAAGCCTTACATGGCCCTAGCCCCGAAGCCTGACACGGCCCCAGTCCCAAGGCCTGTCACGGCCCCAGTCCCGAAGCCTGTCACGGCCCCAGTCCCGAAGCCTGTCACGGCCCCAGTCCCGAAGCCTGTCACGGCCCTAGTCCCGAAGCCTGTCACGGCCCTAGCCCCGAAGCCTTACACGGCCCTAGTCCCGAAGCCTGACACGGCCCCAGTCCCGAGGCCTGTCACGGCCCCAGTCCCGAGGCCTGTCACTGCCCCAGTCCCGAAGCCTGACACGGCCCTAGCCCCGAAGCCTGACAGGGCCCCAGTCTCGAAGCCTGGCACGGCCAGCGAGTCAACGCCCATGCCCGCCACGGCCAGAGAGTCAGCGCCCATGCCCGCCACGGCCAACGAGCCAGCGCCCATGCCTGCCACGGCCAACGAGCTAGCGCCCATGCCCGCCATGGTCGGCGAGCCAGCGCCTGTAGCCTCGACCGTCCCCATGGCCACATCCCTGTTGGCCGAGGACGCAAGAGAAGGAAGAGGGCCCCTTCTCCCCAGTTTCGTCTTGTGCTCAAGACCGCAGAGGTTCCCTCAGAGTCTTCCACAGCTCTACCGACCTCTGCTCCACCCTCAGAGTCTTCCACGGCTCTGCCGGGTTCTGCTCTGCCCTCAGAGTCTTCCACGGCTCTGCCGGGTTCTGCTCCGCCCCCAGAGTCTTCCACGGCTCTGCCGGGTTCTGCTCCGCCCCCAGAGTCTTCCACGGCTCTGCCGGGTTCTGCTCCGCCCCAGAGTCTTCCACGGCTCTGCCGGGTTCTGCTCCGCCCTCAGAGTCTTCCACGGCTCTGCCAGCCTCTGCTCCGCCCTCAGAGTCTTCCACGGCTCTGCCAGCCTCTGCTCGCCCCTCAGAGCCCTCACGGCCTCCGCCTCTCGAGTCTCCCAAGGCTCCTCCTCCCAAGCCTCCCAGGGCTCCTCTCAAGCCTCCCAGGGCTCTTCCTCTCGAGAATCCTAAGGCTCCTCCTCTCGAGCCTCCCAGAGCTCTACCTCCCAAGCCCCTCAGGGTTCTGCCTTTCAAGTTTCTCGAGCCTTCCAAGGCCCTCCTCCCAAGCCTCCCAGGGCTCCTCCTCTCGAGCCTCTCAGGGCTTCTCCTCTCGAGTCTTTCAGGGCTCCCCCTCCCAAGCCTCTCAGGGCTTCTCCTCCCGAGTCTCTCAGGGCTCCTCCCCCCCTCAAGCCTCTCAGGGCTTCCCCTCTCGAGTCTTTCAGGGCTCCTCCTCCCCTCGAGCCTCTCAGGGCTCCATCCCTTGAGTCTTTCATGGCTCCACCCCTCGAGCCTCTCAGGGCTCCGTCCCTCGAGTCTTTCATGGCTCCACCCCTTAAGCCTCTCACGGCTTTGCCTCTCGAGTCTCTCAGGGCTCCTCCTCCCCTCGAGCCTCTCAGGGCTCCGTCCCTCGAGTCTTTCATGGCTCCACCCCTCAAGCCTCTCACGGCTCCGTCCCTCGAGTCTTTCATGGCTCCACCCCTCAAGCCTCTCAGCTGCCTCTCGAGTCTCTCAGGGCTCCTCCCCTCTCAAGCCTCTCAGGGCTTCCCCTCTCGAGTCTCTCAGGGCTCCTCCTCCCCTCAAGCCTCTCAGGGCTTCTCCTCTCGAGTCTTTCAGGGCTCCACCCCCTTCCAAGCCTCTCAGGGCTTCGTCTCTCGAGTCTTCCAGGGCTCCTCCTTCTCCCGAGCCTCTCGGGGCTCCGTCTCTTGAGTCTTTCATGGCTCCCCCCTCGAGCCTCTCGAGCCTTCCAGGGCCCCACCTCTAGAGCCTCTCGAGTCTTCCACAACCTTTTTCCCCGAGCCTCTCACGGCTCTACTCCCAGAGACTCCAGAGCTTCCTACGGCTCCACCTCCCGAGCCTCCTATGGCTCCGCCTCTCGAGCCTCCTACGGCTCCGCCTCCCGAGCCTCCTATGGCTCCGCCTCCCGAGCCTCCTATGGCTCCCCCTCCAGAGCCTCCCACGGCTCCACCTCCCGAGCCCCTCACGGCTCTGCTCCCAAAGACTCCAGAGCTTTCTATGGCTCCGCCTCTCGGGCCTCCTACGGCTCTACCCCCCGAGACTACAGAGCCTGCCAGGTCGTCGCCTCGGGGACCTCCCACGGCGCCACCTCCATTGGCTCCACCTCCTGAGCCTTCCAGGCCTTCCCCCTTTAAAGCCTCCTTCGGCTCCACCTCCAGAGCCTTTCAGGCCTTCGCCCCTAAAGCCTCCTTCGGCCCCACCTCCAGAGCCGCCTACAGTGCCGCCTCTGATGGCACCGCCTTTCACGGCTCAGCCCGGACTTCCTGACCCTCTCCCTGTCCTGTGGCCTCTTCCCTGGCCTCCGGACCCTATTCCTGTCCGGTGGTCACCTTCCAGACCCCCGGACCCAGTCCCTGTCCTTCAGTCACCTTCCAGACCCCCTGACCCTGTCTCTGCCCTACGGCTGCCCCCTAGATCTCCCGACCACCCGCCTGTCCGCTATGTTCCCCCTGACCTTGCCTTGAAACTGCCCTTTGACCCCTTGGACTGTCTCATTTCCCTCTGTGCCCCTTGGACTGCCCTCAATTTTGTTTGTGTGTTTTGTGGGTTGTCTGTTCAGGGTTTTTTGTTTGTTGGGACTTCCTCGCAGCCGAGCGGCCGTCAGGAGCCGTCCGTTTTAGAGGGGGGAGTACTGTCACGAACCCCGCTCCTCTGCCCCATCCACGCTTCGTCACACACACACTCACTCCCTCGACCTCACTCCCTCGCTCCGCCCCCTCGAGCTTTTCACGCTCTTTTTGCTCGCTCGAGCCCTCACGCCCACTTTGCTCCTACTCGCTCACATGCTCGTAGGTTATCTCCTGTCCTCTAGTTTCTCACGCGTTTCCAATCCCCCAGAACATTATGACCACCTGCACTCGCGTCATCTGCACTCCTGCACATTAGTTTCACCTGCACTCGTCTCATCACCTGTCATGGTTTACACCTGCACCTTCCCCTATAAATACCACAGCACATCCGTTTCACGGGGTTGGTTATTGTATTTAGTTTCCGTGTCCTTGCCCCCGCTAGTCTCGCCTAGTTCTGATACTCCTCTTGTTTACCCCTTAGCTTGCCAGCTCCCTTGTTCCCCTGTCGTTGATCCCGCTAGTCCCGTCTTGTTCTACGCCATAGTTGTTAACTGTTTTCCGGCTCGACCTCCCGCTCTCGTTGACCACTCTCTCCCGGATTTGCCCCTTCCTTCCTCTTGATTCCCCGGCTCCGACATCACGCTCCCCTTTGACGCCTCTTCACTGGATTTGCCCTTTTTTGTACTTTGCACGCTTTGTGTTTAATAAAGCTGTTTTGTATTCGACATTGTGACTGTCTCTTCTTGTGCGGGTTACAAATATAATGAAACCAACTTGTGTGTGTGGGTGCCAGCGTGTTTGACTGACATATTGTGTATGATTGGCATCTGCTTCTCCCTCTGAGTTGAGTGAATTCTGTGTTATGAGGAATGTTAGTGTTTCTGATTGGTTGTCAAAATGTCAAAGGTGTCTGGACACACACGTACACCACACAGTTTTCCTCCTTTTTAATGGTTTCCGCTATGTTTTGGTGGCAGAATGCTACCTCAGTGGTACAAGATCTTGCCTCTACCCAGAATGCACTGCTGCTGTTCTTAGTAACGAGTGGCTGGGACAGGACAGGTGCTGTCTCCATTATATAAACATCCTGTTGAGTTTAAGGACTTCTTTTCCCTTCAGGGATAACTCTGCCACTCACTTCAACAAAAAGAAAAACATTGTTGGAAGAAAATGAAATCTGTTGTGCAGTCAACATAGAGATACACATTGTAAAATGACACCACAAAACAAGAAAACAAGCAAAACTGCCAGCGTATGTAGCAATATTGAATATGACAGGTTTTGTCAAATCATCTTGTGTAAGAAGACAAAATATATCTAATTTAAAGGGTAATACATTTTCAGACAACAAACAAGGTAATTAAACATGATATGATGCATTTTGCCTGTGTGTGTGCCCTTTGAGAAAATAAAAATAGATGAGTTTTATGCTGATTTCTGCCTTAATTTATTTAGGTTAATGAGAAAAGAAGTATACCAGATACACGGTATATGGAAGTTGCTTTTTGAGCCTCAACATCTATGCCTTAATGCTATACATTTTTGATAATTAGACAGTACTGTAACTTCTGAAGAAAATGTGAGTGGCTTTTGCTCATTCAAAACTCACCACCATGATGCTAGGGTGTTATGGGTTCTTTTGACTCACTGGCCCAAGTCAAAAGGCCCCATCCCTAAGCCCTTAGACAAGGCTTGAGTCCCTCCTTCAATGTAAGCCTATGGAAATGGTTCACCTGTTTTATCATGTTCCAATGATCTGATCGCTTAGAAAAGTAGTAGCACATCTCTCTGCAACAAATTGCATGATTTGATGTATCATTCATGTCTGCAGTACAAACGGTTTGGGATGAGAAATATGCTTCATTCTAATTTTTAGGGGTTTTCAGTAATAACATGAGTAATAAAAGCAAGTAATATTTACTAAAGAATAAATGTTTTCAGTTCACTTTTTGCTATTCAGTTATGTGAAGGTACAGTATATGTTTGGCTATGACCATGGTTCAACACAATATGGACTTTAAATGGGGAGTGGTGGGTTGGGGGGGTAAACCTTCATCTGCTGACAACTGTTACAGGACCGCTTTATTTTTTTTCAGCCATCAATAAATCATGTCATACATACATGTCACGAGTCTTCACATGTCGCATTTCTTCTGCTTCAGAGAATGCTATGCTGCCATCATGCGAAGGTTACATCATAAAATCTTGACATTTGCTTATTGACCTCTTTTCTGCATTGAATTTCTGCCAGTGTCACTAGCAGACAAAGTTACAGCCATCTTTTATCTGGGTTTCTTTGCCTTACTATGATTGTGTTTTTTAATGTTTTTGCATTGTATGGGTTAAATACAATATTTATCCACTGGATTTGTGGCATGTCAACAAAGAAAACCCTTTTGAATTGTTTAACAGTAGAAACTGCGAGTTGTGAAAACATGGGTTGTGAAATTTAAGACACTGCCTATAAAACAGACTATAAGTCTATCCTTAACCGGCTCATTTTCATTGAGTCAAATAAATATAGTGCCTTCCCCAACTAAGGTAGGAGAAGATTGTAGGTCACTGGCAGATAAAACATTCCCTCCAGCCATCGACTGGAAACCCGGAAACCTAGCTGCTTATTACAGCAATAACACTTGACTTGTAAAGTCAAGCAGGAAGGGGCCGTTTGTGCCTGTGCCCCCCACTGCACCAACTTCAACAGCCACAAGAGGCCATCAAGCTGACTACGCATGGAATGATTACACCCTTGTTTAAAGATGTCTCCTATAATGGAGCCCTGCTGCTGGGCACAGCCTATTGACTCAATGGGTTTTAAACATGACCTCAGTCGAGACAAGAATGCTGGGTGCCAAGTACCCCTCAAGTGGCAGTTATGTCCAATACAAGTCTCAAAATTACAGCCAGAAGAGAGGAGAGAGATGGACATAGGATTGACAGCTTTGGGCCTTTATTGTTGGAAAGCTGAAAACGCATGGAGCCCATTTCCGAAAGTGTTTTCAAATCCAATTCAACTTGTTCAGTTGAGCACTAGGTTCAATCTTTGTAAATATAAACTTCAATCCATAACTATAGCTTTGAGGAGTAGATACGTTCTGTAGTGTGAATGTGTGCAAAATTCCCCTGCTATGAGAAGCTTACTGTATGTTAGCATACAGGCTGAGTCATGCTGGTTTTGAGCTGGACTAGATAGACGTGCTGTTCCCCTGCAAAACTTTTTGTTGAAGCATGTTGACCAGCCTGGTCTTACTAGTGTAGCTTGTCGATCATTATGATCCTTCTGGTGATGTGATTTAGGCCTAACCATTATGGTCTCTAGTGAAGCTTGTTGATCAGCCTGGTCTTACTGGTGGAATTTGTCAATCAGCATGTTTTTTCTTGTGAAGCTGGTTGACCATTATGGTCTTTCTGTTGTAGCCTGACCAAAATTTGGTTTCTAGTGATACTAGTCAACCATCATTGTCTCTCTGGTGATATTAGTCTACCATAATGGTCTTTCTGGTGAAGAATGTTGACCAGCATGATCTTTCTGGTGATATTGGTCAGCCATAATGCTGTTTCTGGTGAAGCTGGTTTGCCATGATGATCTTTGTGGTGAAGCTTGTCGACTAGCCTGGTCATTCTGTTGATACTATTCAAACATCTTGATCTTTCTGGTGAAGCTTGTTGACTAGCATGGGCTTTCTGGTGAAGCTGGTTGACCATGTGAAGCTTGTCTAGCAGCCTGGTCTTTCTATTGATACTAGTCAACCATCATGGTCTTTCTGGTGGAGTTTTTTGACCAGCCTGGTCTTTCTATTGATACTAGTCAACATCATGGTCTTTCTGGTGGAGTTTTTTGACCAGCCTGGTCTTTCTATTGATACTAGACAACATCATGGTCTTTCTGGTGGAGTTTTTTGACCAGCCTGGTCTTTCTATTGATACTAGTCAACATCATGGTCTTTCTGGTGGAGTTTTTTGACCAGCCTGGTCTTTCTATTGATACTAGACAACATCATGGTCTTTCTGGTGGAGTTTTTTGACCAGCCTGGTCTTTCTATTGATACTAGACAACATCATGGTCTTTCTGGTGGAGTTTTTTGACCAGCATGGTCTTTCTGGTGAAGCTGGTTGACCTAGATTTGTCAAGCTGGTTAAGCTATTTAAGAAGCCTGATTGGGACACCAGCACACCATCATCCCATGTTGGGGACCAGACTCCAAATAATAATATATTTTGGTGCCCAGCGTTTCTTGTAATTTCAGTATAGAATTAGGTGTACTACTGTGGCAGAAAAGAGCTACTGCTTTTATGGACTGATTAAGCCAAACACTGTTGTTCTGTTATCAGCAAACTCCACTGATTTCTGCAAATTTACACTTTACCTCTGTGGCTGGCTTCTAGTGAGTGACTGTGTGTTTGTATGTTGAAGGGTCACACAAAACAATTCTCCAGAACTCAAGCTGACGGCAAAGTGGTATGTATCCCCTCAGAAACTGAGAGGGAGAAGAATGTCTACTCTCGGCAGGCTAACTCCTCTACCCCCACCGCCATGCATGCTGAACAGAGTGTCCAAGACACTCTGCTTTTGGAGTTTGAGACGACACGGGAGACATTCTCCCGCTGAGGAGACAAGGAGTCCGAGTTTTGAAAGCAGAAGTGTGCAGAATGACAAACCCAGGCCCTCAGAAAGGGGAGTTCATAGCATGCCACCCAGGTCTCCTTCCACTTATTATTTACAGTGTTTAGGTGTGTCTGTGTCACCTTGCTTCCGTGTGTGCAGGCTCATCCTTTTCCAGCACAATAAAAGGAGCCTTGTCCGCTCCTTTTAGGTCAGATATAAAATAGAGTAGCATATTTTTGTTCTGTAATCTCCGCTGCTGCTGCACATAATTGCAGCACTTATGAGGTGACAAGTGTATTGAAATACTTCATACTTCTTTTTTCTTCTTTGTCACAGACTTTTCTGTAATTAATTCAGCTTAGGTTGCTTATCATACACTGTAAAAAGTAAAAAGCAGTAAAAAATATACAGCTGGTACCGTAACTTATTGTAGTTGATTCAGACATATACAATGATGGTTAAGTTAGTAGCATTGCTGGCGTTGCTGCTTGTAGTTGGTTACACCCCAAAAAGTGTGAGTGTGTCTTGCCTTTTGTTCAATGTCTTTGCAGCTTTCTGTCATTTCATCTAAGTTGTCTATTTGTGCTGGATATTATTCTCAGGGGCTCTGGAAATGTTGACCCTGTGCTCTGAAACACGTCACACCTGTCACTGTCCTGTCCTCTCTTTCATCTACATCTCCTCTTAGTTGCAAAGTAAAGCGGTCCAGGGCTGGATCTCAACTCAGCCCCCTCCTAGTAACACAACACACACACTAACACACCCTCTGGATGTGTCTGCAGGGCCCTGCATGCATGACAGCTCTGCTGAGGGCTGACAGGCTTTTTGGGCTTTTATTTGTCATCCTTTCCTTCCTTCCTTTTCTTTCTTTTCTTTCTTTCTTTCTTTCTTTCTTTCTTTCTTACTTCCTCCCTTTATTCTTCTTTTCCTTACTTCCTTCCTCCCTTTATTCTTCTTTTCCTTCCTTCCTTCCTCCATTTATGCTTATTTTCCATTCCTTCCTTTTTCTTTCTTTCTTACTTCCTTCCTTTATTCTTCTTTTCCTTCCTTCCTTCATGCTTATTTTCCATTCCTTCCTTTTTCTTTCTTTCTTACTTCCTTCCTTCCTCCCTTTATTCTTCTTTTCCTTCCTCCCTTCATGCTTATTTTCCATTCCTTCCTTTTTCTTTCTTTCTTACTTCCTTTATTCTTCTTTTCCTTCCTCCCTTCATGCTTATTTTCCATTCCTTCCTTTTTCTTTCTTTCTTACTTCCTTCCTTCCTCCCTTTATTCTTCTTTTCCTTCCTCCCTTCATGCTTATTTTCCATTCCTTCCTTTTTCTTTCTTTCTTACTTCCTTCCTTCCTCCCTTTATTCTTCTTTTCCTTCCTCCCTTCATGCTTATTTTCCATTCCTTCCTTTTTCTTTCTCTTTCTTTCATTCTTTCTTTCTTCCTTCCTTCCTTCCCCCTTTCTTTCTTTTTCTTTTTGTCTTTCTTCCTCCCTTTTTAATTTTTTTCCATTCATTCCTTAGTCCATCCTTTTACTAACTTTTTTCAGTTTCTTCTCTATTCCTTCCTTCCTTTCTCTCATTCCTTTCTTCCTCCCTTAATGCTTATTTCCCATTCCTTCCTTTTTCTTTCTTTCTTTCTTTCTTTCTTTCTTTCATCCTTACTTCCTTCCTCCCTTTATTTTTTTTCCTTCCTTCCTTCCTCCCTATATGCTTATTTTCCATTCCTTTCTTTTTCTTTCTTTCTTCCATTCCTTCCTCCCTTTATGCTTATTTTCCATTCCTTCCTTTTTCTTTCTCTCTTTCTTTCATTCTTTCTTCCTTCCTTCCTTCCCCTGTCTTTCTTTCTTACTTCCTTCCTCCCTTTATTATTCTTTTCCTTCCTTCCTTCCTTCATGCTTATTTTCCATTCCTTCCTTTTTCTTTCTTTCTTTCTCTTTCTTTCTTCCTTCCTTCCCCCTTTCTTTCTTTTTCTTTTATCTTTATGTCTTTCTTCCTCCCTTTTTTATTTTTTTCCATTCATTCCTTAGTCCATCCTTTTACTATCTTTTTTCATTTTCTTCTCTATTCCTTCCTTCCTTTCTCTCATTCCTTCCTTCCTCCCTTAATGCTTATTTCCCATTCCTTCATTTTTCTTTCTTTCTTTCTTTCATCCTTACTTCCTTCCTCCCTTTATTCTTTTTTCCTTCCTTCCTTCCTTCCTTCATGCTTATTTTCCATTCCTTCCTTTTTCTTTCTCTCTTTCTTTCATTCTTTCTTTCTTCCTTCCTTCCCTTCTTTCTTTCTTTTTCTTTTTTCTTTCTGTCTGTCTTCCTCCCTTTTTTATTTTTTTTCCATTCATTCCTTAGTCCATCCTTTTACTATCTTTTTTCATTTTCTTCTCTATTCCTTCCTTCCTTTCTTCTCCTTCCTTCCTTTCCTCTCATCTCTTGCTCCCTCTATATCACAAATTCAGCAGATAGAGTATGAGCTGCCATCTCTTCTGTAATCCCCACCAGATAGCCATAATTGACTGAGAGATTCATGCAAGGATTATTGCTATGATTTGGGGGAAGGTGATAGTGCCAGAATTCTGAGGAATTTTAGAAAGAGTGAAGCATTTTATAGCTGAAAACATTGGCTCTGTTCCAAAAGCTAGTGAGCTGTCAATGTAGGCCACTTTTTAAGCCATCATAGACATAGCATGTTTTGCTAGAATGCTGCATTTTAAGAAATCTTCTTTTGGTAAAAGCAAAAGCTGGTAGGTTTGAAATGGGTCCATCACAAAAACGACCTCCTTCAAACGCCTAGTTTGACATGGTCGATATTTCAGTGTATTATGCTGACAGAAAAAATAAATCTATACCCATCTGTGTGCAATACACGTAGGAATGAATACAGCCTTTAGAAAAGGATTATTTCACTCCATTGAAGCACTAGAGAGCAATTTGTCTGTTTCAAAGTCACTGACGTTGTTTGTCCTCTGTGTCACTTTTCCGACTGCTGCTTAGTACATATGGTGTACTTTTCAAGGATTTGCTTCAGGATATCGGTTTAGACCAGGAGTTTGCTTTGATTGAAATTGCTCAACAGTGTCAACTACATCTGTGTATTTGAGCAAATGTTTGTCTCTTCTGTCCCTTTGATGAAGAAGCACCGAAACAACAGCGGCGTGAAGACTGATGTTTTCTACTGAGGGTCAACATAACATTTTTATATATAAACTATGAAATCACTAGGATTAAAGGGTTAAATCTGCATTGATGTGTCCACTTCAATTAAATATTATTTTGGAAAGTTTCCAGTTTCAAGCAAGCATTTGATTTACCAAAGCCTATTACAATTCAGCGACAAATGCAATTAGCAACGTATTTTTCGGCGGAACTTTCTGCACATATGAAGAACCAAATGTCTTTTCCAGTTAGCTGTGACTGTAATCGTGTGTTACACCACCAATTTATGCATGACAACCAGTAAAATACATACATATAAAAAACATAAAATCAAATTATATGACAGACATTTAATTGATGAACGACTGGATCGTTTAAAGGATATAAAATTGCAATGTGCAGATTTTTCAGTGTAATCAGTTTAGATATTAGTAACATGTGGGTTGTACATCAAACTATACTGGATTTAAAAGGCTTATAAATCTGTGGAGGGATATAGAAGTTTATTTCCTCCGAAGTTTATAAGCTGCTTAAAGCGTTTAAGGACTTTAGCATGGGCTGCCATAGAAACATCAGCCTTGGAGACAGGCCTGACAAGATTCCTCGAAAATTGTAAAAGTGTGTGTGTAACAGAACTAAGTGTGGATAAGTGTAGTGTCCTAGTTTTTCCAGTGAGGTAAGGTAAACTACCTTGGTTGTTGAATGTTAATTGAAGTTGCACCGGCAGCACTACGAATACAAATTGTGTCACATCACAGTCCAGTTTTCTGGAAAGGTCTTCGGCTGTTGTGCTGTACAAGGATGTTTGAAACCCGCAAGGTATTGTGTAACACAGCTCTCATTTTTTATATTATTTTTAGACAGATATTTTCTCAGATTCACCATCTGAAGTCTTGTCTTTCATTCATGTGTTCTCAGGGAATCCATTTCCTTCTAGAAGCGTTCTGTAACCATCTGATCTTCTTCGTTAATGGTGCTGTGAATATAAAAGCAGTTTTTAAAGGGATTATTCGAACAAAAGTGAAAATTATGTCATAATTTACTCACTCTCATGTCCTGTAAGTCTCTGTCACAATTCGCTTTCATTGAATGTTAAACAAAAAGATGCATTGAAAATAAGTGGTGACTGAGGCCATCTTTACTCTGCAAAGGTGGCACAAGCTAGATCTGCAGTTGCATTTATGCTAAAAGCTGCACAGAGGTGGCATAACTGCATCTACACAAATGCATGAAGTTATGAGAATATTGAATACAAATATGAAAAGAATGAATATATATATATATATATATATATATATGTCTTTCAATATGAACCTATACATTATGAATGATATACTCTGATATGCTTATAGGAGAATATCAGATTATCATAAAGACTTGGAGGTGGGCACTTTGGTTAACCATTTTGTAACCAACCATAACAACCTCCAAGCAACCACCCACGAACCTAATATTTTGACAGCAGCATTATTTTGTTTAGAAACTGTCAAAAACAACATCTGCCCCGGGTGATGTGGATATATCTGTTTTTCCAGGGTGATTTCAGGTTTCTCGTGCTAGTAATGTGTCTGTGTTGGGAAAATACAGACACAAACAAAACCCATTTTTGCCATTTCTTTGTTTCTTGCTTATGTAGCCCAAAAAAACATGTTGACAATAAATATAATTTTATTCATGCCACCTCGTCTTCCTCTTGTATCGAAATGTGTATTTGCCGTGTAGCTGTTTTGTTAGGCACGTGCAAATATGCACTTCAATTCCAAATTACTTTTTTCCCTATCCACACGATACACATACGTCAACCTAAGCTTCTCATTCAAAGGTGTGTTTTTCCAAATCTCTCCCCTGACTAATATCCTGACTGTGTATTTTCAGTTTCACGAGCCTTGGAAGGAGTAAACCATGGATTTAGTATCGTAAAAAAAATTTCTAATGTATGAGTTGTGGATGTAATGAGAACGAAGTGGGGCTCTTTGAACAAGAAACACCCTCCATGTGCGGTTGATTGATTAGCAAGGGCTGTAACCAGCCAAATGTATTCACGCCTGCCCTAATGCTGTGCAGTGCAGTGTGGACTGGGATATTAGCTGGTATGCATTACAGTGACATATTCAACTCAGCTGGCTCGATAAATCTTACTGTGTGGGAACGAATTCAGGGAAACTACTGAATTTTCCAACTCTCATTTTCTTTCTGTCTGACTGTTTTCTCTGTTTCTGTCCCAAATAATGAGTATGGAAGGTATTGAGAGAGAGAGAGAGAGAGAGAGAGAGAGAGAGAGAGTTATTTGAAGCAAAAGACATTTAGACTAAGATACACCACAGGATGGGGCCATAGAACCTTTACAACTTTGCCTGACTCTATAGTTCTGTTACAGTTACTATGTTGCCTTGAAGGCAGCTGCCTATCTAGGTAGTAGGCAGCAAGGTCATCATGATTGCATGGACGCAAAGCTACTACAGTTGCCCACACCTGAATTACTGCACTTGTTTTAGACCCTAAAGGCATCAGGTTGAGTAGGAGGGTACGTTAACCTCAGCTCACGTCAGTTTCTTACCATTTAATGACATTGTGCAAATGACACATTAGACATTGTGGGAAAAAAAATGATTGCAATCTATTTCATTGAGAGAGAGAAAATCACATGCAATGCACACAGGGAGATGGGCATTTAGTGTATCGTGTGCCATTTGTTTGGAAACATATATTACATTAGAGAAAGTGGGCTGATGATATTTCCTGCTGCGTGGGAGCTTTATTGTGCCCCGGGGCAATGTGTGTTGAGTAATTGAGGTGCTAATGTAAATAACGAGCTTGGATAGAAGATCAATCATTAGCCAATACTGAAGATTTTAATATTAGAGACAGACACATGCCCTATATAATACAGATATGAGAGATTATCAACAGCATTCCCTCAAGATACTCTTGAGACTGGCAGTGAGTTTATGTAAAGCCACATGTAATGTGTAAATGCTCTCTCCCAACTCTATCCCTCTCTCTTACCTTTCATCTGACACTTACACTCAGTCAGTATTTTTCACTCTCACACATGAACAATCACAAATGAGATCCATTAAAGTCAATGTGATATAAAAACTTGACCCTATTTACTTTCTCAGTGCACTGTATTGATATGGGTGTTTCATCAATTTGGGCACTTTTAGCACGGTGGACTGCTACAAATTAAGTCTTGTTATTTTTTTTTTATATATACTCTCTGTTTTTTATTTATTTATATACTAACGTTGTCCAACAGTGCACATGCATAACAGGAGATTTATGCAATTTGTTTAAAAAAATTTTTTTATTTTTAAATCATGGAAATTCCCACCACAGCTCAAATTCACAAACACTCAAACACAGCTGTGTTTAATAGAATTAAACTTTTTCTTTTATTTATTATTATTATTTAAATTTTCTTTAACCTCTTTTGTCTTGCTAAGGCTGATTTCATAGCTAACATTTTATGTATCATAAATACACACGATTGAATAATATTGACACACTTTTTGCTTAATTCGACAAAATTACTGCTTGATTGGAAATTACGGCCATTCAATGTAAGTGCAGCGTAGTTCTAGTGGGATGACTAGCAGCTGTACATCGTCACACCATTAGCTAGGTAACTCTTAGCCAATCACATGTAAGCCATTGCTTTATATGTCTGCTCACAATCTATCACATTGCTGTTTCTGTGTGCTAACACGGCAACCTCCACCACCCCACCACCACCAGTCGAGTCCCATCCTACAAGGGGGTAGGCTCCTCGCCCCTGCCTCAATCTCCTGCAGGATCTGATGGTTCTGATTACAACAACTTCGGACTGCCAGACAGGGCTTACACCAAAGAGAGACATTACATTTCTGTTTTAAATTCATCAAATAAATGTAATCTAAAACTTCACTAAAATCTGCGAGTCTTCCTGATAGAAAAATACTCTGCTCACAAGTGATATTTACCTTGATTTTTCTTTGTATTCTTCAAACATCACTTGTCTTAAATTTCATCTCAAGCATTCGCTTCACTGATACTTTTTCAAAAAAGAACACTAACTTTTGAAAAAAATAATAATAATTACACATATAAATATACTTTATTATATACAATAAAGTATAAACTTTATTGTGGAAAAATGGTTTTGTGTGGTAAAATGACGTGGAACAGTTGTCAATGTTATGAATCATTGACAGAAATGATTTTCACACAAAAAAGATTGAAATTGTGTATTTTTTAATTCTTCGATTATATTATCAGTTTTAAACATTTCATCTGTTTTATATACTTTAACATTGAACACCTGTGTCTGGGACAAGGCTAAACAGTAAATACATAAGGCATTTGCAAAGTATTTCAAAAATATATAATGAAGGCCTGGAGTTTTAAATTCAGCTTAGATATGACCTTCATATTACAAAAAGAGAAAAGTAGAACACTATTTGTTTGAATATAAATCAAGCCCTGGGACATAGTTGACAAAAACCCATATTCATTTTAATGACCCAATCAATTCCCCATGTTTCAGCCAAGATTTTTCTTTCTCTTTTCACTCATATGCCAGATAATAAAAATCAACTGTATTGTGAACAGCATTTCATGTTTAGTATCTCAATTGGTTTTCCTAGACAGCAAATGGCAACTCTTGCTTAAGTCTCCTGCTTTTTCATAAGCAAAAGTCCCCAATAATCTCTCATGTTTCTTTTAGAGGTTCAGAGAATATACCAACACTGTTACAAACTCTGCTTGAATTTGCCAATGTATAAAATTCAGAGATTTCCATATGAACTTGATCATTTCCCTTCAAATTATCTGAGCTTTCCACATTCATTTAATATCTCCACACTCTTACTGTACATCAAAATCTCATTTGTGTCTATTTCTATTTTTTATAAGAAGTTAGGAGAAACATCTGAGACAAGTAGATCCTTTAATTTAATGCAAATGAGAATTCCATAGGTTTTCCAGGCTACGATAGAGCAACGTCTGACTAATACAATTTTCCTCTGGGCACAAATAAACATATGCAGAGTATCTAAGACAAACAATCACTTCCATTCCGCTGTCATATCAACATTATTTAGAGCTGAGCAATAGTGAGAAATGCCCCAGATATGATCAGCCCATGGCCGGGCGTCTGCCATCTATCAGCAGCAACTGCAAATACTGAGTAATATAAATAACATGAGCAGGGGATGGGAGGAGAAATGGCTCCCGGTAAACAGACAATAATTATGTAAATGTTGTTGAACCTCTGGATTTAGAGAGAAATCTGTAACTGAGGCTCCATTTAATTCAACAGAGGATGCATACCTTAACTCAGTTAAGTTTGTTTTTTTATGGCTGTTTAACACATAAAGATACTTAAAAATTAAGTGTTGTTTGCACCACTTAAGCAGATTAATGCTTATTTAATGGGTCCCTGTGACAAATAATGCAAAAAAAACAACAACAACAAAAATCTTGAAATTCAGCTTTTGAAATGTGCTATAATTTATCACAAGTGATGTGTTTCATCTGGCCTGTTTGTAAAGCTCAACACTGTGGTAATATTTCTTGTTCCTCTACTTGTGCAGCTTCCGAGCAGCATCTGCGCACCGCCATATTTGCAGTTCTATGCTGATTTGTCCTAATTGTGAGATCTAACAGTTGTCTAATGTGTTAGATGGGGAGTTAATTATCCAAGTACGGCGTGCCGGTGCACACGGTGTTGCAAGCTCACTTTACAGCTGCTAACGGCCTCCAGCTAAATGCCAGCTTCTCCTCACGCCACAGACTGTGTTCCGCCAGGAAAAATGTGAGCACTTGTCCAAAAATAACGTGATTAATGGGCCCGCTCGGCCTGATGTTTTCATGACTGTGCCATTCTCAAAAACGCCCTTTTAATATGCTTGACAGAAACTCAAACTGCCGAGAATGAGCTGTCCTACAAAATATCAAGGTTGAAATTTTATTCAGATGCCTGGGATCATCATTTATAGCTTTTTAAATACGATTCTTAAAGGGACATTTTGGATTCAGCCCTATAAACAGCTTTAGCGGTATAATGTTGACTACTACAGAACATCATTTTGACTCACATAAATCACGGTTACAGTATCACACTTAGAATGGAACAGAGTTGTATAAAGTATCCATTTGTCATACTTGAGTGAAAGTAAAGTAACCTTCATGGAAACTGACTTAAGTAAAAGTAATAAAGTAACTGATATTAAATGTACTTAAGTATCAAAATTACATTGCATGCATTACAGAAGATTGCATTAAACCCATGGAAACCTATTTGATTGGTGGTGCTCATCATTTACTCACCCTCATGCCATCCCAAATGTGTTTGACTTTCTTTCGTCTGCAGAACACATACAAAGATTTTTAGATGAATAGTTCAGCTTTATAGGTCAATTTAATGCAAGTGAATGGTGGCCAGACATTTCAAGCTACAAAAAGCAGATTAAGGGAGCATAAAGTTCTCCATACTACTACAGTGGTTAAATCAATGTCCTCTGAAGCAATTTAGTTCGTTTTGGGTGAGAACAAACCAAATTGTAACTCATTTTCACTGAATATCTTGCATTACAATCTCTAGGCATGATCATGATTTCAAGTTTGATTTCACTTTCTAGTGCTTGATGCATGCGCAGAGCCCTGGATGGCACTAGAGGAAGTGTAATTGAGCTTGAAATCCTTATCGCCAAGGAGGCCGCTAATGTAAAGGTGTATAGTTGAAAAAGGAGTTATATTTTGGACTATTCTCACCTAAAACTAGTTGGATCTATTCAGAAGACATTGGCTGAAACCACTGGAGTCTTATGGATTACTCTTATGCTGCATTTATGTGCTTTTTTTGAGCTTCAAAGTTCTGTCCACCATTCACTTACATTGAATTGACCTACATAACAGCGATATTCTTCTGAAAGTCATTTGTGTGTGTGTGTGTGTGTGTGTGTGTGTTTGTGTGTGTGTGTTCTGCACAAACAAAATAAAAGTCATACACATCTTGGATCGAATAAGAGTAAGAAAATTAAAAGAACTATCCCTTTAATGGTCCATTCAAGTCTAATCAGAATGATAATATTTATGGGATGAGCGTAAATGAACACCACAGTCCATTAAAATTGGAACATTGAAGGAGAGAGTTGAGTCATATTAGTGACCAGAACAGAAACTTGTGGGGGTGGGCTCTTTTCATTTGGGCCAATAAGCAACAACCCAGAACACCATGTAAACTGCAGAGCTATGTGCTAAAAACACAGAAAACTACTTAACAACAGCATAGTAACAACCTGGCAACCACATACTGTAGCAAACACACAGCAGAGATCACCTTGACAACTGCATAGCATGCCCTAAATATGCTACAATGCAAATATAACACTTTAGCAACCACCAGAAAACAAGTTTTGCTTAGGCAGAGACCATTCGCATCATCATAAAATATCAAAATAACTATTTATGGACATTTTCACGAGCACTGGTAATTAATCATTCACATCATACCTTGTTAAAATGCAAAATGTAAATGCATGTGGTTATATGAACAGGTCTCTGATCATATCTGGGGCATTTCTCACTATTGCTCAGCTCTAAATAATGTTGATATGACAGCGGAATGGAAGTGATTGTTTGTCTTAGATACTCTGCATATGTTTATTTGTGCCCAGAGGAAAATTGTATTACTCAGACGTTGCTCTATCGTAGTCTGGAAAACCTATGGAATTCTCATTTGCATTCAATTAAAGTATCTACTTGTCTCAGATGTTTCTCATAACTTCTTATAAAAAATAGAAATAGACACAAATGAGATGATTTTTGACATACAGTAAGAGTGTGGAGATATTAAATGAAGGTTGGTGATGTAGAATTCTGTGCCGAATTCAAATGGTTTCCACGTCTCGTGACATGCTTCTCAGTGGTTCTCGCAGCACCGCATTGATTTGCACGTTTAAGAGCTCAAGACTGGTCTGTGAGTAAAAACACACCTGCTTTGCACTCGTACTGCTCTGTCCATTGAGCCATATCCACCTACAGAGCCACACAGGTGCATTAGCAGAGGTTGTGACATCACCTGTCTATTTGATGTTGCTAAACTAGATACTTCAGATATGTAGCTAGACTTCAGAATCAGATGAACCTTGGTACAAATGCATATTTACCTGTATAATGGATAGGCCTTTTAATGCAAACAGGAACTTGATGATATATTTGATTAGCATAACTGATAAATACCCCCATTTGTAACCTAATGCCCCCTCTCTACTAATACCGCCCCATTGAGAACCCCTGATATAGGACATGCTGCTGCACAAATAGACATGCAAACAATCCCTCAACAATGCAGGGAAGTTGCAAAAAAACACATTCTCTTAAACAAGCAGATTGATCACCAATGCTTGAGTTACGATGCTCCGCACAGCCATGTGCACCTAGTGTGTGCTAGCTAGGTGTGCCTTGGCCATTAGCCAAATGGCTTAAAATTTGTGAACTAAATTTCTATGTGTGCCTGGGACTGCTTGGCCAAATGGCTTAAACGGCTGGTGACCTAACCCATAATATGCACCTGGACCAGGAAAGCCCCAAGCTTTAAAGCCCCTCATTTAACTACTGACTTAAGACTAACTATGTGTGAATTTATTTAATCTAATGGTGTAAGTTAGTGATGTGTGGCAAACAGTTTTGGCTATGCCTTACAGTACATTGTTAAATGTCTTTAACAAGGTAAGCCTAGCTTGAAATGTTTCATGGACAAAAGCAGACCTTACCTTGCAAGCTGATAGAAGAAAAGTCCCAGCAACCACCTGAGCAAATATAATTTTCAGAGAAAAACACTTGCAACCCGCTGCAGTGAAATCAGCTTATCTGCAAAACTGAGTAATTAAAATGTTGATTGGCTACACAATTACATCAAAAGACCAATCAGCTTACACCATGCAAGCCGTTCGGCTTAACATGTATGTGAGCTAGCCACTTGACTAACAGATAACAAGTTCAAAGAACCATCAGATTGCCCCACATAGAGCTTCATGGCTGAAGTTTTGTCATTTGTTTCTTAAAAAAAAGCAACAACAAATAAGGGACTTTATGATACATATATTGCCAGATGAGCTGAACTTGCATTGAACCTGGAACATTTATAGAATAGCATCATATTGTATGATGAAATTACATCAATCTTAGACAAATGGGTTATGTATATTATACATATCTGTATTTCCCTGAAGGTGCACAGGCAGCAGGTAACAGGATTTAGAGTCTTTGCCTCCACCTTGCCTGCTTTTCCTCTGCTTTGCCTTGGGGGCCATCTCTGTGGAAATGCACTCTTTACACGATTGAAGGAATTTATTATTTTCTTTTCATCCATAAGAGGTCGGCCAAATCGTATTTCTCTCTCCTACTCCATGGCAGATCTTAATCGTTAGCCTCTTTGCTTTTTATCCCCAGCAAAGCTAAACAAATTGATGTCCACAGACTTGATGAAATAGACCCCCGGGAGAGTAAATAACCACGCCTCAATCTCTTCCATCTCCAGTAAACATTCCAGAGAATCATGTCTTATTTTTAGAGTATTTAATTCATTCATAAACCTCCCAGCAAGCCCAAAGTTATACTGTCAATATACGGATAGGTTGCAATGATCAAATAGTCGAGTAATAGTCCTACAACCTGACTGTTGATTTTGTTTTCAGTATTAAATTTGTTTCTGTTGCCACTTTTCCTAATTTCTCACAGCATGCTGTTTTAGGAGCTTTAGCTGTTAGACAATTTGTATGATAAAACATTCTCTGAAAAGTTGCGTCTTTAGATTCACTCCCTTTTAAATCACTGCCACCACCACCATACATATGCAAACAACCATCTTTGGCTGTTGTGTTTTTTGAGCACCTCACGCCATGAGCTACATGTTTCAAACTGTCAAGTTACAAATATTTCCACTTTTAAAAATGCGTCTTGAGACCTGTTTTCTGTTCCATTCCACTGCACACAGTCAAGTTGGTTTTGAACATAAGAATTCATCTCATATAAGGCTCCCCAAGAGGCGCAAACCCAATCAGGGTCAGGTAAACCCAAAATCAGACTAATTATTCCTTAAAGTGTCATGAAACACTAAACCTAATTTTAAAATCAACATCAAAAGTCAACGTCACAGGAAGTGATACACATCACAAATGTTTTTACACACTATAGTGCATCATCGCATCATCAATGTCTCATAATTATTCATGAGACTGCATTGCCTCATCCAAAGATTGGACTCACGATTGATTTCAACATAGTTTGTTGCTAACATTTTGCTAAGCTACCAACACAATACTCTAATAACCAAAAAAATACACAGCACACACAAATATTGGGTGCAATCGTCAATTTATAATTATTTTGAACTACAACTCATGAATATTTATGACACCACGTGATAGGCTCATTAGACGAGCGCTTCAAACTCTCAAGTGGTCCTTCAGTGAGTGAATTGATCCCAGGCCATCAATGTTCAAGGCTGCTCAATTTCCCGCGATGCTGATAAAGGGATTGGCTTTCAGTCAATGGTGAAACCTTCTAAATGTTCACGCATCACATATTTATAAATGTGAGAGTGTCGAAATATGCAATGAGGTGGACTGGGGCTCGTTTGATGCGTGGTTTACACTGATGGTCTTAGATAGTCACAAATGCTATCGATCCATCCTTAATGTGAGTGTGTTAACCAATCTAAGTGCTTAAACAGTATGTGCGAATCAACATATTATTGTAAGCTTATAAATCAGTGTAGAATTTATTTATGCAGTTTATCACAATCAAGGTGAAATAAAGCTGTCTGGATCAGATAGATGTTGTGGTGTTCATCCCCTTTCTCCACTCCGTTGCTGACCACGCCCACTGTTCCTGGCTTTTTTGAAAATGGTGAGAACTGAACTGTGATGAAACAGAGGGTTTCATGACCCTTTGAAGGGTTAGTTCACCCAAAAATGAAAATGATCCCATAATTTACTCACGCTCAAGCCATCCTAGTTGTATATGACTTTCTTCTTTCAGCCAAAGACAATCGGAGTAATATTAAAAAATATCCTGGCTTTTCCAAGCTTTATAATGGGAGTGAATGGTACCTTAGATTTTGAAGCCCAAAAAAGCACATCTTTCCATCAAAAAAGTAATCCATATGGCATGAGAGAGCAGAGTTCCGGCGTATGACGAAGTTGTAGCACAAGCTCTGGTGAGAAGTGACGAACGTGAAAGCGCAGAGGATAGAGGAAGCCAGTGAATACGCAGACGGCCGTTACCTAAATCTATAGGTACCATTAATAATGGTATTTCCAATCATAAAGCTTGAAAGAGCCAATATATTTTTTTATATAACTCAGATTGTGTTTGGCTGAAAGAAGGAAGTCATATACACCTAGGGTACATAAAAATACATAAAAAATGCAATTCACTCAAATCAATTAGGCTACTTGAATACAACTCTTCTATGATGAACATGCTTTCAATTATTGATTTCAATGTCCCTGGACCCGTTTATGAAAACCCCTAATTCAGGCAACCCATTGACTTGTGGCACATCACTAGATGCTAATGCCACCACTTATACATAGTACTATATGCTACATAACAAATACAAGACATTTCAGCTGAGGTAGACCAGGCTTTAGGTGTTTTTGGATAAAGTACAATACATGTAAATGTATACAGTACCATGCTGCTTTTACTTAATATGTACTGTAGAACTATCATTAGTTACATTCTTTCTGCTGACACATTATTTTCACCAGTAAAATGCACTGAAATTTAATCATGACCACAGCTGGCCTGTATGTTGCCATATAAATAAAATCCCATCTACCTGTTTGACTGGCTATTGGTTTTGCATCTCAAAATATGCTGTAGGGTGGGCTGAAATCAGGGCCCCGGTTCATTTCAAAGACTAATCTAGTCTGAACAGACGTACTGGATGTGAAATTATTTTGTATGTCCCTCTGACTTTTATGCTAACATGTTTACTGGACCACTTTAGCGTGATTAGCTTTTGCGCGGGTGCAGTTGGTCTAATGCACAAGCTGTCCCTCGTTATGGCATTCGTCGAAGGCAAAGCGGTGGCGCTTAATTGGCTGGCAATGTTCCACATGGACGAGAAAGGAGTTGCTGGGCTTCTGTCACTTTCCCTGATAAAGACATCACGGCTAATGGGTGTCACAGCCAAAAACCTGCGGTTGGCATGACAAATAAAGCCATTATCTTCTCCTACTGGAGCAGCCATTTTGATTGATGCTACTGAGAAAGAAGGAGTGTGTGTGTCACTGTGTGGGGAGAGACGGAGAGAGGACAGCATCTGCGTTGCTTTTGCAAAGGCCTTTGCTTTGATGACCTTCTAAATCCTATCAAAATGCAGCTGGTCAACGTGTCTGTTAGTTCAGGCCTTGGTGCCAATACAGAAATTCTTTTCAACAGATGAACTGCAGTCGGAGCCATAGGCTATGAACCACGCCAGGTGCTGTAACAGAGCTTTTATTTGGGGAGCCTTTGAAAAACAGACTAAACCACAGATGTGAAGCTCCTGCCTACCACCAGGGGGAAGCAAACATGTACATAATAAGAGCTGGATTGGTTTTAGGACAGATTACACTGTAACACTTGCTTTTGTGCAGGGTTTCTTCCTTATCTACCTTCCTTTGTTCATGTTACATGTTTTTCTTTCTTGTTTCAGGCATAAACCAAAATAAATAAATGTATTATTTAGTCTTATTGCCATTGGGTTAATACATTATAATATTACTATTTAATTTATATGTATAGGAATATTTTAAGAAATACCATCATAATATATTCTGTAATATCTCTCTCTCTCTCTCTCTCTCTCTCTCTCTCTCTCTCTCTCTCTCTCTCTCTATACATATATATATATATACACACACACACACACACACACACAAGGAGATATTAGGCAGAATGACAGACTCAGTCAGCATTCACTTTCATTGCACCTTTTCCATATAATAAAAGTAAATGGTGACTGGGACTAACATCTCCATATGGTTTCTGGGTGAACTAAGTAAATTCAATTTAAAGTGCATGTACAAGTACAAGGATATTTACAGTATTTTTTTCTGGAAATCAACAGATAAGATATTACATTTGAAAGTTCTATTCATTTATGTATTATTTTGCAGTGCAGCATGTTATCAGACACTGCTTTGAGTCTCATAATTAAGAAATGGGAGACATTTAGCACAGATGAAATTTTAATGGTGTGGTAATAATTTAAAACGGCAGATGGATCCATTCTGCCATACCTTCACAGGCCGCAGCATGAAGCATTTCCCATGTTTCCATTGATCATGGTATAAATGCACCCCGAAATCTATGCCCCTGCAAACAGCGCTCCAAACGCAAAGCGCATGGGAGACTGGACTCACAATTGATTTCAACAGAATTTGTTGCTGACATGTTGCTAAGCTACCAACTCAATACTCTAATAACCAAAAAATACACAGCACATACAAATATTGCGTGCAATTGTCAATTTATAATTATTTTGAACTACAACCCCAATTCCCAAAAATCTTGTACTGTATGCAAAATGCCATACTTCGACCTGATTTTACCTAATCAACAGTTTTTTTAATACTGACGAGATTACTTTACATTTTATTGTCATTTGTTTCATTTAATATTTAGTCCATTCAGATGGAAAACATTTATACATATAAATGATGTGATCCAAAGTGCATTTGAACAGCGGTGAAACACTTTCTTATGATGTGTTACATTCATACGAGCAGACAGAGAAGTATGTTTGAAGTAAGTTTGGAGCAGAAGAAATAGAAATAAACCTTGTGTAAATTGTCAGCTTTACGCTAAGCTAAAATGCTATTTCTAGCCATTTTACATGCACATGTTACCAGACACGATCATATTTTTTTAGCAAGGAAATTCACATTGGATCATAATTTCTTTTTTTCTAGTAAGACCTTTGATATTAGGGCAAAAATCTACCAGTGCTGAAGAAGTAATCCAAAGTATTTAGAATATGTTACTGATCTTGAGTAATCTATTGAAATATGTTACAAATTACATTTTATTGCATGTATTCTGTAATCTGTAGTGTAATACATTTCAAAAGTAACCCTCCCAACCCTGGACATGTGAGGTAATCGTGTATAGTATATAAAGATTGGAAACACTTTAGAATAATGGTCCATAGTTAACAAGTAGCTATGCAGGAAGTAATAGGTAGTACTGCATTAACACCGAACTTAATACTATTAACTAATATGGAAGCAATATTAACTAAGCAGTAAGTAATAGGTAATTTAGTACAAAGGTAGTTCCTTGGTAGGTATTTGATTATTACTAAAGAAATATATCCTCATTGAGAACTACTTGTGAATAATGCAGCACTACCTATTACTTCCTGCATAGCTACTTGTTAACTACGGACCATTATTCTAAAGTGTTACCCAAGTTATTTAATTTTATATTTGACTCATACTGTACAGGTTCTGTGAGGCACTATAACAAACACTGTAATCTGGAAGATGTGGTTTTGCGCTTATCACAACATAAATGCAGCCAATTTCTTCATTAAAGATGCAAATTGTTTTTGACAAGAGAACATCAATGTTTATATTCATATCCTAAAGAGAAGTCCTCCTCAGGCAGCTACTGTAACATAAAGGTAGGTCTTTGGAGTCTGAGATATATTGAACTGACACTCAATAGAGCTCATAATAGTGAACTAATCCAATCATGAGAGTGTCAACATCACTTCCTAATTATTTAAGATTTAAAAAAATATATCATTATTAGTATTATTCTATGTTTAAGTTTGAAATAAACAGAGAACATACGTCCATCCTTTGGCAAGAGTAGTAGTCACAATCTCAACCTGTAGCTAATGTATTTGGGGGGAGATAATATTCATAAACTGGTTTCCACAAAGAACCCAATTGAGGCACATGCTTCTGAAATGTTATGACCATGATGACCATACCCCCACAATTGTTCACTTTTAGACATGTTACTTTTGTGATTAGCAATTAATTGGTTATTATTTCTTAGTTCACAAGTAGTTCTCAATGAGGATATATTTCTTTAGTAATAATCAAATACCTACCAAGGAACTACCTTTGTACTAAATTACTTATTACTTACTGCTTAGTTAATATTGCTTCCATATTAGTTAATAGTATTAAGTTCGGTGTTAATGCAGTACTACCTAGTACTTCCTGCATAGCTACTTGTTAACTATGGACCATTATTCTAAAGTGTTACCAGAGCCTCCATAAAAAGCCTAGTCCTTGAAAAGCAAGGAAATGTCAATTTTGCCAAAATATGCTTCAGCAAATAATCCAGCACTTTGAGAATAATGCTCCCCAAAGGCAAATTTGGAGGATTTGGGCATTTCACACTCTACAGTGCACAATATAGTTAAAAGATTCAAGGAATCTGGTCAAATCTTGGTGCGTAACAGGCAAGACGAAAACCACTTCTGAATGCATGTGATCTCCGATCCTACAGATGACAATGTCATAAAAAACGTAATTCGTCTGTAATGGATATCATGACATGGGTTCAGGAATACTTGTGTAAACCTTGTCAGTCAACACCATTCACCACTGCATCCACAGATGCAAGTTAAGGCTTACTATGCAAAGCAGAAGCCATACGTCATCACTATCTAGAAGTGCCACCGACTTCTCTGTGCTCGGTTTTATCTAAGATGGAACGTAGAACAGTGGAATCGTGTTTTGTGGTCTGAAGTGTCCACATTTCAAGTGCACTCTCTCAAGAGTCCTGCAGTCCTGACCGGTCTTCATTTGAGAAAGTGTGGCGCATTATGAAGCACAAAATACATCAACGAAGGCTCTGTATAGTTGCTTCATAATGCTGAAGACCTGCATAACGAATGAATGGGGCAATTGGTCTTTTTAAACTTAACAAACTTGTGTTTACAGTGCCCAAACACTTAAGTGTTATTAGAAGAAATGGTGCTGTCACACAATGGTAAACATCGACTGTCCCACCTTTTTTGGAGCATGTTACAAACATGTGATCTGAAATGTGAATTTAAATAAAGTAATTCAATGTACAATGTAAAACATCAAATAGTGTGTTGTTGTAGTGCTTTCTAGGCAGCCCTTTGGCACAGAGCCGTTGTGTCCTAAAAACGGCATGCATTTATGACATTTAGATTTACTTATACCAATACATGTGTAACATGTACATTTCCAAGCACTGTCTCTTCACCATCCAAATGCAATATGGGTGGCTAGAAATATGTTTGGATCCTCAAGAGCGGACAAACGTGTGTTGTTTACTCCGTTTTGTTTTGGATTGATTAGTTAATCTGAAACGATCTTGTTTTAGATCAACAGTCACATGACAAGAGTTTGGGCAAAGGTCAGCCCAGTGGCAGGGAAAAGCTTTAGACGAGCCGTTTTAATTGGACATGTTGCCCGGCGTTAGAGGCTGTTTACTCCCTGCTTTGATGGAACTGCATTTGTCAATAGCATCAATGACTCAAGACAACATGACACATGTTGCCAAGTGCTTTTGGAAGCAGCCATGGTGTGTGTGAGAGAGAGAGAGAAAGAGAGAGAGCATCCTAAAGCCTACAGTATCTGTTTTTTATGTCTTTAACAACATATAATGAAAGTGAATGGCGACTGAGGCTAACATTCTGCCTAACATCTCATTTTGTGTTTTTTTATAGAATTCTAAGTTTATAACTTGTAATTACGAGTTCAGCAAAGACTTGGTTACTTTTTACAATTGTAATTAAACATGTAATTAAATTAATTCTGTCATTACATGAACAAACCATATTCAGGCCACATCCACACTAATCCATTTTCACTTGAAAACTCAGTTTTCAGTGTCCTAGCGTCATTGTCTTCCACGGTATGCAGCAGTGGCGAATTCTCAGGGCCAGCAAAGCCTTCTCTGTTGGCTTAATCAATGTCTTATAAAGAAATATTTATTCCTCCTTTTATTCTCATTCACCTTTTTGCCTACTCACATTCAAATGCTTTCCAGTCCTAATTCATCTAAAAACGAATAGCAAACAATGATAGTTTATCCAGTCAGAATTTATTCCTTGGTCTTTTCAAGCGAAGTGAGATGACTGGTTCACAAATCGCACGCCCAAAGCAGAGCACGTGAGTCTGAGCTCCACCCCCTCAGGCCTTCAGAATGTTTGCAGAATCCCTCAACACTGCCGTGAATAGGCATCTAAAGTCAGATTGTCAGATTCATCATCCAATCAGATAAATCTTTTTGTTCTTGGTGGGTGTGGTCTTTAGGATATGTCCCAGTTGAGGCCTTCTAGCTGGCCTTTAGTGATGCAATCACGCTGTATGTATGTAATTTGAAAGCGAAGAGTGCCAGATCTGTCTGACGAGTCAGCTGGAAAGGAGGACTGATTTTCACTTCAAGTAAATTGGGAAGTGCATTTTGCATTGTTATAGAAAGGTCAAGAGATTTCTAAGTCTAAATTAGGCTGGTGGGAGCACTCAATGTCAATTTAGGTTTTGAAAAGTAACCATGTACCCTAACAAAACAAATTATTGCAAGCAACATTTAGATCGCAAAAATTATTCGAGAGCTTCTTCCAGGTATTAGACCTCCTTGGTTTTGGTTTTGTGTGTGGGCGTGTTTTAAATATGTCAATTGTTATTATTATTTGGATGCGATGTAATGTATGATGTGCATATTTGTCTTATTTGGAGGTAAGTGCCATTCCTGTGTGGATGAGAGGCGTAAATGTAGCGAAATAAATACATTTTCAAACTAAACAAAACACATTAGTGTGGACGTGCCTATACTCATTTTTGTTGTTCCAAACCAAGTGAACACAAAATGAGATTTTGTTAAGCAATAGGCTAACATTCTGCCAAACACCTCCTTTCGTGTTCCACAGAAAGAAAGCCTTATGGGTTTTGAACAACATGAGTGTGAGTAAATGATGTCTACATTAACATTTTTGGGTGCGCTATCTCTTTAAGCTAAAAATAGGCAATAAAATGAGGGTGAAAACAGACAGATGCATCGGGTACACTCTCTGATCACACTTCCTCTTCCTTGTGGTTCTCTCAGTGGGGTTTGTGCCCTCTGCAACACTGTATGCATGTATTTATCATCACAATGTACACTGTCATTAAGAAGCCTGCCAATTAGACACACGCATACACGCATAAGCACATGGATGTCATTACACCTGCATGCATTCTTGCTCTCACACTTTGTGCAGATATATACAGCACACGCTTCTGTGTGCACATCAGAGGAAGGAAATCAGATTCCTGACTAAATCTAGTTTGTGGGAACACAATTTGGCCTGCACAGGAGATTAAAGGCTGAGTATGCTGGGGGTGCATGTGTGCATATGAGAGAGCGTTATTGCGTTAGGTGCTGCAACTCTGTCTCTACTGGGATTGGGTACTTTGAGAGCTTCGGCTATTTTGGGGGTTAAATATTGTTCTTTCACAGACAAGGTTCCTCTGCATTCAACATGTTTTTTATGTTATATAGGTCTTTTACAAGGATATCAACATATTAGATAGTATCTATATTGACATACAGGAATTTGCGACAATCTTTAAAGCAATTTTTTTATGTGTTTGAGATTGTTGTTTCTCATTGTGTATTTTGCACTGTTTAAACATGTTAATAACATCCTGCTCACATGATATACTGATGTGATACACTGTATACTGTATGTATGTATGTATATATATATATATATATATACAGTATAACTAGTGTGTGTGTGTGTGTGTGTGTGTATGTATATACATACATACATACATACATTATAAATATGTGTGGTGTGTGTGTGTGTTTATATATACAGTATAAATGCATGTGTGTGTGTGTGTGTGTGTATATATATATACTGTATAAACAATACAGTGTTTTTGTGTGTATTATTTTGAGGTCTTTAAGTCATGAAAAAGGATTCAGTTTATTTTTTTAACTCAGTTTCAGTTTTTTCCCCCAACTATGTTATTTTCTTTTCTTTTTTTACAGTTACTGAATGATTGAATTTGTTACATTTTTCAATAACAATAATAACTCTGGTCTCCTGTGTCTACTTGTGATTGGATTACAGTATGTCATAGTTAGGTTCTGAGATTTCATGATGGCATACATCCCTTACTATGTCAGTATATCACTGTGTGGTGAAAACATAACAGATAAAAAAATTAAAGGTATAGAAATAAAAGATAACAGTAGCTGTGGCTCTGAAAAAATACTTGAATATTAATCTCGCCAGAAACATGATAATTCAAGCAGAATGCTGATTGTTATTTTAGCCAAATGGCTGTTTTTTACTGAACAGAATATTTCTTTTTTATTTTAAAGGTGCACAAAACCAGGAAAGGGTAAAACCCTCACCTTATTTTTATTGACAAGTGAATAGGTGGTGCTGCATTGCTCGCTGGAATGCGTCAGGACCTACAATATTAGCATTTACAATACAAATGCGATCACATGCATTTCTAACCTCCTCCAAATGTGGTTTAAGTGGTTAAATCACAAAAAGTTTTGGTCGCCGTTTACAACTGCATTTATTGCTGATATCTTAGATGGATATTAATATCAGATGTAAACAGGGCCTGTTGAGCTGGGTGACAAGGGTATCACCTTCATTCCTAATTTGACTTGTGTCAAACTAAGACCTTTCTGTAAAAATGATGTGCCCACTTCTGATTCTGCTATTAGATGGCATATTTTAATGAGTGACAGATGTCTAGGCCTTAGGAGGCACCAGCATATTAGTATTTATGTCAGTTGTTTGTGTTTGCTTATTTTCCCATTTGTGTTGTATTATAGATGGCCTACAGTAGTGAGAGAGAGAGAGAGAGAGAGAGAGAGTGTGCGATATTGAGATTCCATTATCAATATCTGCCTGACAATGAGTCCATCAACGAAAAACATCAGCTTTGATAAAATTGACTAAATTACACAGAAACAGAGGGAGCGCTCCCTCACCTCATATTCACATTGCTTTCAATTTTGCTGCTCGCCTAATTTATGGCTGATTTCAACAGCGCTCGGCCTAGCCAGATGGTCCTACTGCTGTAAACTCTATTTCCCATTTAGGATCCATTGGCAGGGCCGCAGCATTTGTTTAGCATGCATCTCTGCGTTGTGTGTGTTATGCACATGCATCTTCGGTTAACCCCGTAACAAAAAGGGTAATTCACCCAAAAATCATTCGTCATTTTTACAAAATTCTACGACTTTCTATCTTTTTTTAACTGTCACCAGTCACCTTCATATTTTTTCCATTTAATAAATGGTGAATGGGGCTGTCATTCTGCTGAACATCTCATTCTGTGTTTAACGGAAGAAAGTATTGATTTGGAAAAACATGAGGGTGAGCAAATGGTGATAGAATTTTCATTCTAAGGTGAATTATCGTTTTAAAGCATATTCCAGAACAAACATCACACCTCCAAAACGTCTTTTTGTTTCAAAGTGATAGGTTTTACAAGGCCAAAGCTCTTCTACGTGTAATATCCTCTCTGATGAGTACTAGCCTCCTCTCTTCTTATCTTAAAAAAAAATGAGAGACCAATTTAGCAGATGCTCTCGCCTCGCCTTTCTGAGTCCAACAAACCCAGTGAGGAGATGAAGCATTTCCTGGCTAAACTTCTGCTGAGTCTTTCTTTCAGTGCTACAGCTGTCATACCACATAAACACTGAACCCATACGTTCAGTAAATACTCATTACTGCAATGTAGCAGAACCACATTTTGCGAGATTTACATTTTTAGACATTAGCATGATTTCTGCTGTGGCCATTGACCAATTGCAGTTACAACTAACCTAGTCTCATAGAGTGAACGTTACTATAGCTACGTTTTTGCAAGCTGACTTTTACGTGCAACTTTCTACGTTTCGCTGCAGTTTCCTGGTGAAATGAACAGTAGATGCGCTTAAACAACTGTGCGTTTTATTCACTTTCACTCAAATCATGAGTACAACAGCCTATTATGAGTACAACAGCCATAGAGTGTTGGACTTTGAATTCAGATGGGCTGTGGTTCAAGTCCAGCCAAGGCCACTTAAATCCAAAGAGAATGTAAAACCAAAGTGACATAGAATCAACATCAAATAACATGGTTGCTTCAGAAAAAGTTGCTTTTCGTGTAGAATTTGCTTTTAAAACACTATCGGTTAGGTATAGGCATTGGTTATGGGTAAGGATATCTGTTTTGTTCACCTCTTATTTATCTTTCCGTACACTATTGGTTAGGTTTAGGTAAGGTTTTGGTTAGGGAAGTACGTTTTACTCATTAAAACATCCATCTTACAAACCCCGTGTGATTACCATACCATTTCACTTGTTTTTGGTGCCCCCCGCTGGACATTCCACTTGGAAACTGCAGCCGAATGTGTAATGTGGCATGTAATTTTGGTTTTGCAAAAATGTTGCAATGATCATGTAAATTTCATGAGATCAGGCTGGTTACAAAAGATTAATGGTTGTGATTTTGATTCACCCTCAGTGAGGCAAATCTTTTGATTCTGTTCTCAGGCTTTATTCACTGCCGTTGCATTGAAAAGACAGATGGCGATCTTCATTACACATCTCCTTTTGTGTTTCAAATACTGTAACAAAGAAAGTAATATATGTTTGAAACAGTGAATATATAATTTCTTTAAATCATTTATTTTTTGATTATACACACACGGTCCCTTATCAGGCTAATTAAGCCTCCGAGAGGGATGAAGGCTGATTGCGGACGGTGGTGCGACTCGCGAAAGATAGTTTACAGACATGTCCGTGTGTTTGTCTTTTGTTTAAGTTAATCATTAAAATATTGTTTATATCGCCAGGCCGGTTCTCGCCTCCTCCATTCCATAGAACTGCTTTACACTGGTGCCGAAATCCGGGAAGGAGGAGGGATATGCCGTAGTAGAGTTCTTGCCACTACCATCCACCCCAACGGAGCAGCCGCTAGAGGAGAAGGGGCACCTAATCGACCGCCTGGAGCAGTCAGTGCCGCTGCCAGGGGCGGAGAAGTACCCTACCGGCCGCTTAAACACGGAGGCTGACCGCCTGGAGCGGGGGTACTAAATTGTTACAGGAAGTACCCCCCATTTTTAATATTTCTGTTTCCCTCCCCTTGTCCCCTCCCTCATCCAGGTAGACAGGGATGACCTGCCGGCAGATGGGGCTTAGGGCACGCCCTCCCCCAGGGAAAGGGGGGGCTTATGTCATGTCCATAAATTATCTCTCTTCGCACCACTGTCCGCAATCGGCCTTTATCCCTCTGGGATAAGGACCTGATAAGCCTGATAAGGGACCAGGTGTTTATAACCAGGTGATTTAGTTTACAATAGAGATACTTTGTAACAGGCCCAAAGTCTCTCAAAAGTGACACTCTAAAGTTTAGTTTCATATCCATGCCATGGTGACCTGCTTGTTCCTCCACAGCTGGTCAATTAACCCCCCTTGTGCCGGGGATGATGGACCCAGACAATCATCTTCCTGTTGGCTCGCGCGGTCCAGGCCACAGGCCAACTGACCAGAGGGTGACCGAGCGAACCACTGGGCTCTGGGAAAGATGAATAATTCTGTTAACACATCAGGACTGAAATCAGGGGGCTAATTGCAAAAAGCAATTTGATATGGTTAACGAAGGCTGGGCAGAGGATCGAGGACTGTCCTTCCAGGTCAGGGACTCTCCACTGAGCCGGTCAGAGAGATTTTCAAGGCCAGATGTTCAATTACAGTCGATGCCTTTTGTTTCCACGAGTTTATGCTTGAGGTCACTCTCAAACCGCTCGCTTTGTTTTAGTTCGGCTTGCACAAATCTTTCGCAGTCATCTGCAGTCACATCTTTCCACCTTGCTTTGTTTTCCATGACCTCTGACCTCTGACCCACCATCATTTTTGTATTGATGATACAGGGATGACCTATTACCCTAAAGGGATAGTTTACCAAATATTATAATTTTGTCATAGATTTCTCACCCTCATGTTGTTCTCAACTAGGGGTGGGAGAAAAAAACATTTCAGCGATGCATCGCGATTCATACTCAGACGATTCTGAATCGATTCTCAAAATAATCTGAATTGATTCTGAATTCAGTTTAAATCGTTTCATAATCGAATCGTTACCCTTTGAATCATAATCAAATCGAATCGTGAGGCCAGTGAAGATTCACACTTCTATTCTCAACCCCTATATATGACTGTAGTTCTTCCATGGAACACAAAAGGAGATGTTAGGCAGTGAAATACACAATGAAAGTGAATGGTGACTGACTTGACATTCTGCTAAACATCTCTAAAATGCATTTGCCGGTGGTTAGTCATTAAAATGCAGATTGTTTGTGCTGAAATACTGTGTGCAAAAGTCTCATAATCATTTATTGAACTCCAACCATTTGTCTTTTTTTAAATACTCGGCTGCGTTTGAGTGGAAAAATGAATTTCAAAAATATATACAGTAGATCACCCACTGTACCAAATAATTCATTCCTAAAAGCAATTATTTCTCAGAAGTGTCTGACACACAAGACAAAGGATGACCAATTTTGGGAATCCTCCATTCGGACTGTGTTTCTTGTGTTGTGTGGGAAAACCAGCCTGAAAAATACACATTTAGATAAAATCATGACATCTTTATTTAGACATATTATTATGCAATTTTTTATTTATTTTTTCACTTGTAACTCCAGCAATGTCATACTCATTTTTTATTGGCTGGCAGAGTGCACTACATAAGTTGTTCTCAACTGGTGGGTCAAAAGCACACAATTTCAGGACTGTTCCTGTAGGGTCACGTACAGCAGGAAAAAACTAAATGCAACTAACCATATAATTGTGCATAGCAAAATAAAACCTTGGTTGACATGAAAGGCTGTGCATCCATATAAACTACAGTATTCAAATCATGAGAGGTATATATATATATATTTATATATATTGCCCATGATCCACTCTTTGCTTTTAAATACCTGACGAAGGTCACATGACCAAAACTTAAATTGTATACTATTCACACGCAGCAGTGTGTGAGACTTTTTTCTTGTTTATTCCCAACCAGATTTAGTGTTCCAGAACATTCTGGGAATGTTAGTTTATGGTTGTTAACAAATAATTTAACCTAAAAAGAATGTTTGTAGAATGTTAGAAATTGTTTCCATAAAATAAAAACCAAATAGGCCTAATCTAACGTTAGTGGAACGTTCTGTGTTTTCTGGGGTGTTTGTTCCATGCATTTAGCTAGTAAATCACAAAGCTTTTATTTATTTATTTTAATTAAATATTTTTTTTTTATTAAATTTGTACATTTCATGTCATGTTAATAATTTTGCATATTGTTGATCCAATCCAGTTCATGATAATATTAATGGTTTGATGTTAAGGATATGTTTTGCATACTTTTGTAAAATAAGCAACTCTGGTACTGGGTGTTTCAACTAATTTGGGTAGTTTTATGCAATTAAAATACTTTACATAAATAAATAAATACAAAAATATTAAATATATGGCTTAATCGTTTATTTTGAATACTTTTCAAATGCCTTTTTTAGTATTAAACTATGAAAATCTATTAAAAATAAAAATTATTACATGCTTAAACAATAATAATCTAAACAAAGAGTGAAATAAACATATATAATAATAATAATAGTGATAAAAAATAATAATAATGATAAATAAATACAAATAAAAAACAAAGTAAAATAGAAATAGATAAAACAATAGTGATGAAAAGTGTTTGAACAAGAGTTTCCAGCAATCCCAAGTGCTAAAAGTGGCTGGGATTGAAGAAACACCCAATTATACAAAAACAGTTGAGAACCACTGCATTACATTTTATCTTTAAGGTCAGTAGAAGTTTTTGAATAGTTTCAAAATGGCAATTGCAAATGGGTGGCCAGGTTTCGGTCCATGGTGGCCATGGCCACCCAAGAAAAGCTGCTAGACACAAAGACGCGTGCTTGAGGAAACACACCTGATTATATTTTGAAGAACAAACAAAAGAATTGCCGGTGATGCACATGTTTGATTTGCTTTTTTTGTTCAGTTTATTTGCACTTATTTGTCAGAATAGAGCTGTCTATGAAAATGCTGCATAAGATCTCAGACTTTCTCAGGATGCATATGCAAATAACATGCAACAACATGGGGACTGCAGGTGAATTGTCATGTGTGTCATTATTCAGTACAGCATCAGAAATGGCTCTTCAGAAGTTTACTCTTTAGCCTCCATTTGTATGTTGCAAAATTATCATTATGATAATAGTAATAGCCTATGGTAATATATGATATATTTCAGATTCTAAAATAACAAAATTAGTTTGATAAGTTAAATGATATACTGTATGTATATATTAATTTGTTGAATACAAACGGACATAATGCAAACTTATTCATGGGTTCATTTGCACTAACTAGTCCAGACAATGCACTGATTGGTCGATTGGTAGTTTTGCACATCCCTACATTTTACCTGCTAGTTATATATTACAGAGCAAAACAGTTGCATTTTAGACACAACTGTTCTTTAGTAGACATTTCTTTCTGAGAAAAAGGAGATAACAAAAAGATATAAAAGTTTTTATATCAAAACATCAAATCGCAATAATTACAGAATTACAATATTGCAGTACATATCGAATCAGCCAGGAAATATTGTTGTAATATCGAATCAGGAGGTCTGTGGCAATTCCCAGCCCTGCTATTATTTATAACAAATCCACAGATTATATTACAATACAGACCTGTTGTTTGAAGCAGTTATTTCCACATTTCTGAAAAAAGACACTCAGGTCTGGAGTGGATGGAGATGCACCCTCAGGCTCCCTGTTCCCTCAGACTGGGAAAACCACTCACTAGTCGGTCTGGATTAGCCGCACGATACGGGCCGAGGAAGAGCAAACCATCTGAAAGGCATTAGCTCTAATCAGGGACTGGAATTTCTGTTTTTTTTAGAATGTGGATGTACGTGGCGCTCCACAAGCATGCAGAGAGGACTGTGGGGAGGCTTGCCGTGATGTGTTGGTCTTTGAATGCGTGGGGCGGCTTCAGACCACCAGTGGGAAAAAATACAGTCTACAAGTGCTGGTTTTAGGAGCTCAATGCTGTGATTGATGGCGTGTCTGTTGTGTAGCATAGCTGCAGCTCACAATTACGGTGAAGCACGTTCACCACTGGAAAATGTTTGTGTATTTTAGCATCATTAGCATTGGAGTATTAGCCTGAAGGCTTCTCGAATCAGAGGCAGTGGAAAACTGGAGCTTACATGGGTTTTTAGTCTTATTTCTGGTTTGCCTTGAACCTTGACAAGAAATAAGAGTAAACAACGTTCTACCTCTTTTATATATATATATATATATATATATATATATGTATACCACAGTTAGTTCCGGTCCTCAAATCTGATTGGACGAGAGACGTTCCATGAGCACTGATGGTCTGACAGCATCAGCACTCAGATGCACTCACTGTGTGTATCACAGCACTCACTATGTGTATCACTCTGCTTGTGCTTGTGTTCGTGCTGTGTAAGTGTAGTGCATATGTGTTAGGAGTTACTGTTTTCATTTTTGAAATTACATATGTTAGCCAGTAGGTGGTGGCAAAAGATCATTTCTGTGTGTAATATGAGCCAGATGGTGACGTAAAGTGAATCCGTTATTCATTGTTTACATAGAACAGTGCTCTGTGAGTTTCCACATTGGATACATACTGTTTAAAATGGTGGAGGACATCGCTGTTTCTATAGTGAATGACATTTGCACACCGGCTACCCTGAAATAGGGAGGAATACCCCACTTGTCCATCTATATTCCACTGAGAAAGCTGACCTTCAGAAAGCTGACAGCATCTCTGCTTGGGTGTGGCAACAGGTGATCGCACATGCTCCATCCCTCTCTCTCTCTCTCTCTCTCTCTCTCTCTCTCTCTCTACACACACACACACACACACACACACACACAGACACACACATCCATTCGTCTTTCCTTGTTTATCCAATAACTTGTTCAGAACAGCACAAGCCCTGATACTATTTCTGAAGTGAACATTTTGAATTACTAACGGAGGTTTGGACGCATCATTTGTTTTGAACCAGCAATGGCAGATTCTGATCGGTCGCGTAATATAGTAGTTCCATGCACAAATGCGTTTTTATGACCTGTGCTGATGTAGAGTAATATCACAGTCTTGCTTGTGTGTGTGTATATATATATATATATATATATATATATATATATATATATATATATACACATATATTGTGTTTTTATAACCAAAATTCCAAAATAGAAGAACAGACCAAAAATGTATGTAATTCTTTAAATGTGGAGAAAAGCCATTAAAATATATATTTTTTATGCTATTTATTTACAACAACACTAATTGATAGCTGTGAGTGCTAAATTTAGCCTTTCACCTTTGGGCTCTCTTTGAAGATTATACTTGATGTCAGTTGAACTAGCCTCTGGCAGAAGCTAACCTCATGAACCCTTATAGAGTGAACATTAATGTTGTTGTTGTTGTTTTGTTTTTGTATTTGTTTTTACTTTGAGGCTGATATAATATTTGATGTCAACAGTGTTTGATAAATAGACATTATTCACAAGGAACAAAGAATGGAAAGGTATCACCAAATGCCTCTGAGACTGATTCACATTGACTCAGATTAAGTCTGTTTTGATAACCGAGGCCATTTATTCCTCCAGGTTTTTAAATAATTCATCCAGCACATATTAGTTTATATATAATATAGCCTACTTATATGCCTTTTGGGTGTGTGTGCATGTGTTTGTGTGTGTGTGTGTGTGTGTGTGTGTGTGTGTGTTGAGTATATACAGTATATTAACTTTATAATAATGTAAAACCAGTCGACTTGGTACCCAAAGGCTACATTGAGATCAAATGTAATATTCTAGATTTGATTTATGAAATAAAATCTGGACTGCATGTCCAGGAATATTTCAATGATGGAAAGAATCCAATAACATTAATTTGTCATCCTACTGTTAATTAAAAGCAGTCCATATTTTTATCCTCTCTATCATCAAAAATATATGTCAACAAAGAAAATATCTGTCAAAAATAGAAAAGAGTAGCATTATTTTGTTATAGGAAAATGACATTGCCTTTTGATAAAGAAATGATTTATTACTGGTGTTTGCTAAGGAACATCGATTTTACTGTTGCTTATAATTTGGGTTAGGGAACAAAGTTAACAATTTGTTCTCATTATTATTTAAAAAAATAAAATAAAATATATATAGGGATTTCATAAAAGAGTTCTAAGGCCAGTAACCAAACCAGCCAGGCCCGAGGTGAATCACAACATTACAAACTTTGTTTTGAAGCAAAATAGATTAAAAAAAATACATAAATAAAATTAATTAAAATAACTTAAAACCACCTGCCCAATATCGTGTAGGTCCCCCTCTTGCTTCCAAAACAGCGCCAACCTGCATCTCAGAATAGCATTCTGATATTATATTCTTCTCACCACAATTGTACAGAGTGGTTATCTGAGTTACCATAGATTTTGTCAGTTCGAACCAGTCTGTCCATTCTCTGTTGACCTCTCTCATCAAGAAGTCATTTCTGTCCACAGAACTGACCGTCACTAGATTTTTTTAATTCTAGATAGAGGGTGAAAATCCCAGGAGATCAGCAGTTCCAGAAATACTAAAACCAGCCCATTTGGCACCAACAATCATACCATGGTCCAAATCACAGAAATCAAATTTTTTCCCAATTCTGATGATTGATCCTGACCCGTATCTGGATGATTTTTGGTGCCAGATGTGCTGGTTTGAGTATTTCTGTAACTGCTGATCTCCTGGGATTTTCATGCACAACAGTCTCTAGAATGGTGCCGAAAACAGAAAACATCCAGTGAGTGGATTTTCTGTGGATAGAAATGCCTTGTTGATGAGAGAGGTCAACAGAGAATGGCCAGACTGGTTCAAACTGTCTAGAATAACTCATATAACCGCTCTGTACAATTGTTGTGAGAAGAATGTAATCTCTGAATACTATTCTGAGATGCGGGTTGGCACTGATTTGGTGGCACGAGGGGGACCTACACAGTATTTGGCAGGTGGTTTTAATGTTGTGGCTGATAGGTTTATATAGTATATGGATGTATTGACAGCATCCATAACAAAAACATTTTGACGTAGTTACAGCTTTAGAAACATAACATATATTTATGAATTATTTTTTCATAAATATATTGTTTGTTTTTTACTTTTATCAATTTCTATTTAATGGAAAAAGTAGCTTGTCTTGGCTCAACAGTAAGGACTGCCCGAATGCCCGAGGCCAGTGTGAGAGAGATTCGGGCCAGTTGCAAGATCCTGATTGGGCCATTGCTGATTTTATAACAATTGTGTAAGCAGAAAACAAGCGAGAGAGCACAAAAATTACATAGAGCGAACACATTCTTCTAACCGATCCCTCAGAGACAAGCGAGTACAATTATATTTAGTTCGCAAACACGCACAAGCGCATAATATCCAGGACACGCCAATGTAGAGTCACATAAGTGCACAACAGCGTGCAGACACAGAGCGGGCTCTTCTAGAACTGTCCTCACACTTTTCCAAGTGTCTTAGCAGCATCAATTACCAATATGTAGAAAATTGCAGGATTGGAGCGGGATTGCACGTCTTAAGCAGCTTTTTAAGCATCCACACACACATTCTATGTTACAGTGTGCAAAATTCCCAAATTTTTTTGTCTTAACATATTATTGAAAATTAGTAATCCACACAAGAAATCAGCAGCTCATTTCTATAAGATTGGAAATCCATCTCTCTCCATGCATTTCTCTCTCATCTCTCCGTGCAGTGTAGACAATGATTAACGTGCATGCGCTCTCGTAAATGGACAGACCGAGCACAAGTTTTGTTCCCACTGTAAAAAACAAACAAACAAGCTTTGTCTCTCATTATTTCACCTTGAATGAAATGCGGTAAATGACATGTAATAAACTTGGTTAAACCTCGGTTATACATGTGGCTGGAAATCTGAGCTGCTCAGTATCTAAAATGTAAGTAGGCTATACATTTAATTATGTTTCAAAATGTCAACATTAATTCTACATGCTGATGGAGTTTGATATGAATAGAAGCAAAATCACTATGGCTATTATAAGCTGTTTAGCTGCAGGGTGAAGATGACTATTTAAAATAGTCTACTTCATAACTTTTCATAACACACCTGATTCATTTCTCATTTCTGTATTGTACATGTATTTTCTTTCTGTGCTTTGTGTATCAGTCAATTTTGGTCTTGTTTGGGTTGCCTCATTTCATGTTTATTGCCACACTAGGCCTAATATCTACCTGCTGTATATTACACGTCCCAACTGACTTAGTAGCAAGTCTCCTCTCACAGGGATTTATGTGTTTTATTACATTAAGCCAACAATCAAATGTTAATAGAGGTTAATATGATGAATTTATATCTGTAAAGCACTGATATGGGGTTACATAAGGTATAAATTATATCTTGCAAATTATAAATGTGAAACAATTTTGGGGGAAATTGTCTTAAAACGTAATATATTTAAAACGTATTTAGCTTCAGACACATTTTGTAAAGCCATGGTGGTATTAAGAGTTGTTTTTAATTTTTTTGTTGGGACCAGTGAAAATTTTGGCAGGGCAAGTAAGAAATGGGAACACCTGGCCCGACCAGGCCAGTAGAAAAATCCTTAGTGTTGAGCCCTGCTTGTTATTGAAAAATCTCAAACACTGTTGTGAGTGAATGTCATGGTACTGAACATATATATAATTATTAGCATCACTACTTTCAGTTACTTCTACTCCCCAACACTATCACACACTCACTAAACACCCCTGGCCACCCCTTAGCTCCGCCACTGGGACCAAAACTTTGAGTTACAAATTTTTATAGTTGATGTAAAGCTTATTCATTGATATATGTTCTATCACACTTTTATCTTTTATTATGATTATTATGATTATTGTTCAAAGATCATAATAATGATAATAATATTATTATTTTATTATTATATCTTTTTTTATATTGTGCCGTTTGCTGTTCAGTCAACCTGAAATGCAAGTTTAGGCAGCAGCCTCTTTAGATAAACTTAGAAGTCTATCTACATTCTGTGTTTGTGTAAAATACAGAGAGAGAGAGACAGAGGAAGAGAGGGAGAGAGAGAGAGAGGAGGCTGTGTGCTCTCTTCCCCAATCAACATGTTAATTAAAGAATGATTAACAGTGCTCTTGAGGAGGACACACTTATTAAAAAGGAGAAAGGTTTTGTCCATGTCTATTTTATCTCCATTTAAATATCTCTGAAGCTGATTTATAATTAAAGTAATGATTCATAGCTGAGGTTAGAGTTACTTTTTTTTCAATGTTAAGTTACGAGTGGCTCCACAGATCAGTGTATGTTGAACAGGTGAATATATCTCAGTCATTCAGGTTAAAGAATCAACTTGAGTGAATTATGTCCTCCAAACTAAACTTTCAATATCACTTTTTGTAATACTTGTTTGGTAAACAATTAAACACAACTGAACCACACTGGAATACATTCAGACAAAGATCAACTATATAATAATGACTACATATAATTGAACTATTATACATTTGTCCAATTTATTAATAGTAATATTAGTTTGTGATAATTGTTTACTATTTTTGTGTTACTGTTTAGATTTTTGCTCTTTAATGATTTTAGTTCCATTATTGTTTAACTGTTTACATTTGGCTGAAAGTCTATAAAATACTTTTTAATGACATGTTTTACTGGGACAACTTACCCCATATAGTGCAACAACATGCCCTGTTATTGGGTTCAAAGTGTGACAACTTGCCCCAGTCACTACCTTTTTTTCTGAAAACTATTTGTTAAATCAACATCAAGTTTTTTTTTTGGAAATGCATTGGAGTGGTTTTCATCGTAAGACCACAAAATATGACAATACACAGTCATGAACAAAGTTTTGAACATGTTTTCATACCAGCTTAGCTGTAAGCATGAGTTACTGTGAATATAATCCTGTTACATTTATTTGGAACCATCTATATGAGATAAATCCAGCTTTCCGTGGCCAGGCTTGGACATTAATATGTCGGCTTGCTAATCTGGCCTTAAATTGAAACTGAATATCCTAATGACACATCTCTGAGGACTGTGGGGCGCTGGAGGCTGTTGTGTGTGCCGCCGTGTGGTCTTCAAAGTGGCACGCACACTTCAAACGCTCTTTGAAGTCAAAAAAGGGATACAATTCTGATAAAGTGGAGTAAGTGAGCGTTAGCATAGGGTGGCACTGGGCCTCAGGGCATTGGCTTGGTAGAGGTCTGCAACCCAACCGAGGCTCAAAGGGACACGAGAACCCAATGGGTTTAGGGCCAGGATCGGGTCAGTTTTTTAATAGGACTTCGGGTTCTGGTCGGCTTTGTTATTTAGGACAAACTAAACAGGCCAAACAAACTTGTTTCAAGCACTCGCTATCTCTCACAGACATGCGCAAACAGATGAGCTAGGGGCTGTTCACACTGAATGTGTTTTTGTGCATGTCTGTTCTGTTTTCCCATTGTTTTCCTATGTAAACACATGCTGTATGAATGTCTTTGACTGTTGCACCGCGTCTCACTGTTGCTTCAGCATCCCGCTGAATATTTGGTCTTTTATTTTGGTATTATAAATTTAAAAAATGGGTAAAAGATAAATAAATACACGTAAAAAATAAATAAATGTAGTTGGCTGTCTAAATGGACGGTTCTTGGCTAGAATAAGTTCTAACACAGACCAGATTTTATGCCTCTAGTCAAAAGTCTGGCGACACAAGGCTACATACTGTATGGATATGTGAATTTAGTGTTTGGTTTTGAACAGGTGTGTGTGGCTTTTCAGAGCTCTCTAAATACATATTCTGAAATACTAAAACCACAACAATATTCTGCAGTGACTTCCTGTATACACATGTTTAATGCATGATGCTAAATTAGTTTTGCACTTTAAAAATAAATCCCCAAGCTAAGGAAGATATTAAAATTGTGGCAAAAAAATAAAAATCATTTTTTTTAGACCAGGTGGGTCCCCTTGTGTGCAATATTGGAGAGCTCATGCTTATACTCAATAAACCTAAATGCAATTTAATGACTATAGGCAGTCCTTATTAGATGGCTGACCCCTCTTATTCTCTGAGGTTAGTTAAATAGCCTCACACCCTACAGACAAATATGCATACTCTCATATTAAAGTTTATTGTCTTTTGCATTGGCCCAAAGAATATTCATTTGAGACAAAAGCCCTTGCACCCCAGAGCAAGTGACCTGGTCCCGTCCCAGATGACGTGAGACAAAGCATTGGGTTTTATCAGAGCTTATTTGACTCTCCAGGCATATTGTTTCATTATTTGGTAGACTATGTAAATATAAGCTTTTGTCATTCACTAAATCAAACCACATTTGTCTTTTTCCTGCATGCCTGCGAGCTGTTCACCATTGTCATTTCATTAGTATTTAAATGTAACACGTTGGTCTCCCTGTAATGACATTTAACTGGGCAGTGAACGCTCAGAGATATGAACATCTCTTGTGTAAGTACATATGAGAACAATAGCCATTTGTGGCATGTATTTAATCTTGCACAAAGGCAGGCTGGGATCCCAAAGCTCTGCTGTTAATTAAATGGAGAGTTTGCAGCAGTTGAAATGTAGTTGGATTGTTCTCACCTCAAACCCCCAGCAGATATTGACGTCCATTGTGTCTCTGACATTGATGTCCATTCAATACACGTGTTTATGGGAGTATATGGGAGATTTTTGTTTTCACTTATCTTTAGGGTCCAAAAATAACATGTGCTATGTGTAAAATGCAAGTAAATACACTTTTATTGGGAACTGCACCATTTTAATTGTGAATGATCTGACCCTCATTAATGTGAGGAAAATGATTTACATGAAAATGTACTAACCAGTATGCATCCTTTAACACACTGAAAAAAAATAATCCTATTGAGTATTTTAGTTTTCCAGTAAAATTATTGAAACATTCTTAAAAAAAAAAATAAGCAGAATGACATACGATAGATAGATAGATAGATAGATAGATAGATAGATAGATAGATAGATAGATAGATAGATAGATAGATAGATAGATAGATAGATGAAATGACGGATGGATGGATGAAATGACGGCTGGATGATAGATGGATTGATTGATCAGACAATGAATCGACAGATAGAACAATAGAGAGAAAGATTAAATATACTGTAGAAAGAACAACAGAATTATAAAGCTATAGATAGAATGCTGGAACGACAGACAGACAGACAGACAGACAGAAGGATAAATAGAAAGATAGACAGAAGGATGGATAGATAGATAGATGGATGGAAGGATGGATGGAATAACGGATGGATGATAGATGGATTGATTGATCAGACAATGAATCGACAGATAGAACGACAGAGAGAAAGATGAAATATACTGTAGAAAGAACAATAGAATGATAAAGCTATAGTTAGAATGCCGGAACGATAGACAGACAGACAGAAGGATAAATAGAATGATGGATGGATGTATGGATGATGGATGGATGGATGGATGGATAGATAGATAGATAGATAGATAGATAGATAGATAGATAGATGGGTTTATCTTAATCGCTGTCATTGGATGAGTCAGGTGTTGTTGCTAGCCGTGTGTCGTGCCATTTGATGAAATATCGTAGAGTGCTGTCAAATGAAACAAATGCTCATACTCAGGCTTGTAAATAGAGCTCCATTGTCCCTTGTATAATGACTTCATTCAAGCGCTTTATGAAATCCATTTCCCTTCGGATCAATCTAGCTTAATGTCATCCGTTTCGTTCGCCCGCTCTTGCGGCGCAGGACTGTATTAATAACTGTATCGACTGCATTGATTTCTATTGGCAGTCGGACCATTGAGGCACAGAGGAATGGCTCTTTGCCTCCGAACTCTGCCTGTTACTCTCACAGCTCTAAATCAAATGACATCTCATTAGAGTAGACCAACTCCCGCTAACAGATTGTTGGGAGTCGTAAAAATGGAATTATGATCAGCTGGGAATGAGGGAAAGGCGGATTGTTTGTTTCAATGTTGCAAACCTTATTCCCCAGTGTTGTTTTGTAGTTCAGATTGGAGTTTAAGTAATAGCTCGCCCAAAAATGTAAATTCTTTTATCATTTACTCACCCTCATGTCATTCCAGACTTGTATGACATTCTTTCTTCTGTAGAACAGAAAAGGAGATGCTTAGCAGAATATCTGAGCAGCTTTCGTCTACCCATGAAAGTGAATGGTTACCAGGGGCTATCAAGCTCCACAATTATAAGGGAGCACCGAAGAACCATCATAAAACTTGTCTGTATGACCTCTGCTCTATATTTCAAGTATTTCATAGTAGCTTCGGCATTCTGCCACAGTAAATAATAACCTTCTTCTGAGTCAAAACCAGAAAGTCATACTGGTTTTGAAAGACATGAGGATGAAAAATTAATGACAGAACTTTCATTTTTGGGAAAACAATTCCTTTAAGATGCTGTAGGCTTTAGGTTTTGATGTCTGACAGTCTATTTGCTAGTGAAACATTAGTGTCACCCACACTAGGCTGATTTACTGAAGAATCAATGGAATGTTGTCAAGTAGTTGTTATGAGTTAGTGACTCAACCAATTACACAGATACACGAGTAAATGTGGCATTAAAGATATATTCGGGGTTCATTACAAGTTAAGTTCAATTGATGGCATGTGTGGCGTAATGTTGATTAAAATGGCACTTGCAATGGAGGTGAACCAGGAAAATCTATGGTGGTTAGAAATTTGAAGCTTATAATTTTATAAAAGCACTTACTTCAATACTTCTGTAAAAAATAATAATAATAATAATAATAATAATAATTGTGTATTATGTGTTTACATTTTCCTTTTTACAGTCGTTTTAGAGCTTTAAGGTTAGCAAGCAATACCACATTGGCAATACTTTTGAAACAAGTAAATTAACATTTTCGGATTTGCCCCATTCACTTACATTGCAAGTGCCTTACTGTAACCCATATTTTTGCTTTTGAATCAACTATTTTTGAAAGTTGATAGGTATATATTTACTTGTTATCCAATTATTTGGTTAGTCGCATTTGATTCTGTGTATTTAGAATTCTCTGAACAGAAGAACCAGTTGAGTTTTGGAATACAGAAAGAATGAAGCACACTATTTCATTTCTTTTCTGAGTGCCTTACATCTGTTTCTTGATGTCTATATCATGACATTATAGTTGCATGACCTCTAATACTCCCAATATGCAAAAATAATCTAATCATCTCTTATCTTTCTCTTCTCTCTCTGCTTGCCTCTTCGTGCAACACCATCCTGGCTCATTAAGGTAAGTCAAATTGTCTTTCAGTTCCTGAATGCTTATGGCACCATTACAGCAAACAAGCTTCACTGTGCTATCAGATTGTCTCGTTGCCAGGAGTAGCGTGTGATCTCTGCTCTTTTTTGCCTCTGTTTAATTTAGCCTCCATTGGTCGCCAATACTAAGGGTCAATTCTCCCTGCCCCCACACCTGCAGGAGGCTGCTGCTGATATTGGGGGCTAATCTTTGGCTAGGAATATAGTCTAAATGAACAGTTTGAGATGCAGGCCAAGGCCTTGGCTGGTAATGAGAGCATAATGAGATTTGGGGCCGACTCTGTTTTTGGTAATGTGGCTGAGCTATGCGCCAAGGTCTGGTGTAATGACCTTATAGGCTCAGATCAATGCAGCTTTCATATAGGAAATTTATTTTTGTGTTTGTGTATAGCACTAAACTTCATTATTGCTCTCTAATTAAGATTTATTGACTAGTTGTATCCCAAGCTTAAGCTTTGGTACACAACCAGTGAAATAATAAATGTAATTTTCCATTTACTAAATAAATAATTTCTCTAAAAAAATTACTCTTATGAGCCGGTTATTTTTAGAGAATCAAAAACATACATGTACAGTGTCACCAGTGTAGTTCAGTTTTCAAACAAATGACTGTATTGACCTGGTTCTTTTGAGTCTACAGTGCAAAGCACACCGCGCAACCAGTGTAGTCCGTTTCCTGAACAAATGATCCTAATGAGCCGGCTCTTTTTAGTGAATCAAATACATACAGTATCATCAATGCAATGCAGGTCCCGAATTAAAGGAATGTTCTGCGTTCAAAACAAGTTAAGCTCAAATGACAGTATTTGTGGCATAATGTTTCTTCTTTTCTTAAAAAAAAAAGCAAAAATCCAGATTACAGTGAGGCACTTACAATAGAAGTGAGTGGGGACAATGAAAGTGAATGTGGTATGTTAATGATTTTATCACACTAAAATCATGTTTACATGCAAATACATTTTGTCTTGTGGCTATACTTTTGAAACTCCATTCCAAGACATGACAGAAGACGAGGAACTTTGAGTCTGTGAATCTGCACAGGTCAACAAGCTGGTCTCAAAGTGTGTGCTTGACATTAGAACACCCTTGGTTCCCACAGCCCTGCTGTCTCTCATTTCTGCTGAGAGCAGCAAAACGTTATAAATGTAAGCGCAGTGTAGTTCTAGTGGGAAGACTAGCAGCTGTACATCATCTTACCATTAGCTAGGTAACTCCCAGCCAATCACATGTATGCCATTGCTTTATATGTCTGCTCACAATCTATCACATTGCTGTTTCAGTGTGCTAACATGGCAACCTCCACCACCCCACCACCACCAGTTGAGTCCCATCCTGCATGGGGATAGGCTCCTCGCCCCTGCCTCCTATCTCCGGCAGGATATGATGTTCCGAGTACAACTTTTTCAGACCGCCAGATGGGGCTTACGCCAAAGAGAGACATTACATTTCTGTTTTATATTCATCAAATATATGTCATCTTAAATTTCACACAAGTCTGCGAGTCTTCCTGATCGAACTCATTTTCCAATTAAATTGTTGAGACGATTTGTCTCCAGATCGTGTTCTCATCTTATTAGCATTCCCTACCTTGTAAATTCCTCAGTGACTCCTTGGGAATTGAAGGCATCAGTTATGATGTGGTCTGTGGTGCGATAATAAATCCAAATGCAGTAGCAATGTCAATGGTTAGCTGTGCCTGCTTCTAATTTGTAGAAGAGTCATAATTTCTCTCCCTATGGAGAGGGATAGTATGTTTCTGTCAAACACTCAGTATGCAAATGCTAACTGTGCTACTTCTCACACAAGCTATAAATGAAGACTGTATCTCATGTTATCTTTCATACAATCATTTGATAAATGACTCTCTCCTGTCAGCTAATGCGACATCAAATTAATTTGTTGCCTTGTTTAATTTTTCCATTCGTCCCTCCCCAAACTATGCTAATACAGTAACTGCTTGGGAAACTCTGTGCCTTGAATGCTCATAAAATCAGAGGACCCGGCTGAAAAAAAAAAAAGGCCTACCCAGTGCTGGTTTAGAAGGGTTTTGGGTGCTTTTCAGCTGGTCAGACTGAGAAAACATTGGGTTTTTTATGTTCAAAATGTTACCCTTAAAGGTTACCGTAGTTACCATAATGATAATCTGACTAGTGTGATGAATTGAGCTGGAAAGAGGTCATGGATGCTCTGGCAATTGGTGTTCCTATAATGACTCATGCGGGACCTGTACTTTCTTCAGGAGGAGCTATAAGGAGATACAGAGTGACCCCGTGCATCACAGATTTCACACACTCAAGGGTCTTCCATCTGAACCAATTACTGCCGCTTGGGTTGTGTTGGCTTCACTGTGCACGGGTGTAGGTCAGAACCTTCCTTGTTCTGCAGACCCTTGCCCTGATACAAAGAGGTATCAGAATAAAAGAAAATGGGCCTTACTACTTCAGAATCCCTACGCTGTTACCGTCCCCCCAGTCACTTTTACTGTTGTTTAGATCAGTGGTTCTCAACTGGACGGTTTCAACCAGTAGATCCTTTCTTTTGCAGGGGAAAATCTATGTAAAATGTTTCCTAAAACCCATACTAATCCACTTGAAACCTCCATTTTCAGTTTCCTAACGTCCTCATTTTCCAAAGTATGTGGTTATGGAGAGCGCTTTCAAATATTTTGGTTAAGAAAAAGTTGTTTCAGTGAGGATGAGAGGTGTAAACTTACCAAAATCAATGCGTTTTCAAACAAAAACAGAATAGTGTGGATATGGCCTATTTCATAGTAATAATTTAGCAATTGTTGTTCGGCCTATGCTGTTAATATTGCTATTAATTTAGTAATATTAATAATTTTCAGTGTTTGATTTTGAGGACATTTATAATTATATATATATATAAAAAAATTCTCCCCAATTTGGAATGACCAATTCTCAATGTGCTCTAAGTCCTCGTGGTGGTGCAGAGACTCGCCTCAATCTGGGTGGCGGAGCAGGAATCTCAGTTGCCTCCGCATCTGAGACCGCCAGGCCACGCATCATATCACATGGCTTGTTGAGCGCGTTACCGTGGAGACATAGTGGAGGCTACACGCTATTCTTCGCGGCATCTACACACAACATACCACGCACCTCACCGAGAGGGAGAACCACATTATAGTGATCAAGAGGAGGTTACCCCATGTGACTCTACCCTCCCTAGCAACAGGGCCAATTTGGTTGCTTAGGAGACCTGGCTGGAATCACTCAGCATGCCCTGGATTCGAACTCCCGACTTCAGGTGTGGTAGTTAGTGTCTTTACTTGCTGAGCTACCCAGGCTCCCCTTGAGGACATTTTTGTTTACTTTTGGACGGTTAACCATTTTGGGAAAATCTAGGACTTGAAGCAAAACCAGTAAAAACCATGGGTTTTGATTCCATTTTTTAAACTCATTTCTAGAGGCTAGAATGTACACGTTCTTATTATCATCTACCTGGAAATTGTATCTAGCATCCAACATCACTGAAATGTGTATTGCATTTGTCACGTTATTCTAAGGTCACTAAATATCCCATTAAGGCCACTGATGAGATGAATCTGACATCCATGAAATATTCTGTAGGTGTTGTTTTCTCCCAACTGCCTTGCATAAAACTCTATAAATGGCCTATTTTGTATGATCTAAATAGCGAGAGACAGATTACACTCTCCGCTGTGCAAGCAGCATGCTGGATTTGTAGTGAAATAAGTACTTTAGATAATGATGCTAGTCAGGCAGTCTCTCGCTGGGTTTACATGCTACAGCGCTACTCTTGCTAATCTGATAACCTGTGTCAGGCTCACCTCGGGTCATGCACACATGTTCACTTCTGGCATACTACATCGCAACAATCCACCTCTCACTGCGTAATTACTGTCTGTCTTCCACGTTGTTTTGCCTCAACCATCCTAATCCAAGCATTCAAGCTGTTTCACATTACATGTTTGAAAAAAAAAAGACATTTTTTGTTTCCTGGGAAAGCCTTGATTGTGCTTCCACTGGTAGGTGATTTTAGACTTTCGTGGCAGGAAGATTCTCAAGCTGTTGTTGAGACAGCTGATCCAAAAGACTAACATGTTCACTTGGGTTTTGATGGGGTTTTTTACTTTTGTGGCAGACAAGCCTATCTTTCATCGGGAAAGGAGGAAGCAGGAACTGGATTAACAATCAAAAAGACTTTAATAAACACTGACAAAGACTTAACATAAAGAAAAGCACGCACACAAAACACTGCTGCGTGCGTCTCTATCTCTCTGGCATCCCCGGCTCCTCCTTTTATCTCAACTCAGCACCGGGCACGAATCCTCTCAGCCCGGCCACGCCCTCCTCTTTGTCACATTTTTATTTTTTGTTTTCTTAGTATATTTAAAGAGGTCATGTCTTGCCTATAAAATCTCTTTATATAACTGAGAAAACAGTCAAAGGAAAGTAGTCAAAGTTTTCGACCATACCACTTTTTTATTTTTATCCTATACCAAGTACTATCAAGGCCAATATTGCAAAGAACCATACCGAGACCAGTAACTCTAATAGTTTTCATGGTAATGAATTGGTTTAATTACAAAGATATTTTCACCTTAAGAAGCTTTAATGTAGTAAGCTTCCTTTCGTTAGTAGCTGGTTGTAAAACGTTTTCAATAGATGAACTTGACTTCAAATTATGAGTAATTTATAGTTTAGGGCTGGACTGGTAATCTGGCATACCATTTTCCCGGTGGGCCGATGCACTTTTGGGCCAATCAGGGGCAGACTGGCCATTGAGAGATGTCCCTGCTGTGCCAACTCTTATCACTGCTCTAACCACTAACCTGTGGGCGTGCCAAAGAGGCGATGATGTAGGCGTTGACCTGTTTATGCAGAGGCAGACTTGTGCTGATGTATTCATCGCTATTACGTAATACAGACGAGGAAGTAGAAAACAAGTTGTTTAAGAATAATGGTCTCAATAAAGCCTTTTTTCGACTAAAAAATGTGTTCTAAAACTTACAGTATGTTTTTATAGTACTATGACCTCTTATATGTCAAAAGATCAAGGAAAATGTGATTTCTCAATGCATGACACCTTTACCTTTCTACTATACTTGTTTATATGTATGCAGTGCAGTGTATTGGGATGTTAATAGGGGTTTGCTAAGGTGTTGATAGGGCATTACCAAATGGTTGCAAGATGGTTGCTTGCCTCTGGAAATGTTCATTTGTTATAATCAAAAGGAAGGTGCAGTATATTTGACTGTACTCTATACAGGACCCTTTTTGACCCGGAAAAAAAATAAAATAAAAAATTGGTTGTTTGAAATTTTCTTACAGAATAGAAGGGTTAAGTGTAATGCAAGTCTCTAAATTTGTCCAAATTGTTTTGTAGGGCATCTGAATAGTTTACAGATTTAGAGGAAGACCCCATTTCAACAAGTAGAAGCTCCGCTGTATAATGAATCATATTTCCTGCTCAGCATATTTCCTTGCCCATTTTCGATCCAAGAATTAGAAATCCCACAAAAGCAAGCCACACTCACCTCTAGTCATTCCTCCTTGTAAGCAGGAAGAGGAATGTGACTCTCTTAGCAGCACACAGTGACCTGTGCCTAGTTAGTGTCAGGAAGACTTACGGCCTCAGAATTCTCCCTATGTTTCTGTTTCCTGCCCCTTTTATAGCTGTGTGCTGGACTGCAGGGTCGAGCGATATACCATTGCTCAGACCAGCTGACATTCTCATCAAAGAGCAATTTGCAGTAGATTTTATGGAAGTCTATTTGACCAAACCTGCAGGAAAGAAAACCTCAATGTTGAACGCATTCAAGAACCACTGGTGATCATTTTTCACATGGCTTATATTTGTGTTTGGTTATTCTCGCTGGTGAGTGACTTAAGGGAAGAAGGACATCACTGTGAGGTATATAAGACAAACAGATGCTTCGTAAATAGACCACTGTTGTTGTTGTTGTATGATTGGTTCTTGTCTCCCCCAATGAGCTGTTTATTGTGGAAATGTTTTGATTGGAAACTATTGGGAAATATTAAAAGTGTCATTTCTAAGGAATTGCAAAAATAATGAATGCATGGATAAAGCATGCAGAATCCCAAAAAGGCCAAAGATTCTTGTTAGTATTCAGTCTTCGGGGTTTCCTCAGTCATGGAAATCTGGTGTTATCAGATTTTCAGGAAATTTAAAAATTGCAAATATAGTTGCACAAGCTTAAAAAAATCAGAGATATAAAATTAATATTCAGGGTTCAATACAAGTTAAGCTCAATCAACAGCTTTTGTGGCATAATGTTGATTAACATTGAGGCGCTGACAATGGAAGTGAATAGGGCCAATCCATAAACATTTACATTCTTGCTGTTTCAAAAGTATAGCCACTAGACATAAGCAATATGTGTGTAAATCTGATTTTATTTTGAAAAAAAAAACACTTACTAATCTTTTCTGTGTAAGTTTATATCCAATTTCAAAACTTTGTTTCGCTGATGATGTAATGCTGAAAAAATTATAATTGAAACAACTTTACAGCTCAAATAATACGTACATGTGTTTTAACAGCAGAAGTAAGTGTGTAAGTGTGTTTATAACAATTTAAGCTTCACATTTCTGCCTATAAACTCTCTATAAATTGGCCCCATTCACTTCCTTTGTAAGTGACTCACTGTAACCTTGACTTTTTTTTTTTTTTTTTAAAGAAAAGGAGGGTCAAGTGGAAATAATTTTTTGAGCTAATCAACATGTTGACGATTGAGCTTAACTTTAACTTAACACTGAATATTCCTTTAATTAAAACGTAAGGTCATGAAAAACTTAATGGAAATTTTTACAATGAATAGGCATTTTTCTAGTTATGGCCTGCTCTAAATGATTTAATTGTTTAAATATTGCTCTTTTGTAAGTAAATCAGACATACCAGCCATCGCTATGACTTGCGAGTATGCCAGTCACTCTTTTGAGCCGGTTCTTTTTCTACAAAACATTCAAGTGGTTCACAAATCGATCTGAATTATTTAATTGAATTATTAACTTTATCCTTATCCAGTAATCAAAGTTTACAGGAAAGGTTAAGTTAAAAAGTAAAAACAAAACAAAACTGTGGCCTTTGTGTCATAAGTTTTCCTATTTTGTTAGTTGGTGTTGGTGTCACAGAAATGTCATGCTTTACCTTTAAAGTTGACTAAATTTATGCAATGCCATCTAAAATTGTCACAGTTTTATAAGCTTTTCATCATTTAGTGTGAAATGAATCAGCCAGTTACCAGATCAACTACGTTTTGTTACTATTCACTATAAAAGGGGAAGTTGTTGTGTTTTATGGATAAAGGATGTTTCTCCTGGCCTTTCGGTGTCAGTTGACGGAGCGAAATAATACCGAACGAAGAGAATTCAAACAGGGCTATGTGCGAAACCACCCATGCCTTTTGCACACATAAACTCACACGTAAACACACTTAAGCATTGACCAGATGTGGACCGTATCATCTTCAATACTTGAGAAATAATGTGCAACTGAAACCCGTGCAATCCAGTAAATATGGTCGAACACACACTCCCAGACAGGTATTAATACCCGGACAGAAGCAGCTATAATTTACTTTAGGCTTATAGTCTCTCCATTTCAGGACCTCAAATTCCTTTTCTATTATTTGAAACTCCATCTTGGGTGGCAGCGGCCCTGGCGCTTAGCATATAATACAGTTTATTAAAAAAGCCACCTCGTTTGATCTTTGTGGGGAAAGCAGGGGTCACGCAGGGACTGTAACCTGTGTCATCTATAATTCATTGCAGAAATATGCTCTTCTTACCCAGATTAAAGTTTAATAACTCCTGACACAGCCTTGGGCAAATACTCTTTTTGTGTGTGTGCGTGCGTGTGTGTGTGTGTGTGCGCATGTTAGGTGGTAGTGGAAACTCGGAAGTTGCCTGATCGTCTAAGCTCGGCTAAAGCCAACACAAGCCTGGAATCAGCAGGCCAGGTCTACTCACTTCTGAAATGTGTTTGCAGCCTGATAAGGCCCTGGTGTGAATGGGAGCAGCAAGAAATGTAGCCCCTATCTGCTGTGGGTCTTATTGTGCATGACATAGATTAGATGAGCAGAAATGTAATACGTCTGGAACGAAGGCAGAGGGACCTTTCGCAAGAAGATTTTGCCTTCGTTTGCTGGAAAACTCCTGGAGTCTGAGAGGTGGAAGAGAATGTGTGGTGTTGCTAGGTGGAAAAAGACTTGAGTCTTATTTCTTCTTCCTTATAAGTGTACTGGTAGAATATGGTGCTTGCAATGTCAAGGTCATTGGTTCAATTCCAAGGGAAAACATACTTATAAAACTTTTAATTGATTGCAGTGTAAGTCGTTGTGGATAAAAGCCTCTGATAAACGCATACATGTAAGTTAGTGGTGTTTGGTATTAAAAAAAAATGTCATGCTTAGGTTTGGTGATTTTACCCCCTAACACTATGTGCCCTATTTTAAGAGCGTTAAGCACAGCACTATGCCATATGTCCTAGATGCAAAGTCAATGGGCATGGCCATGGAGTTTTGGTTTTTCTTGCAAGCATGAGTCAAATCTAATAGTCAAGTGCATTTTAATTCTGAGGTTCTTCTCCGGTTATTGCTTCGTCTGCGTCTTATTATATAGTCTATTCCCTTTCAGGCAACAGTGATATAAACTAAGACGGCACATTCATACGAAGTTGGCAGTGTAAATGCGTTGTATGTGAATTAGAGGACTAGAAACATGCTCCTTTTATACACATGGAAAATGTGGTTCTCATCAGGATTTGGATGTATGCTCCATTAAATTATAGAGAATGTAAGTATTATTAATCATTCTGATCTACTGACACACATATCATGGCTAGTGTTAACAGTGATTTATCAGAACACATTTCACTTTTTGAAAAATTTTATTAGATCATAAAAACAATTGTAAATATAAACATAATAATAATAATAATAATTGAAAAATAGATAGTTGACACAAATCTCATACATTGATTGTCAGGGACTATATTATTTCGCAATATTTTCAGAGTTTGGAGTACTGGTGAAATCTCCAAAATATAAACAAATTCAGGAAGTGAGTTTAAATTTTGCTCTGAAAACAGACCTGCTTTTGAAACATCTTAGCGCAATGACCTATTTCTCAGGAAAAAAGAAAATTGCGCTTTGCGCAACTTCGTTAATATACTGTACAATACACCCACAGTTTGCGTGCATACACCCACAGTTGCGTGCATACACCCACAGATAGCGCAAACACTCCCACCCACGCCGACTTCGCTGGCACGAATATTGCACTTTTTTTAAATTGTTAGCCCGTCTGCAATATGTCTATAAGACTTTTTCTCTCGGATGTCAATAACTAACTTTCTATCCAAGGATTTTTTGCAATAAAAGTTTTAGCGCATCAAAATAAAGCTGATAGAAACGCACATTATCGCTAAAATGTCACAAATGTCGACATAATATTTTTCCGTTTAACTCAAGCACATAAACTCATTTTGATGTCGATACATCAAATGTCGCGAAAAAATGGTTTGGAAACACTTTTTGTCGATAAAATTGGCATTAACGCAAAAATGTGGTAGCACATGACAGAGTTTGCCCCAATAGTTAGCCTGTGTTAATCATGACGGCGGTATTGAAAGCCAATTTATTGTATGTGATTTTGGATAAATCTTTATGGCAAATAGAGCCGATCTGCAAACGTGACACTTCCAGGAGTGCCAATACAAATATCTTGTGCACATTGAACAAATTAATGATTCTTAGAATGTTCTGCACTTTTTTCAAGACTATAAAATATCAGAACTATTTTTCCGATGCTGAGTTCACTTTCAGAAAACAAGCTTTTGAACATTTTAAAACATTTAAATATAAAAATGCTAACCCTCTTTACCTCAGATCGCATTTACTGCTTCTTCAGAAAATATAAATTTGCATTTTTAAGCTATATTAAATTTGAGTTGATAATCAAGTTCAGTTGGTCATTAAAAGTTGCTGGAGAAATATGCGGGACATAATGCAGTTGTGATGGCGATGCTTTTGATTAGACGATTGTTCAAAATATTGAATATCAGGAATGTATCATATGTAAACCCTGATATTACACCATCAGTTTTTCTTTAATAGTTGTGCACACAGCATAGACACATCGATTGATGGTCCTTATACTGAGACAGAAGGTTTCCGCCACTACTTGGTGCAGGTTGCCAGCTTGAACAGGGCCATGACGATCCGCTTTCGGGTTGGAACCGGTGCCAACCTGCGATAGGTGCAACATCAGGACCAATATTACAGTCCTATCAGAAGGGCAACTGTTCCCTCTTCTGATTGCTTTTATTTGTGAAATGAAAATGATAGTAAACTGTCTAATTTTAATGAATTTTCTCAATACTAATAAGAAAACAATTAGGGGCATCTGGGAGGCTGAAACCACACACATTCACATTCATACAAAAGCACACAAAGGATTTTGTCCGTGATGTTTTGATAATCTTGCCTCTCAGGGACAGCACATTGTGCAGGGAGAGTGGTCTGCCTTTGTCAGTTGCTTTGTCATTGTTTTGATGGCTTGTCATGTTTATAGTTGCCATTTAGCCTGTGAGAACCAAAGGGCAAGGTGAGCTGGGATAGAGGTGGACTCAATGGCCAATGCTCATGGCAGAATGCATGCAGGGATTACACCTGTCCGTCAAAGGCCAAACTCTTCTCTGTAATGACAAGATCCTGCTCCTTTTCCATACAGTACACAGACAATGAGCAGCTTTCTTTGTGCAAACACATCCCCCCAACATGTTCAGGTTAGATCCACTAAATTTGTAGACCCCCTTTGTTTCAGAACACATTTACTTTGTATATTTAAGTTATTACAATACTTGGTTGTTTGAACGAGTAGAACCGCACACACTAATAAAGTGTTATATAGTTATATTGCACCTGAAGTCAGTCAGAGAATTTGCAATCTGTGTTCGGAAATCTGAACATTAGTTTCTACCATGTTTTTGTTTTAAGGAAAATTTGTGACAGGTTCTGGTTCTATGAGAACCAGGAAGTAATTGCGGTCACATAAAAAATGGTGTGCATGATTCAGAGATCACCCTAAAGTTTAATTTGTACTCCACTAACGGTTAGGTTTAAAGTTGGAGTTTGGTTAAGAGGTACAGTTAATCAAATATGCATTCATACAACTCTCTTTTTGGCACAATTCAGTGGAGATTTTACCTAGAAACTGGAGCTCACATGTGTATACCTAACCAATAGTATCTTAAAAGCAAATGGGATGTAAACAAAACAGACATCCTTACTCTACACCAACACCTAAACCCATGGCTGGACTTGTAATCTGGCATACCGGGCATTTTCCCGGTGGGCCGACGCACTTTGTGGCCAATCAGGGGCGGACTGGCCATCGGGAGAACCGAGCGGGCCGGTGGGTCGGCAGCGATATGTGCTAAAATGAGCCACCGCGTTATGCAGAACGGACCACAAAACGGTGCTGCGATATGCAGAAAAGCACAGCGAACCCCAAACTCACCAAATAGTAACATTCATACTGTGAGACTAGGTTGCACAAAAGCAGAGGTTGAATTGAACTGTTTCTGGAGACTCTCTCTTTCATCTCATAATAAACATTGATAATAATTTCATGTCCATATAATTATTTATTTTGTAAGTGTCCATGTAATAAGCTGGAGAATGTTCAGTAAGCCAGTCATAATTGCAAAATAAGTCCCTTCAGGGTGTTACAAGACCTGTATCTTGACCACCCTTTTGGGATATTTTGTGATAATGCCTTTCTGACTGTAGATCAGTCTGTTACATTTTATTTGTATTATAAACATCTTGCAAGGGTTATTAAATGTATGAGCAGAAGTACTGTATGTATGCAAATAACATAGATAGAAGAGTAGATAGAAAACGCAAGACAAACCAATTTTTTAATGGACACTACGCTTTTATGAAAAGCAAGCAAATATGCATACAAACCTTAAATGAACTCCAAATGGAAATACAAAAGAGCCAGAACTCTACAGTACGGAGAACCTCGCCCACTTTGGCGACACTTGGCACTCACGCAGCTAATTAACCCTGCTAATTGGCTGTGAGAATAGTGGATTATGGACTGAGAAATCCTGTTTGTCACAGCGATCTCCCTTGATGGAGTATGTGTGACAGAACATGTTAGTGAAGGAATGGAAAGAAGGATTCGTTTGCACAGATGGAAGAGAAAGATGGCTAATCTCGGAGGGATGGACCCAAGACGCTCATTTCATTTTTCCTTAATGGCCCTTTGAATATCCCTTCTTTAAAGCAGAGGTGTGGAAATGTAGTTCTGTCATTTTACCCCTCAATGAGCTCTCTCTGAGTGGGCTTTATGGGGCAGGTTGCTCTCTAATGACTGCAATCGGACTGTTGCTTGTAAAACCGGGTTGGGTATAGAAAAAGGATGGAGTGAAGGGTGGCCTTCTACAAACTGGCCAATGGGATTCATAATCAATTTAACAGATAACCAAAATCTTTTGTACACACAAGCATGTATGTCATATATAATAGAATAATATATTAATATTTTACAGTAGACAGTATGGTATGGTTAGTTATTTAGTACTTAAGTCAACATGACTTCAAAACTGACCCTCTTTACTTACTTAATGCACACTCCTGGTCATTTTGGAATTGATTCATCAGTACTTGTTATTTGAAAACAATAAATACATTTACTGCCATGCATTTACTGTAAAAAACCCTCTTTTAATCGTCATGGATTGTGGTCAGCATCTCATTGACTGTTTACTTTAACAATATTGAGAGGACTGGAAATGTATTCACACAAACACACACACACACGCGCACACACACACACACACACACACACACACACACACACACACACACACACACACATATATATATACAGTATAAACATGCTGTAAAATGTAATTGTAATGTATTTTGTTAGATTACTCAAGGTCAGTAATGTATTCTAAATACTTTGGATTACTTCTTCAGCACTGGTTGATTTTTTCGCTTGTTTTGACTATAATAACTCTTCCAGTACAGTAAGACAAAATACACATGTTAGAAACACATTCTCTGAAAAACCTAAATATCTTATGCATTGCTGTTTCTAAAACAAGATCAATCTAATTTATCTTGTTTTAAGGATTTTTAGGTATTTTAAACAGGAAAACAATACAAAAGTTATTATCAAGAATATGATTTTTGCCCTAATATTAAAAGTCTTACTAGAAAATAAGAAATTATGATGCAACGTGAATTTTATTGATAAAGAAAATATGACTGTGCCTTTAAGTGCATGTAAAATGGCTGGTAATAGCATTTTAGCTTAGCATAAAGCTGACAATTTACACAAGGTTTATTTATATTTCTTCTACTCCAAACTTACTTCAAACGTACTTCTCCGTCTGCGCATATGAATGTGACACATCATAAGAAAGTGTTTCACCGCTGTTCAAATGCACTTTGGATCGCATCATTTATATGTATAAATGTTTCCATCTGAAAAGACTAAATAAAATAAAATGCAAAGTAATCTCTTCAGTAATCAAAAAACATTTTGAATACAACTTTATTCTAAGTGGAATACTGTTACTTATATTTAGAATTTTAAATACGTAATCTCATTACATTTATTCCGTTGCTCTCCAAACCTGTATATACACACACACACACACACACACACACACACACACACACACACACACACACACACACACACACACACACACTCAGAGACCACTTTATTAGGAACATCTGTACATTTACTTATTCATGTGATTATCTAATCAGCCAATCATGTGGAAGCAATGCAATGCATAAAATAATGCAGATACGGGTCAGGCTCTTCAGTTAATTTTCACATCAACCATCAGAATGGGTAAAAACATTGATCTCAGTGATGTAGACCGTGGCATAATTTTTGGTGCCAGACATGCTGGTTTGAGTATTTCATTAACAAAATTCAGTGTCGCCCAATTCATAACAATGAAAGAGGTTGTGAAGTGTTTTCAGATATATGTGACGTAGGCCTTGGAGATATAGCAACAAAATTACATCTAAATGTTTATCAAACTTATGGACGATTACATTTTTTTAACTTTTAAATGTTCTCTAACATGATTCAAATTGTATGTTCTTTATTAGAGGCAACCTGGTTAGGGAAATACAAGTTCTTTCCATTATAGGAAACAAAGGTGTGCAAGAAAAATTTGAAAATGCACCAAAGGGGGAAGTCGTCAACAGAGGGTAAAAGTTAAATATTTCAATATCTAATAAGCCCAGATGTACAGAAATAATAGAATAAAAAAAATGGCAAAATAATTCTTAGCCAGTGTAGGTAATGATTTTATCTAAACCAAGTCTATCTAGAAAATTATCTAGAAATCAATATCTATAAATTATCAAGTTTATCTAGAAAGTACTGATTGTATATCAGACAATTTGTGTGGATATTCATAACCCTGCAGATAGAGATACCCCCTCTAGTGATTCACACAAAGCAGCGCAGCAATATGAAATCATTTATGAATTCAAATGTAGTCTTTAGATGCAGAACAAAGCAATAATTACCAATCTATCTGAATCATCATGGCAAAAGAAATGGCGGAAGTTTGATTCTCCCATATATAGCCTCTCCATGATTTGAAACGAAGCGCCCATAATTGTCACATAACTAACGCTGTATTATGGGTAAAAATAAAAGAAAGGAGAACGTTCATCAACATGTGCATGCTGAGGCCAGTTATGATCTTAGGCTGGTGTATACCTGCATGATGGATGAAGCTGAGCTACAATCACACTATGTACAATTGTACTGGAAATATTATCGCCGTCTTTTATATCAGTCTCCGTATTGTTAAACTGCCATGTACATTTGGAGCGCACCACACACATGCAGCTCAGATCAGGAGTGGTATAAAGACAACCGCTATTAATAATTTTTCTCTTCCTTATTCAGCCTTTTGGTGGATTTAACAACGTGTCTAACTTTAGCATTTGCAATATGTTTAGCAAAATCTTGATTTCTCGATAAAAAAAAAGACGATACAGTTGTTGTTTGATTAAGTGAGTTCACTGTCTCTGCATCTTTGTTCTGTTCATCCGTCTAATGGAGGAAGCTTGTACATTATACACGGATGACTGACAATGAGATGAATCCAAAATACTGCTGAAACAACATGAAATATGAATGAATGCAATTCTGCCTCAGAGAAATGAGGTGCCCAAAATGCACAAACCACTTACCTGGTTATGGGGACCCCTCCCCTTGTCTGTACCTCCGCACTCCTCCCCAGGTTGGCGAAACCACCCCATAAGTATGGAAGGAAAGCCTGGGCCAGTCTGTCAGAGCTGTGGGAAAGCCGGGCACTACCAGGATCAATGTCCGGTGATGGAGGTGGGGACACTTATCCAGATCTCTGATGCTCTGCTGGCTGCCCCCAATTGGGCAGGGGCGTATTTGACACCTGTAAGAGTTAAAGGGGATACACATCAAGCTTTGGCGGATTTGGTGGATGGCTTGGTGCAAGGCGGGGCATTGGGTTAGTATAAATGGGTGAGGGTAATGTCTGTGTGTATGGTGTGTAGGGGTCCCCTTATTCCCATATTCAGGGGCTTCCCTGAGGGGGATTTCCCCCTGGAACAATTGCATGTTGAGTCCCTCAAGCACGCCTTTGACCAGATGAAAGTAATTGATGGTCAGTAGCTCCAGCCTAATGTCACACTCACATATCCGTACTTTTCCATTATTAAAGAGCAGTTTTATTGAGTGATGCAGGACACTCAGACCAAAGAAAACACAACTCAGCTATTAGTACCAAAACGTCATTGGGAAACACTCTTCCAGGTGGCTCATCATAACCCAATGACTGGCCACATAGGTCACGAAAAGACTTTAAACTGTATAATGGCCCATTTATTTTGGCTGGGCATTCATGGGGACATAAGCAAATAGTGTTCGGCATCCCGTGAATATCAGTTGGTGAATCCACCGGCCACCCCAGAAACACCATTGTACCCTCTACCGCTGATTGAGGTCCCCTTCGAGAGAAAGGCCATGGACCTTGTCCAACCATTAGAGTGGACTGCACGCTGCCATCATTTTGTATCAGTTCTGGTGGACTATGCAATGCGATATCCGCAAGCAGTGCCTCTACCCAACATCTCTGCACATGGTGTTGCGGAGGCACTCTTCAAAATTACTATGGAAATCCTCACTGACCAAGGCACAACATTCATGTTACGTACACTTCGCAAACTATATGAATTACTAGACATTAAATCAATTCGCACCAGTGTTTACCACCCGAAAACCAAAGGGTTGGTCGAAAACGTGATTCGTAAGTTTGTGCACAAAGATGCAAAAAATTGGGATAAGTGGCTAGAACTCCTGTTGTTTGCAGTATGAGAGGACCTGTAAGCCTCCACAGGGTTTCCCCCATTCGAGCTACTGTATGGGCGTTGGCCACTTGGCATTCTCAATGTCATACAGGAAGCTTGGGAGGAAGGACCTTCAAATAGTAAGAACCAAATTTAATACGATTTTGATCTTAGAGCAAAACTCCATATTTTGGGGCAGGTAACACAAGAGAATTTGCTTCAAGCGCAAGAACGTCAAGGGAGACTGTACGACAGGGGCACTCGACTATGTGAATTCACACAGCGAGATAGAGTGCATGTATTGCTGCCACTTCGAGCTCAAAATTGCTTGCCAATTGGCAAGGACCCTTTGAGGTCACACGACTAGTTGGATATCTCGATTATGAGGTTATGTGAACAGATAGGGTAAGGTACATCAAATCAACCACCTCAACCTCCTCAAACCATGGAGAGAGGCGATGCCTGTAGCCTTGGCGACTGTAGTTCCAGAGAGGACAGAGCTCAGGCCGGAGGTGACTCCCAATCCAAATCCATTCACTCTGGTCCCTTGTGGAGACCACATCTCACCGTCGCAGCTTACAGACATAGTCTGGCTGCAAGCAGAATTCACTGACATGTTCTCACCCCTTCCCAGTCCCACAAACCTCGTAGAGCACCATATTGAGACCACCCTGAAAAAAAAGTTTGTTCAGAAAGAATTAGAAGCAATGATTGAGATGGGCATAATACAAGAGTCGCACAGTGATTGGTCCAGCCCGGAAGGTCTGGTTCCTAAAAGTGATGAGTCAGTACGGATCTGTGTGGACTTCCAGAAAATGAATGTGGTGTCCAAATGTGACGCTTACCCAATGCCGCAAATTGACAAGTTACTCGATTGGTTGAGCGCGGCTCAATTTTACTTGATGCTGGACTTGACAAAGGGTTATTGGCAGATCCTTTTAACTCCAATATCCAGAGAAAAAAAACTTTTTGTACTCCGTTCGGATTACACCATTTCATGACTCGGTTTGTTCGGGGCCCCGGCTACGTTTCAGCGCCTCATGGACAAAATCTTCAGACCACATACGGCATATACCACTGCATATCTAGACAACATTATTTTTTATAGGTATGACTGGCGGCAGCATATGCAACATCAAGAAAATGCTACTGCACCCAAAAATATACAGTATGTTTCACATTTCACTGACCCAATTGTTTATTTACCATTGAAAATGTGAAATGTAACAATTTCCGTATGGAGCCACATTGAGTGTCCCATAGATTTAACCACATAAGGCCCATGAGCATACCAAAAGGAAAGTTTGTTATGAACTAAAATCTAAGATTTGAAATTTATTTTGAAATTTATTTATTTGAAGGATAGCCCCTTGAGATGTACCATCTCCTTTTCGAGGGGGTCCTAGGAACAAACATGAATACAGACAACGGGTTACATTATATATCACATAATACTTCACATTCATACCAACATTTAGCTCTCCATAACTATCTCCTCACATACAAGCCCTCTAAGTACATTGATACATTAAGTATACAATTATCACACATAACATAAGAGGAAATTAAGATAACTTTATTACTTCTGGAGTTATACCAGAGAATATTTAGCAGAGATTTCTATTAAATGTATAGAATAGGAGAAATTGGAACGCTCAACCAAGGAGCTCTGAGCACCCAACGGTCTAAGGATGTAGAAAGGATGTCCTGCCTTACAGATAAAAATCACCTTTTAGATACAGACATCATCTGTCAATCAACTCTAGAACGTGCATGCGTATTAGCTATACAAACTGTATAAACTGTAATTTTGTTTTTTAGTGTAATATGAGGCAAAGAATCACAATTTACAATACCAGTAATGTCAGATTTTTTTTGCTGATTTGAAAAATGTTCTTTCATAGTTTAATTTAGGTCTTTCTCCATTTAAGTAGATAGGAGCTGCACTGGTTTGACAGGAAATAGCCTCCTGAGAGTGTTCCAAAGATGTCCGACAGTGGACTGACTTGCTAGAAAGACTTTGGTTATAGTCACAACAACGTTTAGTTAGACTTTATTTGTCCCCGTAGGGAAATTGTGTTTGCAGCATAGTCACATGGTATTTCATCACAACTAGTCATCAATGGACATTCACTTACACACTTACAGTGCACCTTGCAACAAATTAAGATCAAATTAAGAACAAACTATGACCAGATGGACATCCTATCTGTTTTTGCATTACCCATTTAAAAACTTAATGGTTTGGGGAACAAATGATCATTTGGATCTGTTTTTAGTAAATTGGGGAGGGCAGTATCGTCAAACAGATGGTAACAGTTCAAATGAATAGGCAAGGGGATGCCATTTGTCACCCACAATGTAATTTGCCTTGTTTATCACTCTCTTTCTGTAGATACATTCCATACTTGGAAACATAATCCCTAACAGTTTACTGGCCGTTGTTACCATTTTTCTGACTGTGTTTCCAAACCAGCAAATTATACAAAATGCCAAAACACTTTCAATAAAAGCACAATAAAACATCTGAAGCATTTTGTTGTGGACATTAAAAGATAGCAGTTTCTTTAAGTAAATTATTCGTTGTCTATAGAAAAAGTATGTACCTTTAATTTAATAAATGATGAATAAATGGTGAGAAACTATTCATTTAATCTATTTAAATATTGAATAGAACAAAACATGGAATGAAAGGTTTTATTTTCTGCAACAGACACTACATTAGAGTAGTCTGCTGTCTGTGCACACCAGACTCAATTGTAAAGTCAGTTCTGTATATTTTACACTAGAGGGAGCCCTTCCTCTGAAACATTTTACTGGCTGCCAAGAACATGCATAGTCTCATCTCTTGAAATAAAACCTGCACCTTTTTTCGTATTCCTGTCTGCTCCGCAGAGCCGTAATTGATGGACAGACTGAAGTTTTCACTGCCGTACGGTCCAGGGAGGCTTTGCGGCAGAATGAGGGTATGTTATATTTCTGAATGTGGGGGTGAAATTCATTTTCGTCTCATGCTTTGGTGCAACTGACCATTTATGGCTGGGCTGTTAATCAATCTTTGCCAAAGAGAGAGGGAATAATGGTATCTTCACACACACACACACACACACACACACACACACACACACACACACATACACGCAAACAGGCCTTCGGAACGGTCGCACCTCCCTCTTGTCCATAAGAATTTACAGGGTGGAACTTTATATGACCCTCAGGAGTTCTTTTGGACTCATAATATGGCCATAGTGACAGAATATCATGCAAAACTCACTTTGCACTCTCCTCTAAAATATTGTAAAACAAGAATGAGGGTTTATTTGAACCCCAGGGTCTTGCGTGAGACGCGGTTAGCAGTGGAAAGAAAGCTTGTGTTGTATAATTTATTGAGTAAGTTACTAACCAGTGACATTATTATTAGAGAACAAAATTTCTGCTTATGAACCCTCCTAAGATGAGGCCCATTAGATACAGCACAAGTGCTATTTTGAAAATTACCCTTTGTAATTTTCTGCAATGTTGAGCACAAACACGTGTGTATGATAACACCACCGGGTGCTGTTTATTTGGATGAGAATATCACCCTCAGGTTTAAAGGGATAGTTCACCCAAAAATGAAATTCTGTCATGATTTACTCACCCTCATATTGTTTTAAACCCTTCCGTTGAACACAAAAGGAGATTTTAGACAGAATGTCAGTCTCAGTCACCATTCAATTTGGAATATGAATGAGTTAGGGTGAAAATAAGGTTCATTTCGAACTGTTCTGAGACCAATGCAGACTAACAGCACACTGAAGGTTGTCACTCACTAAACAGAGAGCAAGAGAACATCCTATAGCTTCCCTATGCATCCAAGTGTTACACTCCAAACATCAAACCAAAAGCAAACCAAACATAATTTCCAAAATGTTTGAGGGGTGAACTTTTCCTTTCAAATGGTCTTTTCTCTTTCTCTTTCTCTCAATCGCCCAGTGTAAAAAACAGAATCAGTAGAGCAATTCACTCTTTAATATCTCCATGTCACCCAAATTCTTTCACATCCATCTTACCTCCTGTGGAAAAAGCACAAACATCGTCCGTGCCACTAATTTAAACCTCTCAGGAGGAGACGTACTGATATTTTTCAAAAACGCGTTTGCAACCGCATCCACTCACAGCACTCCACCAGATTTCCCCACGTCAACTGTTCCGTACGGCACTGTTGCCGTAGCAACACCATTCATGTTTAAAGAGAGTCATATATTTACTTAATGTTGCCCTCAAATCTTCAGCATGGCCATTAGTCTTTCTGAGGGCAACAGACTGCGGAATTACTACCGTCCTCACCAGGGAATAACATCTTGTAAATGGCTTCTTTATTTTCCCTTTGCAGATTTGCCTTTATATTGGCCTTTACAGTTGTGAATTTGAGCTATGTTGATCTTAAATTGACCCTCAGCCCCCTAAAATTTAAATTATGACATTGTTTATTCACCATAATGTTGTTCCCTTGATTTCTTCTGTGGAACACTAAAGGATATATATTATGCAAAATGTCCAAGCTGCTCTTTTGCTTTCAATGAAAGTGGATGGGGACCAGGCACAGCCATGGGCAACGTTCACTTTCATCAAGACTTACAGGTTTCGAACAAGTATATAATTGACATAATTTTCATTTTTGAGTGAACTGTCCCTTTAAAAATTATTCGGACAAATCCCGCCTCTGCCATCTTCTGTATTGCTAGGAAAGTGTTTGCTCTTTCATAGTAGAGGCGATGGTAACTAAACAATTAGCAGTATCAGTGTGAGTATGTTGTAGAAACGTTAGCAACATTTCTGTTCACATGCTCTACTGTCAGTTGCAGTCGCTACCAAAGGACACTTTGGTGATTTTGTGATTTTGATTTGCAGTCTCAGCAGGTTTGTTACATTACTGTGTAATTTTACTTAAAAGTTTTACTGCACTAATAAAATCTATTACATTTTAACCACTTAAAGGTGCTAGAAGAGATTTGTTTTATGGAAAGTTATGCAAAAAATTGTCCTACTCCCTGTAAGATATTGATGAAATAAATGTCCTGAGATATCAGTCTTTGTGAAAGCACTGGACTCTGTAAACAGCAAACACAAATGTGTCCTTAAAATGGATCTCTGATGCTACGTGCCTGTCAATCATTTCACGCATTCTCATAATGATGTAGCTGAAGTAGATCATTGAGGTTTAATGCCACTTTGTCAGTTGAGGATGTTATTGTGATACCGTTGTATTTGGCAGCCATGGGAACACACATTGATGCTCTGCTGCTCGATTTCAGTCTCAACATTATCTTTTAAGGGCGTGGTTTTAGAAAGAGGGGGCGTGGCTAATTCAATGGCTCAGTCTCGTGAAAATTCCAGAATACTAAAATCAATTACAGTACATTTAATGAGCTCATTTTAGAAATTCCTATGAGAAGTTCTGTAAAACTTGTCTGAGTGAGAATGTTTTTGCCATTTGGCAGCCAATTTCTGTGCCGGACATCTTTCAAAAGTAGAAATAGTTTGATATTGTGAAAGTATTTAAAAAGCAGCCTGATCTCATGAAAATTTCGAGACTGTGGCGACATTTTTGCAAAATGATGCTACAAGCTATCGTTCTTGTATCACAGCATTACCGAGGTGAACTGTCCACTGTGTGATGCTAAAAGTGAGTAAAATGTTTTTATGGTTAATGCTCTTTCAAGTTTTTAATCAACAAAACCTAACTCCCTAGCCAAAACCTTAAACTTAAACCTAACCGATAGTGATAACAAGCCAAATGTGAAATGAAAACACAACTGCTGAAGCAACCATGTCATTTTGTGGTGCTTCTATAACATTTTTGGCTCACATATCGACTCTTTAGGGCTTGTATCCCGGTCCTTTGCATTGCAAGTGTAACACTCTATGAATTGAGCTACCACACAATTTGATCGTCCTCAAACAAGCTTGTACAGTAAATGTAGTTCATTATTTGATACAAACATTCAAATGTATCTCCTTACAAGTCATAAAGTGTGTATATGTCATTAGATAGCATTGTGTGAAGAACAGGGCGAAAAGTAGGTGTTTATGAACTTTTTTCCTCACACATCTGGCTTTGCCCAAAATACTCCCAATTTGTGCCTGCCACCAATCTTGCATCATAGCATCATGTCATTCATCAATTCCTATCATTATGCTTGCCGATAAGGCTGATTTTTAGGGCATGATTATATCCTCAGGAAAAAAGGCGGGTGGCTTCTCCCTAACCTCTGCAAACTAATCAGCCCCCCCAAAATTACTTATTGATCTTTCGTGGCAGTGCACGGAGAGGGATTTAGAGTGGTCGGGTAATGACAGGACCACTGTTCATGTGAAAGAGAGTTCATGGCACTCTGTTTGAATATAGACAGACATTTTGCCTCTCTCACTATAATGAGATCATGTAATATAAATCAATTGCAAGCCAAAAAACATTTTAATAGCCCCTTTCCCCTGAATAATCATCAGGAGAGCCCTATTTGTACACTCTTGCAATTTCAACAAAACCTCATCTTTGTTAGTCTGCTAAATAACGTTACCAAATCAGCACAATTTGAAAAAAAATTCAATATATATATATATATATATTTAAGTAATATCACATAAGCAGGAGTGCGATATGGCCCAACATCAGCACTGCTGTGATTCGGCCGCAGGACGAGTGCCGTAGGTATTACAGCAGTGCTGATTTAGGGCCATATACTGTAGCAGGATTGCGAGTGTGATGTTGCTTATATACAACAGTTCAATGAATATGTAAATTGAAAATTTTTTGGAAAAACTGAGTACGGTCATAAAAACGCATTTGTGCATGGAACTACTTTCTTACGTGACAGATCAGAACCTGATGTTGCTGGTTCAAAACAAATGATGCTTTCAAGCCTTTATTAGTAATTCAAAAAGATCACTTTAGAAATAGTATCACGGCTTGTGCTGTTTCGAATAAGTGATTGGATAAACAAGTATGGATTGATGGGTGTGTGCGTGTCTTTGTCTCTGTCTCTGTGTGTGTGTGTGTGTGTGAGAGAGAGAGAGAGAGAGAGAGAGATGGAGCGTGTGTGATCACCTGTTGCCACTCCCAAGCAGAGATGCTGTCAGTGTTCTGAAGGTCAGCTTTCTCAGTGGAAAAATAGCGTCCAAGCGGGGGTATTTCTCCCTATTGCATGGTAGCCGGTGTACAAATGTCATTCACTATAGAAACAGCGATGTCCTCTGCCATTTTAAACAGTATGTATCCAATGTGAAAACTTCGGTAAGCACCTTGAGTCCTGTTATCAAACATTCTGTTGTGTCTCTCAGCTGCGATCAGCCTTAATCCTGAAATTGTTCATTTAAAGCCGTTTAAAACAATGTCCTAGCTTAAGTAATGTAGTGGTAATACAAGCTAACAGATGACTAACGTATTCACTTTACGTCACCATCTGGCTCATATTACACACAAAAATTATCTTTTGCCACCACCTGCTGGCTAACATATGTAATTTCAAAAATGAAGACAGTAACTCCTAACAGATATGCACTACTCTTACACTTTAGTTTAGAATGGCAGGAACACAAGCGGAGTGATACACACATACAGTGAAGCGACGGAGTGCTGATGGTGTCAGACCAACAGTGCTCATGGAACATCTCTCATCCAATCAGATTTGAGGACCGGAACGTATATGTGTATATATATATATATATATATAATGTTTAGGCTTGCAAGATATAAAAACACATGTAAATGATTGACAAATGTAAGATTGTTGGAACATACAGTAGGCACAATCATAATTTTTTGAGTCCTGCTGTGGCTACATTTCCAAGCAGAGAGAGAGAAAAAAAAAAGAAATCACTGTAAAACTGTTTATGAAAAACCTCCAGGCCAGCAATCAATATGGTCACTATATTATACTGTATGTACAAATATGTTAGTTTTGACTCTTGTTTCTTTACATGCACATGTTTTATTGCATGCAGCAAACATGAGGGACTGATTGGATAATTTTGAGGGTGTACAATGTGCAGACAGTGTTTGGTTCAGTAATGTCTCAGTGTCAGGGCACATTGATCCAGGCTATGGGAGATGAATGGATTAATTACAGGCACCGTGAGCTATGGGACTGCAGGCAGCCAGGCAGGAGACGAAACTGAGGGGCTGGGACGGAGAAAAGCTGTTACGGGCAAATTGAACAGTGTTAATGATTGTAGCCTTGCCTGTGGCTCCATTGCCAAGTCCCTCTGTGCCAAAACCTGGGCCACACATTCCTCTGAAGGCCCCTGGGACCAGACATGAAGATTGGGTGAGGGCTCAGAACCAGAACCAGGGTCTTGTTCCAATACTACACAGTCTCCAGTCCTTTCAAATACCAGAACCAGAAATATCAGCCCATACTCAGGATTAAATGTAGTTACACTCAGGTTCACTGCCAAAAGTTACAATTATATGACCATTTTTCTTTTTTGGATGTGTACCATAGTACCGGCATTTTTTTTATTATTATTATGATTGAAATACATTGGAGTGCAATATATTTGTCGTGATGTGGGTGTTGCCGAGCAACATCTGTGGAGAGCGAGGCTGGGAGAGGAAGAATGGTAAGGATTGACACCTGTGGGAAATCACATCTAACAGCTGTTTTGGGTTGCAGTGTGAGCTAGAGAGGGATAAAAGGGCAATCCAAACCACAGGAGGAGGAGAGAGACAAGCAAACAGAGTGTATTAGACTAAAAAGTGTGTGCAATAAAAGCTTATGTGGATTGTTTACCCGGCTCCCGCCCATCCACAGACAACTCTCGGCCATGCCCACATGGCCACAGTATGGAATATATCCAACATGGTTCACGTAGTCATAGAAAACTTTGACATAACACATAACATAACATATTATAACATAACATAATATAGCACTTAACCATAAGGTTGTATTTGTGAAAATTAGTTAACTACATTAGTTAAAATGAACTAACAATAAACAACACAGAACTTATGAATCTTGGTTGATGTGCATTTCAACATATTCTAATACATTTTTAAAGAAAAAATTGTATGTTAACATTAGTTAATGCTTTATGAACTTTAGGTTAATGTTGATTAATAAACTAAACTCAGCAAAAAAGAAACATCCCTTCTTCAGAACACTGTAGTTTAAAGATAATTTGGTAAACATACAAAAAACAGGTCTTTATTGTATAGGGTTTAAACTATGATTTCCATGCTTGTTCAATGAACCATAAACAATTAATGAACATGCACCTGTAGAACAGTCGTGAAGACTCTAACAGCTTACATATGGTAAAACTTGGGACACTAAAGAGACCTTTCTACTGACTCTGAAAAACACCAAAAGAAAGATGCCCAGAGTCCCTGCTCATCTGCGTGCACGTGCCTTAGGCATGCTGCGTGGAGGCATGAGGACTGCTGATGTGGCCAGTGCAATAAATTGCAATGTCCATACTGTAAGATGCCTAAGACAGCACTACAGGGAGACAGGAAGGACAGCTGATGGTCCTCGCAGTGGCAGACCATGTGTAGCAACTCCTGCACAGGATGGGTACAGTATGGCAACAACAACTGCCCGAGTTACACCAGGAACGCACAATCCCTCCATCAGTGCTCAGACTGTCTGCAATAGGCTGAGAGAGGCTGGACTGAGGGCTTGTAGGCCTGTTGTAAGGCAGGTCCTTACCAGACATCACCAGCAACAACGTCACCTATGGGCTCAAACCCACCTTCGTTGGAGCAGCCAGGACTGGCAAAAAGTGCTCTTTACTAAAGAGTCACTATTTTGTTACACCAGGGGTGATGGTCGGACTCACGTCTATTGTCGAAGGAATGAGCATTCCATGAGGCCTGTACTCTGGAGTGGGATTGATTTGGAGGTGGAGGGTCCATCATGGTCTGGGGCGGTCAAAGCATAATCGGACTGACCTTGTTGTCATTGCAGGAAATCTCAATGCTGTGTGTTACAGATAAGACATCCTCCTCCCTCATGTGGTACCCTTCCTGCAGGCTCATCCTGACTTGATCCTCCAGTATGCCATACTGCTCGTTTTGTGCATAATTTACTGCAAGATAGGAATGTCAGTGTTTTGCCATGGCCAGCGAAGAGCCCAGATCTCAATCCCATTGTGCACGTCTGGGACCTGTTGGATCGGAGGGTGAGGGCTAGGGCCATTCCCCCAGAAATGTCCAGGAACTTGCATGTGCCTTGGTGGAAGAGTGGGGTAACATCTCACAGCAAGAACTGGCAAATCTGGTGCAGTCCATGAGGAGGAGATGCACTGCAGTACTTAATGCAGCTGGTGGCCACACCAGATACTGACTGTTACTTTTGATTTTGTTCAGGGACACATTATTCCATTTCTGTTAGTCACATGTCTGTGAAACTTGTTCAGTTTATGTCTTAGTTGTTGAATCTTTTTATGTTCATACAAATATTTATACATGTTCATTTGCTGAAAATAAAAGCAGTTGAAAGTGAGAGGACATTTCTTTTTTTGCTGAGTTTATGAATAAATAATTCATAAACTACCCTCCTCCTCATCACACTCCTCCAGCACAAGATTCAAGCTGGGGAAGCCTCTAACTTAACATTCTCCCCTCCCTTCATGGAGGGGAGGTCTTGCCCTTCCGGCCATCCTTCTGCCAGCAGGTTTTCCCACCTCTCTGGAGTGCTGGGTGAGATGGGGAGAGGGAAAGAGCGAGAGGAGAGAGAGAGAAAAACTTGCTTGCTGGTCCTCGGACATGCCGTCGCCTGGTCCTCAGCCACTCCTCTACCCTCTGGCGGATGACAGACACTCCTCCCCTGGTGGACACCAGTGAGTCCTTCAACCACTGGTGGACAGTAACGATCCTCCCCTTCTTGGCAGATGACAGCGGTTTCTCCGACTCCCGGTCCCCTGGCGGACGGCAGTGGCAAGGACTCCACGACAGCACATCCCTCCACCATACCGGGTTTCAGCACCAATGTAACAGGCAAGGGATGGGCAAAGAGGAGACAGGAACTGGCAAAACAGTCAATGTAAATTTTTATGACTCAACTAATAAACTCAACTTAAAACAACATAAAACACATAGATGCAAAAACACAAACAGCGGCCATATGTGTGTGTCACTCTCTCTCTAACTGGTGTCTCTGGCTCCCCTTTATCACTTTCTCCCACTGATTAGGTGACTCAGCGCTGACCATGCACCCTCACAGCGCGGCAACGCCCTCCTCCACATCACAATACCTTAACATAGCATAAAATTAAAATATTAAATAAAGAAAAATACATATAATTTTCACCTGTGATCTAATCTTAAAACAATGGCACATTCCCTGTGGATGGGGCATTTGTGTTAAATCCAGTGCATTTTGATAGTGCTTTGTTCAGCATGCATCTACAGCTGCATATTTACTCACAACAGCATAATAAAGAGAGCTTGGAGAGAAAGAAATGTGTACCAGAACCTATTAAACCATCCCTGATCCACTGCCATAAAAATGAAAGGGATGCATAATGAATAATTGAGTTCCAATGAGTTGTGGCCCTTCTGTTTATCCAATTATAGCACATTAAAAATTCATGATTAATCAATTATTGCTATTGGGGACTCTAGGTGCTATCAAAGTGCCTGCCCATCTCTCTGTCCATCCATCTTCATAGCTCTGCTTGCTTTATAACTCAAATAGAAGCTGCATTCCACAGCAGTGTTCTAGCTGCAGTGATTCACTTTCATTGTAAGAAAAAAATAAAGATGAGCGAATGATGACTGAGGCTGTCATTCTGTCTAACATCATCTTTTGTGTTGCAAGGATGACAGAGAGTCATACAGGTTTAGAACAACAATAAAAATAAGTGTTTTCATCTGAATAATTTAGATTTTTCTTCTACAATTATCTAACAACATAAATTTAAGGCAGAGGCTATTTGGACTAAGTGCAAATAGTACAGATGCAATTTATACTAAGTGTAAATAGCAACAAAAAGCATGCTATTTGCACTGCGTGCACTAAGTGCAAATAGTGGCAAATACTATTTGGTCCCCTTATTAAATACTAAAATACAGTACAGGGACATCATTGGAGTGGTTATTATGTTTATTTAGAGTTCCACAAACACCCTACATCAATCCTAAACCTATCCCCAACCTTCCCTTACAAAAATTAACCATGGATTTACTACACTAACCATAGTATCACCATAGTTTTTCAAAGTAAAATCATAGTAACCACATAATTAAACATGGTTACTATATTAACATTACTGTAGTAACACCATGGATAATTGTATTAAAACTATGGCTTCTGCCAAAAAACATGGTTACAATAATATTGTTATAGTAAAACAAGGGTTAATTTTCCTTCACTATGACCAAATCAACCTTTTATATTTATTTTTAATTTATTATTATATGTAGTTTTAAATGGTGGAGACAGGATCGAAAAAGGTTGACAAAAGGCTCATTTGAACCAAGGTCGTCCGCATGAAAAAATGCACATCTACATTGTTGTTACACCCAACGCCGCTGCAGCAACATTAGTAACTATGTCTTTTTATACTGTATGAACTATAGATTATATCCCCTATCCCTACCCCTAAACCTAACCCTGACAAAAATCTTTCTGCATTATTACATTTTCAAAAAAACATAGTTTAGAATGTTTTTAAGCGATTTGAATAATGGGAACACTAGAAATGTCCTCATAAACCACATTTGTAGCATAATACCCTTGTAATTACAAGTTTGTAACCTAAAAATTTCCACGTAAACCACCCAAACCAGCCTACACACACACACATCCAGATCAAATCCCAGACACCCATACCAAACCAACATATCAGCCATATTGATTTCCCTGCAAACAAATGTCTTTTTTTTTTTTTTTGAGAGTGAAATATGCTACAGCACTCATAGCATCATGAATGCATCATAGCGATTTTGAATTAATCGACTTCTTTCAATTCGCACACAACATGTTTTTGTTTTGTTTTTTACTGCCATTTGTAAAAAAAATAAATAAAATGGCCTAGTTATTTGCTGGAAATGTGTGCTATCAGTGACATCCTATTTCCAGAGCAAGGAAGGTCCATTTATTACCCTCTCCCGTTCCTATTTTTCTATACTGCACTTCTGAAAGCAACTATGAAGCTTGTATAGTTTGTATCTTTAGGTGAAGAGAAAGGGGCCTGTTCAGCCATGGATTCGTTCTGTCGGGAGTTCAGCACCGCCACCTCTCTCTTGGAGTCAGTGTGTACTCAATGTTAGAGAGGTGAAAGCTCAGTTTGTTGACATTGAAGACAAGGTGATCTGGAATTTCCTGAAACTGTATGAGGTGTTGTCAGTATCAGTAACCTCTTGACCTACAGCAGGCTGGCTTCTTTTATTAACTGAGCAATTGAAAAGAGATGAAACAGGAAAAAATTTTATTGAATGTAAAGATTAACCATTTTTTATTTTTATGATATCATTTTAAATAGTTACTTTTTGGCATACTATCGGACATACCTTATTGCAATACAACTAAGGATAACAGCTATAATTATACAGCTCACTGATTGGTCAGTCGCAGCATTCAGAGGTAAAATATGTTTGTATAATGACTACTAATTGATCATCATCAACATCAACTTAAACTGTCTTCAAAATATTAAAGGAATGTTCCGGGTTTAATACAAGTTAAGATAAATCAACAGCATTTGTGCCATATTGTTGATAATCACAAAAATCATTTTGACTCGCCAATTAAGCTTAACATGTATTGAATCCAAAACATTCCTTTTAGACTTGATTTCAGAGAATATCTCTTTAGTTTAATTTATTGTTCTTTCCACATTGGCATTTTTTCTTGTTTTCAATGGTTAGCATACTGTAAATCTAACTAAACTTCATGAGGTTTGCCTCAAACAAGTAAAACAATTTGCCTATGTGATTAGATATACAATATATATATTTTTAGCAGTTTATCTATATCCAGCAATACCATATTTATATTAAATCAGGTTATTTTTTAGGGTCCATTGCTTTGTGTGTGCTTATGTGATTGTGTGTCTGAAGAGCCATTGGGCTTCAGTCTGGGGGCTCTGTCAGATTGTGTTCTTTTAAATTCACTTTAAGTACTAATCCCATTGGAGATTTCACTCCAAGTTGTTTCAGTAATATAAGGAAACAAATAAAGCTAGTTCTAATAATCACAGCTTTAAATGCGCATTACTCCACGCTAACCCAATTAGCACTGACAATAGCAATATAACTGCTACAATGGCACAATCGCTATCAGGACAATAAATGCACTTCCCTTTAATTATGATTAGTCAAGATCTTTGTCAGGTATGTGAGATGCTTCTTCTTAAACACTGTTATTTTCTTCAGCAATGTGCAGAGTCGTAGAAAATGAGGCAAATCGATTTGGGAGGCTTTTGCAGCAATTAAATCTCATCATTATAGTTTATATTTAAATACTAGAATGAATTGATTGAGGAGAAAGGGAATTAGCAGTTCTATTATTAAGACATCTTTTGGTTAGTGGAGGCACTCTCAGGTTGGCGTCATGAGTGGGATGTGGCAGATTGGACCAACCAGCTGTGTTTTTCACTGTTTGCTTTGTTTTGTACTTTTTTGTACTCCAAAAGGACTTCCAATTGTTCTAAAGCCATATGGTACCTTTGTGTGATGAACAGATTAAATTTAGTTCTAAAATCTCATTCTCATTCGACATGTTTGGTCAAGAAATATTTGAGAACCAACACATCGTTCTTAAAACTGATTTGCAAATTAGCATTTTTTCACACTATAACACTAATTGTTGGAAAAAGTAGCATGCTACTGAAAGATGTGGTTAAATTAGAGTTGCTTTTTTTAGTAGGCAACAGACTACAGTAGAAAAAAAAGCCCCCCCAAAAAAACTATAACCCAAAAGGCACTCACTGCTTCTAAATGGCTCACTTTACCTCTGCCGAGCTCCAGAAGAGCAGAGCCCAGGCCCACACATGCAGTTACCATAAAAATCAATAAGTATTCTCCAAACAATGGACCTTATTATAACCGGACCCTTTTTTCTTTCACTGTATGTTTAGAAGAAATACTCACCTCCAGAAATCATTAAAGTGCACAGCAACAGATCTTCTTTGTTAGAACTGCAACCATCCATTTTGCACTCGTTTTTGCTGTGGGCTTTTGCGATTTGGAGGATAGTGGGCCATTACTACTACATTAGTGGAACATTTCGGGTCATTCCATTACTGCTTCACAGATGAGTACCCACAGCAGGTGTGGTTGGATTTGGTTTGGGCATAGTGAACCTGGAGAAATTTGTTTGACAAAAGTACTCTTACCCTTCAAGGTTCTTCTACAATAGATATTGGTTATAACTGTACCATTCAAAATGCAGGTCGTAGCCTTGCTGAGGCTTTAGGAAATATTTAATTAGATTAAGTAATCAATGTTCACACCTTGTTTCTTGATATTTAATGAGGATGATCCAGGTGAATTATATTGCCATCTGCTAAGGTTGTAAATTGGACATTTCATCACGATACAATCTTGTATCGATTCTCTTAGCCTACGATCCGATATTTGCCAATATTTCAAAGTCTACCGCGATACGATTCGATTCACGGGCCTGTGATCGATGTTCTGATATTATGTGCCTATTTTACACAATCTATAAAATTGTTTTTTTCTTCAAATGCAATCAAAATATAATTTGATTATTTTATTCAGCTCTCTGTATCCACATTGGGACATCCACAACAAAATAAGATACTTCAGATGTTGAAAAGAAATATACACATAAATAACATAAAAAAATAAAGTCACATAATAAGGTTGCTTCATCAGCTGACGGAAATGCGTAAGAATGTGGCTGACATTAGAGTATTAAAATACTTCTAGGTACAGAAGTAAGGTACATCTTAAAAAAAATGTCTACATCGATATTTACGCATTGTATCGATAACATTGGATCATTGGTCATTGGATCGATGCATCGATTCAGATCATTCAAATCATCAGTCACCCCAACCATCTTCATCCTAGGATGGTACAACCCTCAGATTGTAGGTGGTTGATTCATTCTAGCAGCAGAAATGTCACTTCAACATTGCAGTGTGCCTGCTACAGGGATCCTGCTCCTTTTGACCGAATAAGGTTGATGATTGCACTCACAAAGAGGCATTTTTAGCTGCTGAAATATTTTTTGAGAAACATTCACTTGAGACTTGTCTATAACTTGAAAAAACAATAAGAAGAAAAAAATCTATTCTTAGGATGTCCATGGAATGGGGTTTACAATTAATGGAAATTTAATTAGCAAAAGGATTAAATTTGTTTTTGTTTTTCAACAGTAAAAAAGGGGCTCTAAATAGCATTATTTATTTTCAATGACATATGATTTAATCAAATATATTTTATGTTTTTTGTATTTTGTATAACACATCAAATTTAGTTATCTAAATTTTTTACATACACAAATGTTATAAATATTATTTTACAATTATAATGTATTTATATACATACGTATCATTTTTATGTTAAAGACAGTTCACTTGTTATATGTTATACAAAATATTATAAAACATGAAATATTACCTTATGCTACCTAGCCTTCTCCTTGAGTAATCATGCTAAATTACTAATTTAGTACTAGAAAATCACTTACCATTACATCAGACATAGTTGAAAGCTATTTGGTTCATTAAATGAAGCTTAACATTGTCTTTGTGTTTGTTTTTGAGTTGCCACCGTATGCAATAGACTGGCATATCTTGAGGTCAATATTAGGTCAAAAATAGCAAAAAAGAATCAGCTTACTCTAGAAACTCGTTCTAAATCATTGTTTTGAGGAATGAAGGCTGTACAATGCTTGAAATTGCCAAAAAAACTGAAGATTTCATACAAAGGTGTACACTACAGTATTCAAAGACAAAGGACAACTGGCTCTGGGACCGAAAGAGATGTGGAAGACCAGATGTACAACTAAACAAGAGGATAAGTACATCAGAGTCTGATATAGATGCCTCACATGTCCTCAGATGACAGCTTCCTTGAATTCTACCCACTCAACACCAGTTTCATGCCATTACAAAGCAAATGCCACTTTTGAAACAGATAAACAAAAAGAACAGACATTGGACAACAGATAATTGGAAAAGAGTGTTATGGATTTTAACACCATTGAGCATTTGTGGGATCAGCTAGACTGTAAGGGGCATGAGAAGTCCCTGACTAAAACAACTACATCTATGGCAAGTGCTACAGGAATTGTGGGGTGAAATGTCACCTGAGTATCTGGACAACCTGACAGCTATAATGCCAAAGATCTGCAAAGCTGGCATTGCTGCATGTGGAGGATGTTGAGACTGCCAACTCTTTGAAGTATATATTTTTCAAATTGTAATAGTAATTTTTCATGTTATTAATGTCCTGACTATACATTGTGATCAGTTGAATGCCACTTTGGTGAATATTATTACCAATTTCTTTCAATAAGAGCAAAATCTTTTGACCACCAGTATATATCATTATCCATTTCACATTAAATAACACACAGTATGTAGTGGTTTTGCTCAGCAAGGACAAAAATTAGAGGGACATTGCTCAGCTGTGAGGAGGAGTATGTTTCTGCCATTACATTTTATTAAGTCCAAACAGAGACATGGACTCTGGTTGTTTACAGATACAACTTACTGACCAGCTTCCATGTATGCAGGCAGCTATAACACTGAAATACATCCACACCATTTTGAGCTTCATTTTACATTCCCCCATTACACCACAGAGATATAAAGCCACCAGCTCTGAAATACCTTGCTGTATCCTTAGTGCCAAAATGACCTTTTTCAGTTTTTATATCCATAACATTAACAGCCCACAGTAAAATCTCAAGGCCAGTGCTGCTGCATAGATGTGCATGTGTTGTAAAAGGAAACGAATGGCGTGGTTGACCCAGGACTCGCGAGTAGCAGTGCACCCACACACAATCAGTGTTTGCCCACCCCCCAAGCAGAGTGCAAACTATCAGTCGTAATAACCTGGAAGGAAGGAAGGCATTAAGGCGAGACTCATCTGTGAATTATCCAGAAGGTCCTGTTTATATGAGCATTGTGAAGCATAATTTTTTAATTGCTAGTTTTATTCACAATTAAAGTCCCTCCTGGTTTTGTACTTTAATATAAAAGGTAGACCTTTCTAGTATGCCACCTTTCACATAAAAAAAATGCTCCTGAGGAACCCAGTGTACTTGACTGACTTTTTATTGGCTTGTAATTAGCTTTCAATACCAAAGAGTTTCAAAATGCTGTAGATTTAAGTGATACAGCTACTCTAATTCACAAACGATTGACTAAATAAGTGAACTTCAATCTGCATTGCTATCTACTGCGTACATTGACTGCTTTCATCTTGGAGAGCATTCTCAGGGGCCGTTCACACAGACCACGTATTTTTTGTTTTGTTTTTTGCATTCGTTACTGCTTTTCAATTGTTTTCTCATGTAAACACGTCCTACACTGACATCTTTGAATGCTACAGTCCAACTTTTAAAAACATATTGTTAAAGACATCTATCGTAGGCACCTGTGTTCTGCTCAAGTCACTGCAATGCATCTAGATTTTTATAGCGCAAGGAGGCATTCGGTGTGAAAAGCCCTGTGGCAGGTCGGAGGGCGGGGCCGGGTCGTGATCCTACACACCCAGTCCCGTATTAGGCTAATCAAGCCTCCAAGAGGTATAAAGGTCGACTGCAGAGGATCGTGTGAGAGAGAGAGATCGTTTACGGACATGTCCGTCATATGTGTGTTTGTCTTTTAAGTTTGTCATTAAAACTATTATTTATATTGTCAAGCCGGTTCTCGCCTCCTCCTTTCCATTGATCCCTTTACAAGCCCTTATCTGAGATGTAACCTTAAAAGTGACTAATTTTGAATGTTGTACATTCAGGCAGTGTCAACTGCTGTAACGTGGGTTAGGTAAAACATGGGTTTTGAACCTAGGTCTGAAGATTACGAGACTATTTCTCTAACCACTTAGCTAACTCACAGTCCTGGAGAATTTGGACCCAAACGCAGGCAGGTAAATCAGAGAGATAGATAACTAAAATTTATTTTAATGAACAGAAAAGATAAACTTTACATAAGCACTAGCAAAGTACAAGGAATGCAATCTCAAGACTGAGCAATGAAACACAAAACCAAGTTAACTTAATTAGAGAGACAAACCAGCTCAAAATTAAACACAGGTGTGCATGATGATTGGATACTAATGAGAACAGGAACTACAGACTATAAAAGAATTGAGACCCAAATGAGAAATAATAATGCCTCCAGTCATGTTGCATCTGGGTCTTCTTCCATGACCTCATCTGACGTTCAGGTACATAGCCCTTCCAGTCCACCAAATATTGTAGTCTTTCTTGTACCTGCCGAGAATTTAAGATGCATCAAACAGTGTATGCTGGTTGCTCCTGAATGATCCAATGAGCTGGTGGAGGTTTAACAGTGGGAGACAGGGGATTACATAGCAAGGGCTTCAGTCATGAAATGTGGAAGGTGGGATGGATCCTCAGTGACCGTGGTAACTGATGCTTATAGGTGACAGGATTTATTCTGCGAAGAATCTTAAAGGGGCTGATGAATCGAGGGGCCAGTTTTCTACATTCCACCTTAAGAGGGTTGTCCTTTGTCGACAGCCATACCCGTTGCCCAGGATGCAGAGATATGGTTTCAGCCAGTGCGGCGGTTAGCCTGATGCTGTTGTTGAAGTTGGGCTATTTGGAGAGCTGCTCAGTCCCTCCACCAGGTTCATCTGCATTGCTGGGTCAACCGTTCTACTGATGGTACTCCAGCCTGTTCTGGGAGCAGAGGTGGTTGATAACCATACTAAGATTCAAATCAGGACATACCTATGGAAGTCTGATGAAGGGTGTTTGGAGCATACTCTGTGGATGGATTGGACAAAGCCAGGCACCTCAGAATTCTCTCCATCTCCTGTTTCACTCTATCCATCTGTGATTAGACTGTGGGTGGAAACCAGATGACAGGCTGGTAGAAGCCCCAATCAACCAGCAGAAGGCCTTTCAATACCTGGAAGTAAACTGTGAACCACGATCAAAGAAAATGTCTGTGGGAAGACCGTGTAATCTGAATACATGTCTTTAAACTAATTGAGCAGTCTCTTGGGCAGATGAGATTTTGGGTAGATGAACAAAGTGACATGCTTTAGAAAAATGGTCTACTATTTCCATGACAACCACATTTCCTTCTGTGATAGTACAGCAACAAAGTCTATAGAGATATGAGACTAAGGACATGAGGGGATGTAACAAAAGATATAGGAGATGTGACATACCTTGTGGAAGGGCTATTGATTCCTTGTTTTGAGCACACACTCAGACTAGCTGGGATGAATGATCTTGTGTCTTTCCATTGTGGGACCCCAGAAACACCTTGATGAAATCCAAAGTTCATATCCCTACGTGATGAGTGTTCACACTACAATACACTAGAACGAACAGTGTTAGGGACAAAAAGGTGGCTTGAAGGACCATTACCTGGGTCAGGTTGATGTCTTTGAGCCTTCTGAACAGTTGTTTTAATGTCCCACCAAATGGGTGCTGCCACTTTAGATGGTGACAATATGGGTTCAGCATGCTTCTCCTGCTCTGTCTTGAAAGGGCATCTGGCTTCCCATTCTTGATACCTTGTCTGTAAGATAGAAAAAGTCAAAACATTTAAACAGAGCTCACCTAGTATGTCTGGAATTTAACCTCTTCTTGAATGTGTTACGACCATTCTGGGGTCAGGGAGGTAACATAAATAAAGAGTTCAGAAAACTGTTTTTAACCATTTCCTTGTTTTAGTTTTAGCTCTAATGCATCACAGATACAAATTATGCAACTCTTCAGGGTTGAGCCTGGGCCAAAATAATAAACACAAACTGCCACTGGCTAAACCAAGATCAAAACAATTACCTCAGGCAAAAATTAAATAAAATACATTGGTCTTCCCTAACTTCCTGACTGTACACAAAACAGGAGAAAAAGGAACCCAACCGCTACTGCTTTGGTGATAAAGGAATTTTTATATATACCATTTACAATATTTACACTCAAGGGCAACTCTCTTGCCACAATTAAAGTACAAACAGGCAAACAGATAGATTAGGACAAAATCAGAGGAATCAACGTTATTAGGATAATGGATCACTAATTAAAATTAGTACAAACCAAGTATATAACCACAATTATTCACTAACAATAATAACTCGCTCTCAATCAGTTTCAACACTCTGTCTACACAACACTCTGTCTTTCACTGAATCATTTTGGGAAAACCCTTAGTCATGACACTGAGCAGAGCAGCAATGGTACTGAAATTCCTGATGAAATTCCTGTAAAAATTGTCAAATCAAAGTAAACACTGAACTTCTTTGACTGATGTTGGTTGGGGCCATTCTCTGACATTATTAACCTTATTTGGGTGCATCTGAACCTGACCACTAGAAATGATGAACCCCAAGGTAGAGACAGTGGAAAAGTGAGATTCACTTTTTTTCAAATTTGATGAAAAGATTGTAACTCAGGAGCTGGTGAAGGACCTGGTGGACATGTTGAATGTGTTCTTGGAGGTTTTTTTTAGAAGATGAGGATGTCATTGAGGTATACAAATGTGAACATGTTGAGCATCTCCCCGAGAACATCGCTAAAGACTGGAAGACTGCAGGGAACTTTACCAATCCAAATGGCATTACCAGATACTCATAGTGGCCTATCGATGTTATGATGGCAGTCTTCCATTCATGTCCCTGTCAAATATGGACCAGGTTGTAGGCACTGCGAAGATCCAATTTGGTAAATATGGTGGAACCTTGAAGAAGCTCAAGAGCAGTTGTCATTAGGGGAAGAGGTTCTTGATGGTGATCTTGTTTAAACCCCTGTTGTCATTACATGGCCTTAGACCCCATCTTTCTTGCCAACAAAGAAACTGGCACTAGCAGAGAGATGTGGAGGGACAGATGAAACTAGCGGTGAGAGAATCTTTGATATAATCCTCCATGGCATTCCTTTCTGGTGCTAAAAGTGATAAAAGTCTTCCTCTTGGAGGGCAGTTAACCAGTAAAAGGTCTGTTGCACAGTTATATGACTGATGAGGGATTGTGTCATACCATGGAAACCAAGAATAAGTGAAAATTCTGGGGAGTGGATGAGGTGGAAGGAGAGCCTCTTTAGGTGTTCACAAATGCACATGTGTAGGGGAGCGGTCACATGGTGAATGTCTCATGGACTCTGCCTTCTGTCTAATGCAGTAACTTTCAAAGAAAATTTCACCTTAATAAATGGTATCTTTAGCTGTTGTGCCAGATGAATATCCAAGAAAGTTCCTGCTGGCCCGGTACCAATGGCTGAAAGGGTATGTTTCTACTCACCCCAGAATAAATACATTTATCAGGACACTAGGAAGCACAGGTCTGGGAGGAACCGTAGAGCTATCAAAAGTCTTTGGATGAACTTTGGCTTCCCCCAACATCTCAGGACAGAATGCACAGAAATTACCTGATTAAGCACAGTAAAGACAGCATTTGCCATGCGTTGCTCACGTTCTCTGCTGGATAGCCGGGCCCTCCCAAGCTGCATGGGTTCATCTTGGATTGTTGGTGCAGAGACTATGGAGGTTAGGATCTGGTTCTGCAGAGTGGCCCTTTGTAAGCACCAGGTTTGAGATTGCTCACCCTGTCGTTCCCTCTTCCTCTCTCTCAAGTGGTTGTCAAGGCAGATGGCTAATGCAGTAAGTTTTCCTGTATCCTTGATGGGATCTCTAACAGCAACTCATCTTTTAGCTAACTCAACAGCCCTTGGTAAAAAGCTGAAGACAAGGCTTCATCATTCCATCCACTCTCTGTGGCCAAAGTCTGGAACTCATTGGTATATTCAGCCACAGTGTGACTTCCTTGGTGCAGATTAAGGAGACGGACAGAGGCATCTTGACCTTGGAGAGGATGGTCGAACACTCTCTTTAAATTTTGATTGAAGGCAGTTACTTTGGAGCACATTGAGTCCTGCTTTTCCCACACTTCAGTGGCCCAAGATATTGCTCTCCCAGTGAGCAGGGAAATTATGTAAACCACCTTGGCCCAATCATCAGAAATCTTTGTTGCTTGAAGCTCTACAGCAAGGGGATACCGAGTCAAGAAGTCTCAGCACTTAACAGGATCTCCATCATAACTGTCAGGGACTGGTAGTTGCAGATCTACTTTAGGAGCCGTGGAGGGCTCTGTGGGGCTTGGGAGGATGCCTGAGGTGGAGTCTGTGAACTGGAAGCTTTTTGTCTTTGCTGAGTTGACTCAGAAAAGTCTGTTACGTCTGTCGAATGGCTTCACCAAGGCTTCGCAGATTGGTCAGAATATGCTGAAGTGTTGCTTCATGTCTGTCCATTACATCTTGCATCCGAGAAACCGCTGCTGGGTCCATTTTCTTGGCTCAGTCTTGCTGTAGGGTTAGGTGAAACACTGGTCTTGAACTGTTTCTCTAAACACTGAGCTAATTCACAGTCCTGGAGAAGCTGGACCCAAATACAGGCAGATAAATCACAGAGATATATAACTCAAATGTATTTTAATGAAGCGAAACCTTACATAAGCACTAGCAAAGCATAAGGAATGCAAACTCAAGACTGAGCAATGAAACAATACCAAGATATCGTAAACAGAGAGACAAATAAGCTCAAAATTATACACAGGTGTGCGTGATGATTGACAAACTAATGGGAACAGGAACTACTGACCATAAAAGGTAATCCAAATGGGAAATAATGCCATATAGTGGCCATCAGTTATGTTGCACCTTCTTCTTACAACTATGCGTGCCTACACAAAATCACGATTCTGGAGTTACTTGACTTCAGTAGAGTTCTACATTAGCATGTTGCCAAGCTAATGACGCATAACATAAAAACACATAACACCCACAGAGATTGTGCAAAATAGTCTAATTTGATTTAAATTGAACTATTTTTAGAAATGTTTTTCAGTATTGAATGAAATATAAGTATTTCATTTTCAACATTTCAGGTTTCGTCTGCCATTATGGATTTTCTTTTCACTTAATGATACCTACCTGCATTGTCTTCACTGTGAAAGATACACAATGCTGCCTAAAAAGTTTGCCAAACAAGGTGTCTTAGTAGGCCGGAGAGTATTTATGTGATGCCTTAAAATGCTGACTACAAATAGTAGGTAGCTCTCTAGGTTTTAAATATGTCATTATCTGAGTGTTAGACCGCTACTGGATCCCAGAGGCAGTTAGATAATGACTGTCTGTTCAGATATTTTAGGTGTTATGACAGAAAGGCAAAAAAGGAGTTGGAAAAAACAAAGTGAAAATAAAACTGTGCTGAATTCATTCCAACCTCACGAAGTCTGACAGCACACACATCTTACCAGCAACAGATGTTTCTAGTAGACAACTGAAGATATCATTTTGTTTCTCTTTTTTCTCCTATATTTTAGATTATGTTTCAATCTTGATTCAGAACACCCCAAAGAATCGATCACATTTAAAGTTCCAGAAATTCTTAGGCATGCCACATTATGTTTTACTTTACATCTAGATGGTTTCATAAAACCATGTATTTTATTTTATTGATGTATTTTCTATGTACTTTCTTGTATCTAGCTTTCAATGTAGATAGACGATTTCCCCAAGAGTGTAAACACTGTGGCTGTGTGGCATAATTAAAAACGCAACAGTCAAGTTGTATTATGCATCAAAGTAACTTGACTATAGGGTCACTGTAGGTGTTTTGCAGAACTCTAATCCCAAGTATGAGCAATAGTAATACCATTGGTTGCCTGAGCAAACACAGCTAATTAAACTCAAAAGGGAAAATAAGTATGGAAAGGGTTTAGCACAAGGAATTCACTGAGAGAAGGAATATTCTTCAGTCTTCTTAGCAGCTGCAAATCACAAACATTGTCAAGAGTTTTAAATCGACCAGTAATCTGTCTCAAAGTGGGGTATTGAGATATTGAGATGGGCTGTAACGTCTGCCAAGAGAGCTTTAGTTTTTTCCTTTAGCAGTTCTTGAACTCGGTTGAATAGAGAAATGAGTATGAAAGCTCAGGCACAGAAAGAGGGTGAGAGAAAGAAATAGGGAAGGTGCCAGAAAACTGATTTGATGACAGTGTAATGATTTCTTATGTAAATGACCAAATTAGCAGCCTTATTTAATTGCCCCAGCTGCACTGTAGTCTTTTGTGATGTGCTAACCGTTCTGAAAATCTGTCCCGTGTTTCCTGTCTGTTCTAAAGAGCTAGGTTCTGCTCCTCTGAGAATTACTGTGACTTGCCTCTCTTTTTTTGCAACATTCCCACCTGCTAATTTACATATTCCTTCAATGATAAGTGTAAGATTAGCAACCTCGGCTTCAGGAATGGGAATTCCCAGTGATGCTGTTTCCTGAAAGAAATAGTTCACCCAAAAATTTGGATTTACTCTTCCTGATGTATTTCTAAACCACGTGACTTTCTTTCCTTCATGGAACACAAAAGGAGATTTTAAACACAATGTTCTGTCACAAAAGTGAATGGCGACTGAGGCCCTAACATTCTCCCTTTTGTTCCACTGACCAGCTGTGACACAGGTGGTAGAGCAGGTCGGCTGCTAATCGCAGGGTTGGTGGTTCGATACATGACTCAACATGCCGAAGTGTCCTTGGGCAAGACACTGAACCCCAAGTTGCTCCCAATGGCAGGCTAGCACCTTGCAATGCATCTCTGCCACCATTGGTGTGTGTGAATGGGTGATTGCATGGGACACAGCGTAAAGCGCTTTGGTAAGCTCTAAGGTTACAAAAAAGCGCCATATAAGTGCAGACCATTTACCATCCCATTAAGGATCCAGAATAGTTTCAGTTGCAATCGGAAAAAGGATCATTTCCATTTTCAAACCAGTAACAATGTTTTTCAGCACTTTTAAGAAATATTGCAATTATAATATTTTAATTTTATTAAATAATAATAATTATTACTATTATATTTGGATTTACTGCCTTCCGTAGTTTCATATTTCAACATGTCAGATAAAACAAATAATCAGAAATAAGTTTTTGTTGTCGTTGTTTTTTCTTTTCAAAGGCTGTCAATGAGGCAGCATAAATCAAAGTCTTTCTAGGCCTTTTCAAAGTCTTTCAAAGTGACGCTCGATCACCCCTAGATTTTAGCTTCGACTTAGGAACAGTTTATAAACTCTTGTTGGCGGACCTTAGAACTCTTCCTGGATGTTGTACACACAAAAGGTCGGAGAGGTAGGCAGGGGCTCGGCCATTTAAGGATTTAAATACAAGCAAGAGCACTTTAAAATCAATTCTAGAACAGACAGGAAGCCAATGTAAAAACACTGATAAAGGAGTAATGTGCTCACTTTTACAGACACCCGTTAAAAGTCTCACACTATAATCTAGGTATGGAAGAATTGTTTATTCACAAATATAGGGAATTACAATAGTCCAGTCTAGAGGTGTGTTACACTCTTCTTTCGGGCAATGGAGGATTCAGGAGGCAGCAAAGCAGATTTGAGGTTGGTTTATTTTCTTCACTTTATACAAACAAAAACAACATGTATGCACTGTCGGCTTCCTGGTCTCTCACTCCCTAACTGCTGGCTATGTCGCCCTCTTATGCCACTCTCCCCGTGTTCACTGTAATCAGAAACAGCTGTTAGGCATAATTTAGCTCAGGTGTAAGCGCCCTTACCGCTCTTTCTCTCTCCAGACGGACACTTGACCACGCCCCCACTGCCACAAGGTGATAAAAGCATGTATCGCTGTTTTGAAGTGCTTGATGGACAGAAAGGACTTCACTTTAGCAAGTACTCTTAGTTGATAAAAACTGGAGAGTTAAATTACTTGTCAAATTTAAGGGCACTATCAAAAAAGACCCCCAAATTTTTCACACAAGTTTTAACCAAAGACGATAAGACACCAACATTTAAATGAGAGGTTTTGGGGGCTTCTGAAGAGCCAAACACAATGATTTCAGTTTGACTTTCATTTAAATTTAAGAAACTTAAAGACATCCAGGCCATAATATCAGACAGACAGGCATCGAGAGAGTCTAAGACATTTTTATCTTGCAGGGGCAGATACATTTGTGTATCATCTGCATAGCAGTGATAATTTAAGCCATGTTTTTTTTTTTTTAAATTGAGCCTAAGGGAAGTGTATAAAGAGAAAACTGTATGGGGGCCAAAATAGAGCCTTGGGGGACCCCACACATCCGGGGAGCTACCCTTGATTGGAATTTTAATATGTTTACTGTAAAACTTCTATTCTATTTAAAGAGATATGATTGGAAACAACTAAGGGCAGTTCACCTAATGCCCACAGCATGCTCCAACCAAGAAAGGTTATCATGGTCCACTGTATCGAATGCAGCACTTAAATCTAAAATAACCAGGACAACCGAGTCACCAGAATCAGTGGCTATAAAGACATAATTTAAAAGTGCTGTCTCAGTCGAATTACGTTTTCTAAAACCTGATTGAAATATATCAAAGACCTTGTTATCAACCAGAAAGTTCTGCATTAGGTGAAGAATCATTTTTCCATAATTTTAATGAATTTACAAAATATTAGAGATGGGCCTAAAATTAGTTAATATTATAGAATCCAGATTCTGATTTTTTTAAAAGGAGTTTAACAGTAGCATGTTTCAAACGGTTATGTACATTTCCTGATTCCAGGCACCTATTGATAAAAACTAGAAGAGTGAGCCCAACCACATCAAAAACTTGTTTAAGAAAACGTGGGGGGCATGGAGACCCCGCATGGAGACCCCGTAGGCTTAAGTTGTTTAACAATCTCCAGTAAAAATATAAAGGAAACCGAATTGAAATGGCTAAAATTACCAATACAGTGTAAACACAGCAGGATCATAGGATGTTGGACTAATATTTTGACTAATTTCCCTTATCTTATCAACAAAGAATTGACAGAACCTTTCACACGTATCTGTAGACTCAGAAGGATAATTACAAATAGGTGGATTCACAGCAGCATTTATAGTATTGAAAACAGTTCTAGGTCTGCAACAATTTTTATCAATAAGATCAGATAAGTACATAGACTTAGACAATCTGACTGCTTTCTGATACTGAGATAGGGAGTCCTTTAACATTTCATATGAGATCTGGAGTCTTTCTTCCATCTTCTTTCAGCCCTTCTGCAAGCCTTTACATTTATTCATTTGGCAGATGCTTTTATCCAAAGCAACTTACAAAAGAGGAAAACATAAGCGAATCATCTTAAGGCGACAATGGTACGAAAAGTGCCATACTACATCAGAGTTTCATTAGCATCAGAATAGTATAAAAAACAGATTTAAGTGCAAGAATTATTAATATATTTATTTATAATTTTTTTTAGTGACTGGTCTCTTGGACTCTTGGAAAAGATGTGTTTTTAGCTGTTTTTTTAAGATGGAGAGTGAGTCAGCTTCACGGATGGAGTTGGGAATGTCATTCCACCAACGTGGAAAGTGTTTTGGTGCCTCTTTGTTTTGGTACGACAAGGCAATGTTCCTTAGCAGATTTTAGGTATGCTGGAGCAGACCCAGTGACTGTTTTGTATCCCAGCATCAGGACCTTGAATTTAATACGTGCATCAACCGGCATTCAGTGGAGAGAGAAAAAGAGTGGTGTAACATGTGCTCTCTTTGGTTCATTAAAGACCAGATGTGCTGCTGCATTCTGGATCATTTGCAGAGGTCTAACTGCACATGAAGGAAGGCCTGCAATGAGAGCATTACAGTAGTCCAGTCTAATTATGAGAAGTGACTGAACAAGCAGTTGTGTGGCATGTACAGAGAGGAAAGGTATTATATTCCTGTGTAAATCTACATGATCTTGCAGTCTTTCTGTAGTTGCACCCAGCTGCACGGTGATGTTATGTTCAACAGCAGGGTTGGCTGGAAAGACAAGGAGTTCGGTCTTGGCTGGGTTGAGTTGCAGGTGGTGTTCCTTCATCCAGGCCGAGATGTCTGCCAGACAGGCAGCGATTCGAGCAGTCACTGTGGGTGTCGTTGGGCTGGAAAGACAAGTAGAGATGCATGTCATCAGCGTAGCAGTGGTAAGAGAAACCATGTGACTGAATGATGGGTCCTAGTGATGCTGTGTATATGGAGAAGAGAAGTGGCCCAAGCACTGATCCCTGAGGTACCCCAGTAAGTAACTGATGTGGCTTGGATACCTCACCTCTCCAGGCTACCTCGAAGGACCTATCTGAGAGATAGGAGTTAAACAAACATTGAAGAGAAAGTAGCACTGGTGGAAGAGGACAGTCTCCGAGTCAAACAGGCGGGTTTGTAGGATTTGACAGCAGGAGATGACACAGGAACAGTAAATAATATGGGTTTATGATCTCAGAACCTGTAATCACCCAACTCAATGTCCAGCACAGAGAGACCATGAGCCAACACAATACAAACTTAGGCAAAATGTCACTTACATTTTGTCAGTAAAATTCAGTGAGAAAGTCTTCAGTGAGGTTTCATGGGTAGATATACCAGCGCAATCACCAAGGGATTGACATAGCCCAGAACCAGGAGTTGTAACTCAAAACAGTTATATGCATCTTCGTTAAAAGCTGACATGAGAAATTGTCTTTGAAAATAGAGGCTAGCCCTCCACCCTGTCTCGCAGCTCATGGGTAATTGAAAAATTTGCAATTAGCAAGTAGTAGTTCTGAAAAAGGGCTCAAATCCCCTGTAGTAAGCCGCGTTTCAGTGACAAATAGGAAGTCTAAGGCACGTGAAGTGAAGAAGTCATTAAGAATACAAGTTTTATTTACCATTGATGTCAAATTGATCAAAGCCATCCTTACCGACACTGGGACATCAGTCGACTGTAAGGTCCGGCACAGCGGACAAGCGGAGAAGGCACACACACACCGCCACGGCGAAGACAACACGAGCGGTGCCGGGGCCGTTGATCATAGGTAGGAGGAAAAATGATTATATTCATAGAGCATCTGGATATCTGGATAACATCTGGATCTGAGGAACGGTAGTTGATAAAACGTTTATAATCCACATCACGAGTAGGAAAAACCAAACAAGGATGGACCTCCGTGTTTGATTACACCAGGAGTTTGAGTTTAACGGCAGCACCTCCCCACCTTCCTTGTCATTTGTGCCCTCTTTTCCCAAGTAGAGAGCATGGAGGGCGGCGCAAACATGCAGGTAGAGATACCAGGAAGGGAGGAGGAGAGTATTGTTGGTCTCTCTGAACTTGTTTAATTGTCTCATTGGTAAAAACCTGGAGATCCAACAGCATTTAATGGTCATATACTATAAATGCCGAGACAACTTGGAATAAAAAGAACAAAAGACACATTAAAATAGACAAACTAAAAGACAGGGATCAGACGGCGAGCCACACACAACCAGTGCCATATTCTCTCCATCAACCCTTTCATATGTCTTGGCATCATCAATCCAGGATTATGGGTGAGTAGGAGAAATTACCTGGGGTGAACTAATGGGTGAACACCGAAAGCTGGCCAAGCTAATGTTTAAATGACACATTTTAAATCAGCAGTCAAATCTGACAACACTGGTATCATACTCATATTACACTAAAAGGCAACATTTTCCCAGCTTGTATTGCTAATACGCATGCACGTTGGCGATGTCTATATCTAAAAGGTGATTGGCTCTTTTACTTGTAAGGTGGGACTTCCTTTCTACATCCATTGACCGTTGGGCACTAGAGCTCCTTGGTTGGGCGTTCCAATTTCTCCCATTCATTTTAATAGAAGTGGCTCATCTAATAAATAAATAGTCTCTGGCATAAATGCAGTCCAATGATTGGTCCTATATATTATTGATAAAACAGAAATCATGAAAATAATTGTATTCTTGTATAATATATATATATATATATATTTGTGCCCTCTTTTCCCAAGTAGAGAGCATGGAGGGCGGCGCAAACATGCAGGTAGAGATACCAGGAAGGGAGGAGGAGAGTATTGTTGGTCTCTCTGAACTTGTTTAATTGTCTCATTGGTAAAAACCTGGAGATCCAACAGCATTTAATGGTCATATACTATAAATGCCGAGACAACTTGGAATAAAAAGAACAAAAGACACATTAAAATAGACAAACTAAAAGACAGGGATCAGACGGCGAGCCACACACAACCAGTGCCATATTCTCTCCATCAATCCTTTCATATGTCTTGGCATCATCAATCCAGGATTATGGGTGAGTAGGAGAAATTACCTGGGGTGAACTAATGGGTGAACACCGAAAGCTGGCCAAGCTAATGTTTAAATGACACATTTTAAATCAGCAGTCAGATCTGACAACACTGGTATCATACTCATATTACACTAAAAGGCAACATTTTCCCAGCTTGTATAGCTAATACGCATGCACGTTGGCGATGTCTGTATCTAAAAGGTGATTGGCTCTTTTACTTGTAAGGTGGGACTTCCTTTCTACATCCATTGACCGTTGGGCACTAGAGCTCCTTGGTTGGGCGTTCCAATTTCTCCCATTCATTTTAATAGAAGTGGCTCATCTAATAAATAAATAGTCTCTGGCATAAATGCAGTCCAATGATTGGTCCTATATATTAATAATAAAACAGAAATCATGAAAATAATTGTATTCTTGTATAATATATATATATATATATATATATATATATATATATATATATATATATATATACAGTGCATTCAGAAAGTATATACCCTTAATTTTATTGACATTTTGTTATGTTGCAGCCTTATGCTAAAATGCTTTAAAAAAAAAAAAATCACTTCAGTCTACACTCCATACCCCATTATGACAAAGCAAAAACCAGATATTTGATAACCTTAAAAATGTATTACAAAGTATGTGAAATATCACATTGACATGGTATCCAGACCCTTAACTCAGTACTTAGTTGAAGTACTTAATACTTAGTTGCAGCAATTACAGCCTCAAGTCTATTTGGGTATGATGCAAAAAGCTTTGCGCACCTGTATTTGGTGATTTTCTGCCATTATTTTCTGCAGATCCTCTCAAGCTTTGGCAGGTTGGATGGGAACCTTCGGTGGACAGCTATTTTCAGGTCTCTACAGAGATGTTCATGTGGGTTCAAGTCTGGGCTCTGCTGGGCCACTCAAGGGCATTCATAGAGTTGTCCGTAAGCTACTCTTGCATTGTCTTGGCTGTGTGCTTAGTGTCATTGTCCTGTTGGAAGGTGAAGTCTGAGGTCCTGAGTGCTCTGGACCAGGTTTTCATTAAGGACATTTCTATATTTTGCTGCAGACTTTCCTTCAACCCTTACCAGTCCCCCAGTTCCTGCTGCTAAAAAACACACCCCCACCATGCTTCATCGTTGGGATGGCATTGCGCAGGTGATGAGCGGTGCCTGGTTTCCTCCATACATGATGCTTGAAATTGCAGAGTTTGAAGTTTCATACGACCAGAGAGTTTGAGAGTCTGAGAGTCCTTTAGGTGCTTTTTTGTGTCTTGCACTGATGATAGATACAGTATATATATATATTATAAACTGTTTTCAGACTAGAGGCAGTCATGAAGTCCTGTCACACTGTTATAAACTCAAGTTGTAGTCTACTGCCAGAATCCCTTTTGCATGAATAAATAGATCAATTACATAATAACAAGGCCAATGGAGACTTTTTCGGTTGTGAAATTTCCGCTTTGCCAGAATGGTCCTGCAAGTAGGCAGTGGGAGACTGCAAAACCTTGGCAAATGTGCTCCCTATAAAGTAAGTCGCTATATTTGCATGTTATACCCAAGATGCTTGGTGCTTTTATGTGGTTTTCACAACAGAACTGGCCTTTCATTTCAATATTGTGTCCTTATCCAACTTCCCAACACTAAGTGTCTACATCCTTGTTTCGGTGTGCACTGTATACCAAATGCACTTGCCCAAACTATACCTAGCTATTTTGTTATTTGACTGGGTTAGCGGTGCACTACTTTACCTTACACCTGGATTGCATAAGGCTGCAGAGGGACCAATTAGGCTGCTGAGATGGCGTAGATGAGTAGATGAGTGTAGGATCAATGTAGAGAAAGCCAAAGCCTTTTCTGTGTGTTGAGAATGTGGTTCTGTTTATTTGAAGTTTTCTGTGAACTGAGAATATTTGTGAGTGTTGAAGGCCTGCAATATTGACAAAATCTTGTGAAGCAATAAGTACAGAAGAGTTCAGGCTTTGGATCAAGTAACAGTATGAAATTTATATTCTAAAAGTTTGGGTTTATTGAAGCAAAGCATTGAAAGATGTTGGTGTGCACCACAAAGCGACATTCATAATGTTCTCATAAAGCATAAATGGGATGATAATTAGTATATTAAACTATTAATGAAGCTGTGTAGATGTTTTTATGTTTTATGTTTCCTCTTGAAGATTGTATGTTGTTTATTCACTACAGGTCAAAGTCTTGCCTTGTAATTACCAAATACTGCATTGATATTTCGGAGCACGGAAATTCATTTTGACTGTGTATTTCCACCCATCTCTCCATTTGTAATTCATCAAGCCATTTCTGCTTCTAAAATTTCCATTAGCAAGTTTTATGACTGAATGTTTAAGAGGACATTTTGTGGCAGTTCTGTTTTTTGACTCATTTTCATAACTACATGTGAATGCAGCATTTTAATGATCATGATTTGTGCAGTATTTACAAGCTATGGCTAAATCAAGGCATCCATGTAGCTCATGTGTAGCTACAATAATGCCTCAAATATGCCATAGATATGCTTACGTCACCAATTATTTGTGTCCTTATACAACTTACCAACTTTAATTGTCTACAGCTTTCTTTTAGGCTAAACTCACAGTGAATTCAGAAAAATTCAAAAAAAGGTTGACTTTTCTTGGGCTAAACTCGGCCTGTGCATACCGAAATTTAAAGCAGTGCTCCCAGCAGCAGAAGCTGGAAGTGTTTTTGAACGTAAGGGGATATTTGAGCACCCTTTATTTTTCAGCTTTTTGATATTCTATACATAGCTCTACATTTGCGTACTTTGCGCTCTGAAATTTCTTTTATCCAATCATTTTGACTAAACAGACATTAAAGCCTCGGATATTAATATGTTTAGTACCAAAACATATTAATATTCAAGTTTAAAATAATCTAGGCATGTTTTCCACACTAAATTACTTAGATTAGCACAAGAAAGTGTAATATTTCATATCTTTTCAATATAACAGCACATCATAAAAAAACTGCCATATTTAATGTATTATTAAACATTTTAATACATAAAATAATGACATTTATTGACTATTGACTTGCATACTCATTTTGAATGTTGATGCAAATGAATTGCTGTATCAAAGTTTTGAATTGATTTATTGAAACCGACAGTTTGAACTGTGTGGCAGGGCAGAGGCGGGGCGGTCGTGATCCTACACACCCGATCACGACCCGGCCCGCCCTCCGCCCTGCCACATTGATGAATTAAAATGAACAATGCCAACACTGTTTTTGCTACTGCTGAAATATATTGGACGAAACCAAATACATATCTGGATATTTACATATTTGCTATGAAATTGCAAACTTGTGAGTCGCGAGGCAAGATAGGATTGCAAAAGTAATTCGATTATATATATTATAATTTAATGGACAAATAAAAAGCACATTCAAATCATTACAATATTGCTTCATTTTACATTGCCAGCAAAATCATTGCAAATGTATTGCTAATATTTGATATATCGTCCAAACCAATTCTCATGCATTTCGTTACTTGCCTGTGTTGTGATTTAGTTTTTTTCAAACTGACAGTATTATAACTACTTGTAAATGTAGTGATTTCATGATAGCCCTATGCATGTGCGAGCTGTGGCTAAATGAAGGCTTCCATGCAGGTCGTAATGTTTTGTGGCTCTTTGCTAAGATACGCTGCAGTTATGCACATGTTTCCACTGTTCTGTAATGGCCCCTCAGAGATCTGGTGAAAAGTGCTTCTTCAGCAGTCACTAATGAAACCGATTGAATAGGTCAGGCATATTCCTCAGCCTGTGCAATGTTCCTCTTGACTGGATTAGGGCTGAAGGTGCCAAATTGTATCTCTTGCTTTCCTGCTTCTCTTTATTGCGTACTTTAGAAACCCCCTCACCCCAATGCTCTGATGTGGATATGTGCGACATTTCGAGGGTTCAGAATCAATACAGGACATTAGTTAGTGGAATTTGTTGCCGTGGATGCTCATAAGGCAACAATTACTGATAGAATGGGGGGTTTTTGGGAATCAGGGATGTTGATGGGGGTGGTATTGTGCCCTGGGGGAGCTTTATGTCTGACTTTCAGGACCGGGTTTCATCAGATCCATACAGTCTGTGGAGGGATTGGGACTGGATAGAGGGTGATTTGTAGCCCAGAGGCATTGGGTCACAGGTGGGCTGTAAGCAACGTCAGAGGGTCTTATCCCGGGTCACTGGAGCTCAGAGAAATCCACCCACTATCAAATGTGTTGATTTTTATGAGGGTCAGTGATGACCGGGGGGGCAGGTTAACCCCAGTGCCATGTTTCTTTCATTCCTACAGGAATGGACAATTACAAGTCCATTACTGTTCCTCTTTGGCCCTTTTAAGTTGTTGTAGTCCTGTACTATTAGACGCTTTGCCCTGTAAGCAAAATCAGAGACACTCCTAGTTTATGACTTTGTTCTCTTAACATTACAACATTATTCTCATAACAGTACTACTTTATTCTCATTTATTCTTGTAATATTTACTATATTCTCAAAATACTACTCCTTTAATCTCACAATGTTACGATGTTATTCTTATATAATTTTGACTTTACTATGTTAACAACTTTTTTACAGAACTATGCTTTAACACAAAATATGTGTTCAGGGTTAGTTCACCCCAAAATCGCAATTCTATAATAATTTAATCACCCTCATGACATCCCAGATGTGTATGACATTATTTCTTCTGCTGAACACAAATGGAAAATCTTTAGAAGAATATCTCAGCTTTGTAGGTCCATACCATGCAAGTAAATATTGGTTAGAACTTTGAAGCTACAAAAATCACATAAAGGCAGCATAAAAGTAGTCCATAAGACTCCAGTGGTTAAATCCATGTCTTCATAAGTGACATAATAGGGGCGGGTGAGAAACAGATCAATATTTAAGTAAATTTGTTACTCTATATCTCCAAGTCACATGTGATGCCTGTTTAGTTTCACTTACAGATCTGAAAGTGTAAGTGGAGGTTTAGAGTAAAAAGGGATTATCGATCTATTTCTCACCCTTGTGATATGATAGGTGTAATCATATCACTTCTAAAGACATAGATTTAACCACTGGAGTCTTGTGGACTACATTAATTCTGCCTTTATGTGCTTTTTGGAGCTTCAAGTTTCTGGCCAAGATTCACTTGCATTGTAAGGACCTACAGAGCTGACATATTCTTCTAAAAATCTTCATTTGCATTCTGAAAAAGAAAGAAAGCCATGTTTCTGGAATGGCATGAGGGTGAGTTACTGATGTGAGAATTTGCATTTTTGGGTATAACTAGACAATGAATATAGACATGAAGTGTATATATATATATATATATATATATATATATATATATATATATATATATATACATATACACACACCTTTCATTCATTTCGATCTTGCAAGCTCTGTGTGGGGACGGGATGGCACGATTTGGGGCACCTTTCTCCCATTGCGATCTTGGAAGCTCTGAGCAGGGGCAATCGATCAGGTACCCTGTCATGCCACCCCAGAGATCTTTGCCGCCCTAGGCGCCTACCTATATCGCCTATGCCAGGATCTGCTACTGATAAAATGACTATTATGAGATTATTCTCTAAACAATAAGACTTTATAATCATAATGATTTATTTATAATAAAAAAAAATCCTGGCACTTAAAGAAAGTTGTAACTAGTGGCACCAAGCAGAATTGCAAAAATAATGATTTATCAAGCAGGTTTCCTAAACACATCCCCTACAAATAACCAAGTGAAAATGTAATGACTACAAAGCCTTATTTTCAGTAGAAATGGAATCATAAGTTAGAAAAATGGACATTGTTTATAAAATTTTCTTTATATATTGACACATCAGATTGTAGGATATCCATGGTTGTTAAGAATGCATCTATGCTGCTTTCAATAACCGACCAAATGTAGAGATCATAGTAGACGTGATGTGCCTTTCTTGATTCCAACCTCCGTATACATCCCAACAGTGTTTGCCTCTATGTGCGCTTTAGTTTTTAAATTGGATTCACCCTGTATGTGTGTGTGTGTGGGTGAAAGCTCTCAGTGAAGGACAAATATCAGACACTGTAATGTGCTCAAGTTGGAATATCATTTTCCCCAGTCGTGATTGGAGCCAATCCACAGATGAGTGGAGGGGAGGAGATGAGCGGTAATGGGTTTGGATCTGGGCCCTAGTCCAAAACAGTGCATAGTTGAGGGGTAATGGAGAAGGGGTCCTAAGAGGAATTATGCTTAGCATGGATGGACACCCCCCCTCTGTCTCACCCCTTCCCTCCTTCTAAATTTCCTGTTCATATCTAAGACAAACAGGAGGGAACAAAACCATGCATCATCTTTTGCACTGCTATCATAAAGGTATTTTGTCCTTCAGGCTTCCAAGGCCGTACTGTATACAAAACCAGACCTACACTCAATAGCACTGACCTTCTTGTCTCCATTTAGTAGTGATCTGCTTCAAGTAGGTTAATATTGTCCAACTTTGCCTATTTGGCTTACCTTAACTTGGCAAAACCCTTTAAAACCATCATATTAGACCAGCAAACCATATTAGGTTGCTTAAAACTGGTTTTCTCAGCAGGGTTTAGTGTAAATCGAATGAAGTATACATAAGAAAATTGGGGTATGATATAGGGTATGCCACTAGCTGTAGCATGGTTTGCATGGGACCTCCAAAGACCTGAGTCCAGGGCCCTTGCAAGATGATGAACAAGCCTGGTTCTATATAGTCTTTTATTGTTTTTCTTTTTTTGTACTTGTCTACTCAACATTAATCAAAGAGATTGATGTCATTCTATTTATCAACACAAACCCAAATGTTTTTCAGATACTCTCACAAAAATCAAAGGGCACAAGTCAATTTTATGCAGATCGTGGTTCTTCTGAGGTAATTGTTCTCCCATATGAAGTGCCGTTCAGTCTGTTTTTCAACTTGAGGCAAGACTAATGACCCTCTTTTACTCCACATTTACATGCCTCATATTTTATCGAAACGCTTCCCCTCTCAGCGTTTATCCGCCTGTTGTTTGAACCATGAGTTAGTCTGAGGGGGCTAGAGCTCTTCTGCTCAATAAGCAAGAGTATGTATATTCTCATCAAGATATTTGAGAGAGAGATAGAGCGGATGGAAGAGCTGAAGGACAGAGATAAAGTCCTTGAAGCTCTGAAGATTTTCAGCTGCAGAGAGAGTGGGAGAGTTTTTTTTTTGTGTCTTTTGAATGAAGAAATGAAGGGAGTTGCAGACAAGGAATGTGGCAGACGATAGCAAATGGGTGGAGAAAAGTATGTATGAGGGAAAGTAAGAGCGAAAGACAAATTGGTATGAAATGCAAAAGTATAACGTGACCTAGGGAGATAAATTACGAATAAGTGATGGAAACTGAAAGATTGGAGAAAGAAAACCTCAGCTCTTAAACCATCCTATAACCTATATATCCTATAATAAAAAGTTGTTGGGTTTAGTTGAAAATGCCTCTGACCCAACTGACCAGCCTGAAAGATCACCTTAAACCAGCTAAGACCATCCAGACATCTAAGGCTGGTTTTGGCCTTTTCTTTCTTTCTTTCTTTCTTTTTACAGTAGGGCAGTCTGGTTGGACGAACAGGTCACAAATTGGGATGGGCTCCAGACCCTCATTAGCATTCTCAATGGAATTGACAACAATTAAGCCCCTTAATTACCCTGGAGTACTAAAGTGGAGCTTTGCTTCCCTTTGATTGTATAGATTGAGAGGCTGATCCATCAACCATATGACATGTTTCTCTCTTTGTTTGTCTGAGTCATTCTCCTTACATCCCTCCTATGTGTATCTGCCTGCACTGACACTGTAGCACTTTAGTGCACTATATTTCAGCAGAAACCTGTCTCATTCACTTACCACCAGCAACCCAGTTTAAACAGCCACTCATTTTGCTGATTAAAAAGAAGGTCTAGCTGGTTTCTTAAGCCCCAAAACCCAGCAAACTTGTAGACCATCTAATACCAGCAAACCATCTTAGACTGGTTACAGTGTATTATTTTTACAAGAACGCCAGCATTTGTAAAGGTGTTTTCATGCAATACTGAATCAGGGTAGTGTGCAGTGTGCAAATTGGTTAATGCATGCACCTTTTTCATTACAGTTCATAGAAATTAGGGATGTACCAATACCAGAATGAATATGAATCAGACAGTGCGTGCAAATAAATAATACAGTAAATGGGTGCAATTCATCCATGCTGAAATTCCCCTTCAGTTTGTTGTGTTTTAGTTCTTTTCAATCCCTTTTCATTTTTTCCTCTTTGTCTCTGTCATTTCTCCCGTCCATTTGAAGGCTCACAGATAGTTGCAAGTGTTTATTTGTGTTACGAGTCTCCTCTCAGATCTTTGGCCTCCAGTCAGAGGCCCTGCGGTTTCTGCAACCGGCGTGTAATTAGGAGAAAGTGGTTTTTAAAGAAGGCTTACATGCTCAAAAGGATTTGAACGATGGCTTTGGCTCGACTCCGGCAGTAGAACGGCTCGTCAACGGCCCAACCCGATAAGACGTGAGGAAGATGGGGGAGGCTCTTTCACCCACTTCTCCCACACTCAAATTTTTTTCCACCTCCTGGTGCTGTCTAGCTCTCTCCCTCTTGCCATTATCTCGCTCGCACTCGTTTCTCACTCATTAGCGCTTACTGGCCATCACTCATTGGGCCTCTGTGTTTGCGAGACCTGCCAGAAGCTCCGGCTGGTGTTCTGTTATCTGGGCCGAGCCGGGCAACAGATGCCGGAGTCTATAGGCCTGTGGTTCTCCATGGAAAGGTGTCTCGTTAATGAGCGGCTGCTCCACTAGGCACTGGAAAGAGAAAGCTGATTCATCAAAAATACAGACATGAAGGCATAAAGGAAGAATTGATTTATGGATTCTGGGGGATCTGAATGCAAAAATGCACTAAAATAGGGCATTGTGGTTGCCAGTGTTGGGGAAAATGCTTTTGAACTGTTACTTGTCAAGCTACACGTACAGCCAACATTCAGCATAGCTACTCTTTTGAAAAAGTAATTACATACACCAAAAGCTACTGTTTTGTAACTAACTACACTTAAATAATAAAGCTACTGTTTTGTAACTAACTATACTTAAGTAATAATGCTACTGTTTTGTAACTAACTACACTTAAGTAATAAAGCTACTGTTTTGTAACTAACTACACTTAAGTAATAAAACTACTGTTTTGTAACTAACTACACTTAAGTAATAAATAAATAATTTTATTTATATATCATTTGTTTTGGCAACCAGAGTAGTATATGGCATAAAAACAGGATCACTATTAAGGAGTATTTTTTATAATAATTTAAGATACCACAAACAAAAAATTTGGTACATAGTGTATATATAACTGGACAGGAGACGATTGGAAAAACATTGACAGATCTTACAAATCTGGATTTCTGCTGAGGTGCACAAATGGTAGGCCAACTGCAGCCTCAGTTCTCAGTTCTTGGCTGACAGAAGTTGAACCCAATGTGGCCTTCTGCTGTTGTAGCCCGGTCTGGCCATTTTCCATTAACCTAAGCCATCAACATTTTCGTCCACAGAACTGCCGCTCATTGGTGGTTGTTTTATTTGTTTGTTTTTCACACCATTCTCTATACACTCTAGAGACTGTTGCACATGACAATTTCAGGAGATCAGCAGTTCCAGAAATACTCAAACCAGCCTGTCTGGCACCAACAATCACGTCACGGTCCAAATCACTGAGATCACATTTTTCCCCATTCTGATAGTTGATGTGAACATTAGCTGAATCTCCTGACCCATATCTGCATGATTGGCTGATTAGATAATCACATGAATAAGAGTATATGTATAGCTATCTATATATATATATATATATTACATATTTGTAGTATTTATATTTTACAAAATATATATAGTGTTTTGTCACGCAACATTGCTGCTTTTTAGGAAAAATTTGCTTGTTAATGAGAACCACTCTGAAAGCTCCTGAGCCACTGTTATGCTAACTTTTAGTAAGTTACTCCCCAACACTGATGATTGCATTCTTTTTTCAAATGGTATCAGGTTTGAATTAGGATCCAGATGGTTTGTATGTATGTGAGTCTTGAAAGAAGGTGTGTGACTCATGATGACCGAATTTCTTTTGCGACTCAATTTAACGTCCCGCTGTGGTTGAAATTACGCGCAGTCTGTCTGGATTTGGAAGGGCTTGGGGTTTTTCTGAGGGCTGAAATATTTTTTTATAGCAGTTGACGGCGGTGTGGCACGGCATACCTGTTTGAGGCAGACAGCTGGGACGGCCCTGGCCAGACGCTGCACCTCACCTGTGGGAATTCCCTTGTTACTCAGGTGTGAATTATGGCACAATTACCCAGCAGGCACTGCCCCTCTCCTCTCTGTCATTACAGCCAGAAGGGTAATAAAGCCGCTCTGTTCTTCCCAGCCCACATCACAGGTGGAAAACAGCTTGCCTTCATAGTGTCCTGCGTCCACCCCCCACAATGCGAATTGCTTCCATGGGACAGTTAATGGTGTGATGAGGACTGTGGTTATTTTTGGATAGGGTGGAGGCAAATATCCAGATGTTGAACTCCCACATTTCTCCATAAGGCAGTCCTGTTGGAAAAAACTGCTTAAACTTAGTCTCCCAGCCTGGTCTGGATGGTCAGCTGGCTTGAACTAGAGCACTTTTCAGCTTGTCAGGCCTAGAGACCAGCTTAAACCACCCAAAACCAGCAAACCATAATAGGCTTTTTTAAGATTTATAAAAATAATAAATACTTTTTTTTACCTGTTCACATTGGAAATATGGGATTTAAATGTCTAATTTTTCTTTTAAACCTAAAAAGAGGTTTTATGATTTTGACGTAATATATTGACCTAAAGTGAAGAAGAAATATATTTACGATTATCCAGTTAATAAACTGCATATTTATTATTATGCAGTTCTATGTCACTAATCATCTTTTTGATATTTAAAATGTTAAAGGGAACTTTTAGATTAGCTGTCATAGGCCAATAAATTCTCTCAAAAATATGAGCGGGCACCCTCGCAAGATTCTAGCTTAGCACTGTTAAGACGTTTGCAGTCAGCTAGCGCTAATCTTGTGTACGGTTGTGATAGAGGGATGTCTCGCCTGAGTCTTATCCTGAAGAATGCTGAACTTCCAGCAAAAGAGGGCAAACATCTCCCTCATAAATCACAAACAGCTCCCAGACAAGAGCTTGACTCCCTTGTTGACATTTAGGGACTGGGGGAAGGGCGGCACATCCTGACTCCAGGGAGCTTAAAAAGGGAGAGAGGGTGAGAGATACATAAAACGAGTACTGTGGATGAAAATAAGATGAATGTTTGAAGCTGCTCCATTCTGGTCCCAGGGTGAGGGTTTGAAGGCCAGCTAATCTGGATGATTCCGTCAAGCTGTGCGCAGGCCTACATGGCCTATCTATCTGTACACTGTGTAAATGAAGTGAACAACAGTCTCTTAAAGTCAACATGACCCTGTTTACTTTCTGAATACATGTTCTTGTATGTAATGTGCATGATCCTTTGGTGAAAGTACTGTGGTAATACAGTAGCTACCATAATATTCTTTGAAGTACCTTGGAGCACCATATAAATACACTGGTACAGTATATGAATATGGCAGTCATTAAGTACCACTGTTTGTATCAAAAAAGTGCCTGGATGTTACCATCACTGGACTGTACCACCACAGTATTTTTTTAATTATATATACACAGGAAGGCTTCGAAAACATAACATCAACACAAAAACTAATTTCTTATAAGTGTATTTCCTGTTGGGATGAATAAATAATTATTCTAATTATTATATTTATTGACGAAATCAACATATTTCTTCCTGGACATTCATGTATACTGAAATTCGTCCCATTCTGATGAATTACTGACACGTGCCATCCCCATCAGACTTTTTTTGCATAGATTTGTGATACATGATCACCTTACTGCCTGTTGGGCAAGCAACCTCAAAGATCAGGACCAGGAAGTAATCGCGTTCACAGAAACAATGGTGACTGTGATTCGGAGATTGCCTTTTCACTCTAAAATATTTCTTTTACTCCACAGATGGTTAGGCTTTGGGTTGGGGTTTGGATTAGGGGGTAGAGTTAATAAAATATGCTTTCCTGTTGACTTTATTACATAATTTACAACTAAAAATAAAGCTCGCACGTGCCCACACATTCCACAACACTTCCAGCTTTGGCCACTGGGGTGCAGTGATTTAAATTTCGGTAAGGACAGACCGATTTCAGCCAAAGAACTTTCAACCTACTGTTGCTGAATTAATTGCTGTTACAATGAGTTAATTTGTTCTGTTTTATTATTATTATTATTATTATTATTATTGCTGGAATTGGAATTGTGTTCTATTTGCTGAATTATATATTTTCTTTTCTATTCATTGGTTGTTTTTGTCATTATATTTAAAAAGTTTGTCTTTGTTTTGTTTTATTTAAACCCTGACAAATGTTTGTGTCAAAGTCAAATTCTCAGATCCTTCAAGTTTCCACAGGTTTTACTTTTCTTCATCCTGTATGTTGCCATGTTTTCCTGTGAGGTCTTTTGGAGCGTTTCCATGCCATTTCACTGAGGTATGGCTGCTATGTGTGGAAGCATCTCATTAGCTTAGAGTCGGAGTCTGAAATTGGGATTTCCCTACAGAAAACAGTAATTGGGGAAATCCGTAAAGTCTTTGTTATTTATGTTGCGTTTCATCTCAGGACCCACCGTCCTCACCTGGGCTGCCAAGCACTGGTGGTTGTCTTGTCGCTACGGAGATCGCACAGCAACCGAAGGGTCTCTAGGGTATTCTAGGCAGGTGGATGGGTGGTACCATCTGTCTTTAACAGGGCAATCTACATTATTTCCGTGTCTCTCCAGGATGCAGTGTGGTTGATTGAAGTCTGCAGAGGTAGAAATGCTTTCAGAAACTATTTTTGGATAACCACATTTCTATCATGCACTGTGCAACCTTAAAGAAGTAGTTTATCCAAAAAATTATGTTAGAATTTACTAACCCTCTTGTTCGTAACCTAAATGACTTGGTGTCTTTGAACACATATTTTATTTTTAATGTTTTTAAGAATATCCTGGCTGCTTCATTGAATATAGTAAAAGTGAATGAGGACCGGGTCTGTCAAGCTCCAAAATGGCTAAGAAGCACCATAAAGTATCATAAATGTGGTCCATATGAGTTTTGAGTGATACAGGTTTTCGGATGCCATACGATAGCTTGTGTGAGGGGCATAGTGATATGTATGTAGTTATTCACTGACATTTTCCCTCAGAAATGGACTACAAAATTCATCCTATGACCAAACAAATGCATTTTCATTGAATCACAATTTTCAATCCGTTACTAACACAAGCTACCATATGTCTTCAGAAGGCTAGGAATATATCACATAAATGACAGCCCCAGTACCCTTTCACAGTCATTATATGGAAAAGATGGGGTTGAAACTACATATGGGTGAGTAAATGATCATTAAAATTTTTTGGGAACTATCCCTTTAAAAGTAAAAAACAAAAGCTTTGTGTTCTATGTAGAATCTACAGATGGTAGTAGCTTGCCTCCAAAATATAAGACTGGGTTTCGTTGTTGTTAGTTTTGTGCAATAACTCCCCTGATATATAGTCCCTCTTGAGTCAATGCATTTGACTGAAGCACAGTTATGTTTTGTTTTTTGTTTTTAAGATGCTCCCTACAGGAGAACACAATAGTTGTACTGTGAAACCACTCTCAGACACTCTCTGAATTGTCTCTGCACTGTCTTCTCCACGGGAATCCTTCATCCTTTTTATCGATAGTACTTCTGCTCAGATTTATTGAGAGAAAACCAGATGTGAGGACGTGTGGTCTGTGAGTTCCAACTCTGCTAGTAACAAATCCTTCTCCACCTCTCTTAAATGAGAAAAGCAGCCCCAGTAGAACCCTTGGGCTGAGGTTTCCAGAGCTAGTTTGAAGAGATTCTATCCAGTTTACAGATCTCTATAGATTTTAGTTGTTTTATCTGAAAGTTTGTGTTCTTTATTTAGAGACAATGGTTCTGTATTGAATGGAATTTGATTGAACTCTAAATACAGTTTATTATAAGTCATATTTTTTAAAGGAAAAATAATTAGCATTAATTAAAGGCACGGTGTGTAATTCCTGCACCACTACCAGCACCAAATGGAAATAATTAAATTAATTAAATGAAATAATGCCTATTTTAAAACTGGTTTACCAAACACTCCCTCATTTCATTGTTGGTACAGTCCCAGACCCAAACTCACACCATTGGTTGAGCCAAAATTGCTGTCTCAGGATGTTTGTGATACTCGAATAAACAGAGCAATATTTTGATAGAGCCACAGTGTTTACACTTTTCAGGAAAAGCAACTTATGAATGGCTTACTTATAGTTGTCTATGAATATTAATTTTAGATTGGGGAAAGTTCACCTATAAATTATCTATGCTCAGGAAAATGCCTGCTTTAAGAATTATTTTTGTATTTATTTTTTGGTAAACTCTCTTTTATAACTGGATTTCTATTTGCGCTGCAACTGTGGCTATACAAGTTCTTCAATCTTTCTCCTGCAGTTTATTTACTCCGCAGTTGTTCAGAAAGAACAGAGAGAGATGGAAATTATTCAGTTGCCAAATTCTGTCATCTTTGTTTCCACCCCAGTGGGAATCTAATTTTAGTCCTTTAGTGTTCTGTTCCAGGCTTGTGCGCTGTTCACTATTGAGAATGCTTTTTAAATTTCAAAACAATTCTTGGGTTTTTAATTAAAGGGATATTTCACCCCAAAATGAAATCCAGTCATTGTTTACTCATCCCTGCGTTGTTATAACCCCATTTTACTTTCTTTCTTTTTCTTAACACAAAGGGAGAAATTGTGAAAAACTTTTGTGCACAGTGATGTCATACAATGGCGGTTTATGGTAACCACCTCTTCACCGGTTGACCGACCGTTGCTCTCCTCTGCGCGTTCATGAGACTGCACAAGAGCAAGCTCAAACAGCCTCCGCTCAGAAAATAGGCTGTTCAAGTGAAAACTTGTTACCTTTATTTACAGTGATTCCACAGTGATAGAAACAACAGAACACAACACAATTGCAAACAAACCAGAGAACAGAACTTAATAAATATGTCTGATGAATATGTAGTTGGAGAATAGATGCATTTCTGTGCCCAGCCTTATTTATTTGAAAAACGTTTGACAAAGTTTCTAAATCAAACTGAGAGAGATAGACAGAGGAGGCTGAAGGCAGCTACAGTCACACCATGTCCTAACCTGACCACAAATGACACATCATAAAATTTATATTTTCAATGTTAATCAGAGTTTTTGTCCTAACCAGCTGTGATTTGAATGTGCTGTCGATCACTTGGTTTCTATTTTCGGCATCGCCATCACGGCGGGAAACACCACCCGCTATGAACTGGCACCTTTCTCTTAACAGTACAATATATTGAAGCCTGTATCTTACTAGCTGGTTAAAACTACTTGATTTTGGCTGAGAAAATTACATCTATCTCTCAGTTTGATTGAGTACTTTGTTTCAAACAAATGAGGCTGGGCATAGAAATGCATCTATTCTCTGACCACATACTCATCATACATATTTATTAAGCTCTGTTCTCCGGTTTGCATGTGGCTGTGTTGTGTTCTGTTGTTTCTATCGTTGTGGTGGACCTGTTTTAGATAAACAAAACGAGTTATTGCTTGAATGCCCCTTTACACGAGCAGAGGCTGTTTGAGCAGAGGAGAGCAAGGGTCATTACTGAGCACTATTTTTTTCACAATTTCTCCCTTTGTGTTAAGAAAAAGAAAGTAAGTTCTATGGGGTTATAACAATACAGGGCTGAGTAAACAATGACTGAATTGTCTTTTTTGGGTGAACTATCCCTTTAAGTTAGGATGCGTGTTTCAGAATTGGTATTTAAATTTAAAGAAGTAGAATTAAAATGGAATGAAATTCAAAGCAATTTATTTAACTGCTCATTTAACTAGTTTTCAAAATTGCACTTAATTTTTCAGCATGAATTACAATCAAACAAACAACATACTCAATAGTATATTTTGAAAAAATACCAATCAGAATATCGTTCTTACAGTATGACTTTAACCATGTATTATGCAGCACCAACCAAATGGTGAGTTGATTCCTCAAACTCTGGTGTTCTCACTCGCTATACCAGCTCAACACAGTTTACATTCGTCTGAAATATTTGCTTATTATAGGAATACAGTGCTTCAAAATCAATTGTAATGAACAAATTTAGTGATTTTAACCCAGACAATAATAATAATAATAACCACTTATTATACACAATTACATAGTATTTGTGTTACCATTGTAGAAGTCAAATCTTCAACAAAGTATCTACTGAAGCCCCTTTTAGCCCTCATCTGAAAGCCCCTCTGGCTCAGCTGACACTTATTTTCCATGGCAGCATAGAATGTAAATAAATGTTTGCGTAGGGGTGTGCCGTCTTACATTTTGGTCTTAATTGTAACAATCTAAGTTTTTATGCAACTGACAAGAAAAGCTAAGACCAACATTTTACACAACTAACTTGTAAGACCAGTCTAAAACAGTTTTATGCAACCAGCTCCTGGACTCCTGTACTACAACACTGACTGGTACTGTATGCACATGCATGTCTTTGCATAGTTTGCATTTGTTCATAAAAGATTTGTCAGAGCATTCTCATTTACAATTCTGTTGTGTAGTCAAGTATGTTTTATGAATATGTACATATTTCTTTGTTACTTCCATAGGTGTACATGCATATGTACATATGTGTATCTATGAGTTAGTGCTTGTATTGCAAAGCACAGCTTAATTTCAAATCGGTGTCAGGCTGGAGCCATTAATAAGTTGGGGGGCCTGATAACATGGGGGCTGGGAAGATCATAAGGAGGAATCATGCCATGCCTGTTGACATTGTGCTTTAGGAAGCCACTCTCTGCCAGACCCAGGTGTCATTACCCATGCTAATGGGGGTTTTAAAGGTGGTACCACACCTCTGACACCTACATTAATCAAACTCAAAGCCCCCAACACCCCCATGCCCACTGGCCACCCACCCCTAATCATCCAAATTCGGGTGCTTGGAGGCAGAGAGAGGATACGGCAGTTGCATGAAGGATGTCCACTAAACTGTTCCCTGTTCAGCTTTCACACCTGACCGTGACTGATGAGGTCCTCTGTACCTCCCTGACCTGCCACACAATTAAATATCTAAACCTTCACTCACTGGGATGAATTAAATCCCCAAATTACCCCTGCGCCATTGTTTTTATCTCAGTCACAGCCTGTCACTCTGCGTCTTTCAATTCCAGCAGTTTTGATGAATGTTTTTGGTTTGTTAAGGGACAAAGATTTAAAGAGCAACATGCAGGTTGGACACCCCTATATATCATAGTGTATGTTGATGATAAAACAACTAGATTTTCTGAACTGGAGTAATATATATTTAGCCATTAACAATATTTTGAAATAAATTGTGATAAAATAACTTCCGCGTCTATAAAGCATTAACCGGAAGTGACGATGGCCGAGGGAGTCTGGTCAAGCTCAAGCTCAGGTTACAATGGATGCGAATGAAGAAACCGAGTTCTCCGGTGTGGACGAACATGCCTATGATGGCCCACAGGCCTATAATTATGAGCCTCCTAGGCGAGATAGAAGCCAGGGGGAGATCAGGGGGAGGAACAATGGGCAGAGGAGAGAAGTAGAGTTGTGGTGTCAAGAAAACCATTGGCGAATAGGGCAAGTGACTTGGTGAGTTAATGTAAGTTAGCACCGTGGCTAACGCTGGTTCATCTACTGTAGGGCTAGTACCTTGGTGTTATGCAATAAATTTCTACATATTGAGTAATACATTTGGACCTTGCAATTTACTGGAGAGTATAACGTTAGCATACGGGGATACAAAATCAGACGGGAGGGCGGCGGGAGAACAGTTTGAATTGAAATGCGGGGGAAACGGGAGAGTTGGGCTAGCTTCCTGCCAATAGATATAGCATTGTGCAAACTACTAAATTCATTTCAGAAGGCAGACAATTACGTTACGACAACCTGTCCTAAAGCTCAGTCTCTCTCCCTCTCTCTGTATTATTATACTAAATAAATATTAAATATTTAATATTATAAAAAATATATTATATAAAAATATTATACTATTATTATTACGAAATTACACAAATTAAGAGTTAAAATAATTAAAAGTAAGACTTACTCTGCTAAGTGCTCGTTTTCGTTGCACAGAATGTCTGCTAACGTTAGCACTTGGTCCTCCAGTCCCGCCTGCGCCAAAATCCGGTGTAAACTTTGACGGTGGACTTGATTCCATCGAGTGCACCGAGGGAACAGCATCAGTAATCAGCCTCACGTGGTCCTTACTCCGAAATCCCATCCGAGACTCCAACAAATCTCCAGGTCGATAATTCTCCGGAGTGAAATGTGCGCCACAAACGACCGAGTGTGTGGTAACAGACGCGGCAGTGAAGTCTGCTCTCTTCACCTGCACAAAACGCACCCAAGACCGAAAAGCCTCGTTTTTCCTAGAAGGAAAATGATGGACACGATGTCCTGACAGGCTGGAATTCGTGCAACCAGCACAAACACAATAATTTACCATTATGGCTTCTCTAAAACTCGATCTAAAACTTTCTGTCTCTCACTACTGCTCTAACTACATCAACACCCAACAATGAGAGAACTGACCGCGAGCTCTTTTATTTGCCTCGCCCTACGTCATATGACGCGTTGCTATAGCGGGAAAGGCGTATTCCAGAGCCTAGCACATTTTCATCAAAATCTCTACATCAAATGAGATTTCATTAGTAATTTCTACATATGTGTTTTTAAAAGACCTCAGCAGACAATATAAAGTATTAATTCAGTTATAAATTCAACCTGCATGTTGCTCTTTAAGAGAGCTGGGGAATTGTTTCACAATCTGTACCTTTTCAGAACGAAGAAGAATGAACTGGGTCTAGAATTACTGCTTAACAAGTGCAAAACACAAATACAAATTTTATTAGTCAAATCCAGTCAAGGCAATTTTATTTTATGATGACGATAATAATAATAATAATAATTATCATCATATATTTAGCTTTTAATAAAAACATTATGCAAAATGAATACAAATAATTGAATGGTCAGGATATATATTTTTTTACGTTATGACTATATATATATATATATATATATATATATATATATATATATATATATATATATATTATATACTGTATATACTGTCCATCTCTGGGCTAAACAGTCTCAGGAGATATCTCAACGTCTATAGCTGTAAATTAAAAAACGGGATTATTTTCATCAACACCACCATTTCAGTCCGTTTTGAAAGCTACAAGCATGCCCAGAGAATAGCGTAACATCCGTGACACAAACACAACAACCGTGCACCTGCAGTAGTGATTGGCAGCCACCTCCATGCTAATTATTGCTAATGACAAAATCGGCTGTGCAGCACTCGATTTGCATGTGTAAACACTAGAGTTGCATCATAGATATCTGCTGCGATGGAAACGTGTGCTAATCAGGGTGATTGGACTGGAGAGGTCGTCATTTGAGTCAAGGGACCCAGCGTTTCCATTGTTCTATTGCTAGCTAGTAAATAAAGTGAACCACTTAAGTGATGTGTTTGATCACATAGTTCAGTTAGATGTAGAGAGTAATGGAATAACGAGAGGGCTTTTAGTATGTTGTATTAATAGTGAAAACTAGCTTTGATCCAGCTGAGTTCCAAAGTTTTGCGAATTGCCTTGCTGTCCCTACAGGACAGGGAGACTAGGTAGACCAGCTTCAACCAGCTAAGACCAAGAAATATTGTTAGTCTGACGTTTCAGTAGGGGTCTACTGCCTAAAAAGACATTACATCCTAACTGAAACCTCATTAGTGGCTGATTTGGAAGGCTCTTACTTGGCAGCTACCATGCATCATACACAGTGCTGTACTCACAGAGTTTGTAGAGTTTGTCATTAGTACTGTACAGTTGGAGTCAGACGTTTACATACACTTAGGTTGAGGTCATTAAAACTCTACAGATTTCATATTAGCAAACTATAGTTTTGGCAAGTAATTTAGGATATCTACTTTGTGCATGACACAAGTAATTTTTCCAACAAATGTTTAAAGACAGACTGTTTACTTTTAATTGACTATATCACAATTTCAGTGAGTCAGAAGTTTACAGAAGTTAACTGTGCCTTTAAGCAGCTTGGGAAATTCCAGAAAATGAAGTCAAGCCTTTAGACAATTAGCCAATTAGCTTCTGATAGGAGGTGTACTGAACTGGAGGTGTACCTGTGGATGTATTTTAAGGCCTACCTTCAAACGTATTGCCTCTTTGCTTGACATCATGGGAAAATCAAAAAGAATCAGTAAAGACCTCAGAAAAATCTCCTTGTGATGAACATAGTTTGTTGCAAAAAGTGAAAATCAATCCCAGAACAACAGCAATGGACCGTGTGAAGATGCTGGAGGAAATAGGTATACAAGTATCTATATCCACAGCAAAACAAGTCTTATATCAACACAACCTGAAAGGCTGTTCAGCAAGGAAGAAGTCAATGCTCCAAAACTGCCATAAAAAATTGTCTGGCTTTTTTGTGGTTATGTGATATATGACTCATATACAGTTCTATGTATTTACAGTATATAAGACTCGTATACAGTTTGCAAGTGCACATGGGGACACAGATCTTTTTTTGGCCATAATGACCATTGTTATGTTTGGAAGAAAAAGGATGATTCTTGTAAGCTGAAGAACACCATCCCAACCGTGAAGCATGGGGGTGGCAGCATCATGTTGTGGGGGTGCTTTGCTGCAGGAAGGACTGGTGCACTTCACAAAATAGATGGCATCATGAAGAAGGAAAATTATGTGGATATACTGAAGCAACATCTCAAGATATCAGCCATGAAGTTAAAGCTCATTGCAAATGGGTCTTCCAAATGGACAATGACCCCAAGCATACCTCCAAAGTTGTGGCAAAATGGCTTAAGGACAACAAAGTCAAGGTATTGGAGTGGCCATCACAAAGCTCTGACATCAATCCGATAGAACATGTGTGGGCAGAACTGAAAAAGCGTGATGCGAGCAAGGAGGTCTACAAACCTGATTCAGTTACACCAGTTCTGTCTGGAGGAATGGGCCAAAATTCCAGCAACTTATTATGAGAAGCTTGTGGAAGGCTATCCAAAATCTTTGACCCAAGTTAAACCATTTAAAGGCAATGCTACCAAATACTAACAAAGTGTATGTAATTCTGGCCCACTGGCAATGTGATGACATAAATAAAAGCTGAAATATATAATTCTCTCTACTATTATTCTGACATTTCACATTCTTAAAATAAAGTTGTGATCCTAGCTGTCGTAAGACGATTAAATGTCAAGAATTTTGAAAAACTGAGATTAACTGTATTTGGCTAAGGTGTATATAAACTTCTGACTATAATTTATGTTGCTTAGCTAACAATAATAGCATAAAAATACTTTTTTCAATAGGTTTTGGTACAAAACAACTTTGGTACAATGTTTTTATAATCTCTTGCTTTGTCAACAAGTTGCTACCGAGCGTTCTGGTACCCTGACATCGACCCCATTCTGCCAAGTCCCTGACAAGTGTCATCTCCCATCAAACATTTTTGCATTGATTCAAATGTGTTTATCTTTTTTTTTTTTTTGGTGGCACTACTGATACTGATACTAACTAGGGTGTTGCGCTAGCAGCGCATGGCAGAAAAACAAGTTTGGTCCCACGGAAACCAGGAAGTAATTGCGTTTACATAAACTGGTGAGCATGATTTGGAGGTTGCATTTTCCCTCTAAGATTACATTTTTACTCCACTGACATTTAGGTCTAGGGTTGGGGTTTGGGTTGAGGCATATGGTTTATAAAATATGCATTTCTGACTGTATTACACCATCTAGCAGATCCTACAGAATCATTAAAAAATTATTATAATTTTCTTTACATTCTGACAATTTTGGCAATGTATTATGATCCTTCATTGCATAATATATTAAATGGACACTTATACAACGGCAAATACTGTATATCAAGTTGGTAAATCAAGAACAAGGCACAACAACACATTGAAGATATGAATTCCAAACTGGCAAACAATTGTAGTCTTAGAACACAGAACAAAAGACAGATGTAGAGGAAACTACAAAGCAAAGCTGCCATACATGGTGGAGCTGGGAATGGAGGAGGGTGTTAAGGGCACCTTGCATCCATGCAATGGAAAGGCAGCTAAGTCAATGAATAAATCGAGGACTTAAATAGGACTGCTCTGGTAAGCATCTGAATTGTGTTGATACATGTCATGATCAGCTGAGCGTCAGCTGATTGCGAGCTTGACTCACATGAACTGACGCTACACTTGATTTACTGTAAAACCAAGGTTTCTCTGGAAATCCTGGGAAATCCAAGGGATACAACTTTCAAGAAAGTCCCAGCCACGTCCAAAGCTGTTTTAGAGGAAATTGATTTAGAGGTATGATTGCCTGCACGGTTGCCTTGAAAACCTCTTTAATGATTATTGGCAAGACTGTGTGGTCATTTAACTCATTTAGACCTTAAATAACTGCTGACCTTATGACCAAACCAGAGTTGTTCACCAGAAAACTGTACCTAACTTATGTGATGTTTGGTATTTCCACAATAACCACTCGATTCTGCTATTCACTTTTTTTCAGGAAACCTTGCTTGCCTCCACCTGAATACCACTGTGATTAAATGAATCTTCTCCCAGGTCTCTTCATGTCAATGTCAAAAACAGACAAAAGTCAAGTCCATCAGGAACAGAATGATCTGACCTTTTTTGGTACATGATATCTCACCAGATGGTTCACAGACAAAAACCCAGGAAGGCTCCTGATAGATGATTGGGTTTGATCAGATTACACACACATAATTGGCCAAATGAGTTGACAGCAATAGGCGCGTGATTGGTTTAGATGGAAACAAACGAAGGATTGGAGCATGTTGTGGAGCACGGGTGGTGACTCTGCCATTGTTGGCAGGGGAGATGATGGAGGGATGGAAGGAGAGGAGGGATAATTTGATGTTGGAGGCGGGTTTGTTCACGTACATGAATGTGTTTGCCTTCCATAGGGCTCAGATGAAAGCTTGTAATGGTAAAGGTTTTATTCAACCATATGAATGTTAATCTCTGTTATTTCTAGTGATTGACTGCATGCTGTAATTTTGCTGCTTTTAAGCTCTTTTGAAAGCCTTTGTTAAGGTAATTTACATTTTGAACGTTCCATGTAAGGAGAATGTGTAATACATTTCATTTTGTTTTATGCTACATTGATTTGATTGGCTGACCAAGGGTAGAAATGAATGTGGAAGCTTTCAGTCATAAACCTTATAAACACATTGAAATATTAGAAGCCCAACAGACAATTTCCTCACTGATTGTGTGGGGGACAATTTGCGGAATTTTCCAAAATGGGTGAAAACCAAAACTGTTTAATAAATTTGCAGGAGACAAAGGATATGTAGAAATGTATGTATGGTGTGCATTTGAATTCAACAGACACTGAATTACATTAATGTTTAATTTTTGTCACGGTTATGGAAAACCGGGAATATAAGGGAATCATTAAACCACATGATTTTGCAAAGTCCTTCACCAGTTATAACTAATGACTGGTAAATTCATGGAAATTCTAGTTTGATCAGTCGATAGTAGGCCGGAAGTTTTGCTGCTATAATTGGTCTTTGTCTAGCAAAATTGGATGTCTCATTTTTAACAATCCAATTAAACTAATTTTTAACAATCCAATGAAAGGAGGTATTCTCAATGTAGTAATCAGTGGGTATTTCTGAACCAGGATGGGTGTTCTGAACTATCCACTGAAAGTTGGGAATTTTAATGTAGTAGGCAAATCATGTAAAGTGGTTGAAAAATGCCCATCCCGGTTTGAAAATGCCCACTGATTGGAAAACGCCTATTTTTGTTCTGCAGAGATGCATGTCTCAAATTTTCCACAGAGTGGCACTTAAAGCAAGTTGAAATTTTGTTTTAAATTATGTTATAGAGTCAACAGGAATGCATATTTTATTAAGTCTACCCTTATCCCAAGCTCTAACCCTAAACCTAACCGTCAGTGGAGTAAATATATAATTTTAGAGTGAAAATGCAGCCTACAAATCATATCAACAGTGGTGAACACAATTACTTCCTGGTTCCCACTAGACCAGAATCCACGTCTCAGAGATCAGTAGCGCTAGAGGGAAATGTGTATAAACTTGAATTGATAAAAAATTGTCTGATGGAGATGCTGTTGTCAAAATTCAGCTAATTGGGGTTAATTTCAGGGTACATGAACTTTGGAAGCAGCATGTCGATTTTCCATGTAATCATGTTGGGAAATTCATTGGTCAAACATTATGCGAATCCTGTACTCTTACTTAACACTTCATGCGTGCACCCTAACCCCACTGTCTCGCAGGCTTGGGTAAACATGTCCTAAATTTAATTAAAATAAATCCATATTCCCAGCCAATATTTAGCACCCTTCAAGGACGCATATACCTTCCGAGGTACAGGGATACAGTGTATAGATTTAGAACAGAGATACGTGCATATTTGTGGTGGAGATATGAGGGGAGAAATTGAGTTCCTTCATCTAGCCGTAAAGAAGAGACATGCGTTGTTTATGGATGCATAGAACAGCATTCTCAATGAGATGCCACATGGGTCTACTATACTTTAGATCAGTTTACAACACATAAATACTGCCAAACACATTGAGAATAGAATGTGGCTCAGACATAAATATTGTTTCATGTTCTTTTCCCCCATACATCTGTCTACTGTGCTCCATCCATATAGCAACATTTTTATTTCTCTTTATATTGTTTTCAACTTTTCACATCTCGCTGATTTGTGCATAAAAATATTACAGACATTGTAAAATAATTTTTTAGTCATAAAGGTTGCGTCACCATAAAAAAAACAAGCTTCTAATTATAATCAAAACAAGCTTATATCATGTCCTGTGTTTATATATATATACATATATATACTCACGCAAAGCGAAGAAAAAGTAACCGCTAATGAAGTAGACTGGCTCAGTTAACTCACAGGACGAGTATAAACACTCAGCATATAATACTTATCATGTTTATATTGTATCTCATGACATGTTTTTGTTGAGGAACTATAAAAATATACTAATTTATACACACCAGTTTAAATGATGGAATGTCCCTTACCTCAGCTAGCATAGTCTTTCTCGGATGCCATGTTGTTTACAGAAGCGTGGCAGGGATTACATTTCTATGGGGACGCTGCTTTCTGATGAGCTGCACATATACGAGAGTAAAGTGTATACAGCTTATCCAGAACATTTAAACAGGAACCCAGTTTTCTCACAGTTAGCCACATTCTCACCATAACCCGCTTTTCTGGTGTCCATCTGAACATACTGACAGAACCGTTTGCTCAACAGAAGTGATCAACTTGTGTCCGCACTCAACAGCGCCACCAAGTGCATTCTGCCAGTTTTAGTTTGTGTGTTCAGGATTTAACATGCATCTCACTGTATATATGGCCAGCAAAGCAAAACTTTAAATAGTATTTTTACTATTCTAATAATTATAGCAGAACGAATATTCAAATATTCGACTACTCGTGCACATTCCTAGTGGGAAACCAGATTAAACTAGTTAAGATTAGCAAACAATGTTCTGGTTGGCTACCAGAACTTTGCCATGTGGTGGCTAAAGTGTTCTGAGTAGACTTTAGCATGTTGCTAGGTGGTTGCTAACTAGCCCAAGTCAACAGAGTCTCATAAAAGAGACTCACCAGTCTCTTAATCCCTCAAAAAGAGTCTTTATTATATTCTTGTTTATAGATGTGGCTTCAATGTAAGTCCATTTGAAATTTGTTGCCCATTTTATCATCTGCCAGGTAAAATCCTGAGTCTAATTGTTTAGAAAGTAATAGCACACCTCTCCTTAACGAATCACACAATTTCAGGTATATTGTGTTTCTAGGGAACAAATGGTGAATGAACGAGTTTTAGGGATTTGTTCTGTTCCCTATGTACACATTAGCAAGCACCAGCAACAAAAATAATATTTTTGAAGCTACTGAATCTTGTTTTTTGATGAAGACTCTATCAGGCATCCACCATATATACAAACTTTGAGCCTTTTAATGCCCTATGCAATTGTGACCCACATCACATGCAATTCATTTGCACTTCATTTTAAAGCAGCTACATGCATATCTATCTGTTGGGCATAACAAAGGAATAATGAATTCTCATTGACCGTGTGGCTCACATGCTGAAACTATCACAACAGATCGCTAAGTCAGGCTCGTTGACAGCACTCACCGCAAACTAAATGTTACAGCAGCACAAACCATGACAAGCCCCAACAGGCCACCACACAAACAAATAGAGGAGGTGGAAAATGCTTCAGAGTCAAAGCTATCATTATGTACCTACTGAGAACTCTCTTTTAAAAGAAGCACTGTGATGACACAGCAAAGATGTATGTGAGACACAGCAGGCGTTCGGTGTGTGAGAGAGACTGCAAGAAGGGGACGAGACAAGAACAGATATTTGTTTTTAAGTGTCTGTTTTTGAACGATTTCCATAGAAAGGCTTTTATTTTGCTTTTATGTCAGAAATTGGGGGGGATCCCAGCAGGGATTCCGGCCGCTGTGCTGCCTGCACAAGTCCAAGCACACTTCTGAGGACCCAGGGCCTTGTTTGATGATTTTACAGGTCTGCTTTTATCGGCCTCGCAGCCTCAGGTTGACTGCTATTGATTCATGGTTTCACATCAAATTCAAAGCTTCTTTTATTCATAGTCAATCTCTATATAGGTCTGAAATGAACTCTGTTATGGCTCAATTCAGTTAATCGACACATTTGTAATTAGACCTAGAATGAGTCAGACATGATGCACGCTGAGGCATTTTTGGAAAATATTTCTCACTCTTAGTCATTCACAGTGTGGTTTATGTGTTTTCTCAGCACACTGATGGGGAATAGAGTAGGCTATGCTTTACTGAAATCTAACTGTAGGAACTAAGGTATTTTAGTAAACATTTTGTGGATTCATATTCTAATTTATTAGGAGAGTGAGAAAATCTGTTTCATTTGTATTACAAGTATGGATGTTTCAAAGACATTTTTTGGCCACATTTTTTTTCACCATATTTACCATACAAACCATACTGTATATTTTCGAGTTATATTTATCTAACGATGGCAATGATGAGCCGTCCATGATTTAACTGCAGTTTATATGCTATTACTACAAATGCCACATTCTGAGGACAATGCAAGTACTCTATCATGGTAAATTTTCATCAGGCTCAGTCAACATAAAAAATATAGAGATCACTTGTGAAAATGCTTCTTTAAAAAAAAAAAAAATATATATATATATATATATATATATATACATATATATATATATATATATATATATATATATACAGAATTTTGTAGTTTATGGTCTGCTTTAATGAAAGCCTGAACTCCACAAGTTTTCAATCTTTTATGACTCAGTGGAAGCAAGGAAATGCAACCTTTAATGTATGTATGTATGTATGTATATTTTACATAGTACTTAACATGTTCAGTTTCAGTTTAATTAGTGACATAGAAACAGTGCATAATCTTAAATATTTCTTCTTTGTTTTACGTCATACCTTCTCTTTATTCAGGGTCGATACACTTACAAATGGGCCAAAATTTGGAAGTACAAGGAATGCTCAGATGCCTTTGTTTGATTCGGCCTTGTGTATTGTAACCTTAAGAGGGCGCTAAAGACTCGTCAACGCAAATCATTGTGGCAGTCAGGCTGCATTCAGTGTGTTCACGCTCCGATGGAGAGATACAGACAACAAGCCATTGCCCCTGTTCAGTCGGGCTGTGCCACATTTTACAGCATTTATTCACCCTGTCTGACACTCAATCTTGAATTCAATTTTCAAAAAGGCACCCCTGGCCAAATGAACTTAAATAACAGAAGTTGAAGGTTATGAAAAACAGCATTTATTTGTTTTTAATAATGCAAAGCTGTGCCAAGCACATTTCCCTCCAAAACTACTTTTTAATGTCAGTGGGTAAGTTAATTATGTCTCAGGAAATTAGATTTGTGTGCTTCACCCCAATATTCTCCGTTAATGCAGGCTAGCACATCAAATTTTAATGAAGTCAATTATAGGCTACAATAATTGCCAGTGCACCTCCACTATGCAATAAAAAAGGCTGAAATATAGAATCCAAAGACTAACAATACGTTATTATCTATCTATCTATCTATCTATCTATCTATCTATCTATCTATCTATCTATCTATCTATCTATCTATCTATCTATCTATCTATCTATCTATCTATCTATCTATCTATCTATCCAAATCCCACATCAAATTATCTTGTATTCAAATATTGGTGGTCGTATTGTCCCTTTGCTCCGTGACCTGATGCGCTGGTGCGGTGCTCTCCGTGTGGCACTGTGGGTCGACTTTGTGGGTAACACCAAGAAAAGCTGTGAGCGAGGATCGGAGTGAACCTTTGAGCGCTCCCCAGCCACATCTCTCCACAGCATCCTCCTCCCCCTCCCAGTTTCCTCCTTCAGTATGAGCGTCAGTCTTGGCTCGGCCTGGGAGCTGTGCGCATAGGGGTGTCAGTTATGGAGCTGTAGGAGCGCTGCGGAGCTCTTGCCATACCCAAGGCTGTTCGCATTCACTCTGCTGTAGTCGCACAGAGCAATCGCACGGGGCTAGCGCCACCCCGACCGATTTACATTGTATTAACAGCGCGCAGCAGAACTTTGGGTGCGGGCTCACGGGCTTTCCTAAGACGGCATTTAGATTGTAGTGCAAAGCGAAAACATCTTAACAATTTGAACTGCAGAGAAGAGCGTGGAAAGCGTGGTGCCGAAGAAGATCCTGAGGGAACCGGAGTACGCAAAATTAAGCGATCGCCACGCGTTTCATTTGGACACATCTGTGCGCTTTTGCGCGTCATCACCGCTCATTCCGACTCGGTTCTAGTGGCTTTATATCTGTTAGAGCAATAAATAAACAGCCATAAGACTGGCATGGTATAACCCACGGGTGGAGAGACAGTAGTTTTTCCCTCACCCGTGTGCGTGGATCTGATTCTACATTCAGAAAGACATCATGAGCCCCGTAAATACACTGAGATTTCAGCTGGATTTGAGCAGCTACTAAAAGAGCAGAGAAATACTCCAGACACTTAACGAGGAGACACTTCTCCAGTGTTTGAGAATCGAGGTGTGGATGTGGACTATGTGGACAGAATGACCCCTCTAATGCACCTTTTACTCTGTGGATTATTGTACTTTAACCAAGTGGATGGTGAGTTACTTTATTTCTTGAAATATGATGATGATGAGTTATGATGAAATACGAGTTTTGTCTTTTTGGAAATGCTGAAGTTCTCTGAGATTGTATTACACTTTTTGAATCAGACCTGATTTCTTTGATGTCACTCTTTATGGATACATGTATGCATATATCTAGGCTATGTACTTTATTTGAAAATTGAGGAGTATTTGGATATTGTGTTTGGCATTTTTACGTCAAACACACTGTCATTTTTCTGTAAGGCTTTACAGTATTTGACATTAAGAGATTCTCTTAGGTGTAGAATTTTTTTTAATCTGGTGTAGTTGGACATGAATTGTGTTGAAAACATCTGGTCTTATTCATATGCATTGGTCTAGTGTTAAAAAGCAGTGTGGCTAGGTATACCCACTAGCTTTTCATAGCAGGTACCTCACATATGCATCTCGGAATGAGGTGTGACACCTGCTGTGGGTCCGCAAGGCAGGGTACAATGATTGCACATATTCACCCCAAACAAGAATCACATGTGGGCAACCAGCATAAAAACTTGCCGTATCATTTTACTTTCATTCCCCAAAGAATTCTCCTAATATTGTTAGTTGGAGTTACAGCAGACTATTGGTTATAAACATATGGTGGGTTTATTTAGATGTAACATAATATTAAGTATTTAATTGTATCAATTATGCAAAGTTAAACATTTTGTATGCGTTTAAGGAAAAGTGTATTTTTTAGGTGCTGTAACTGCTAACAATTAAAAAAAAAAATGTCACCACTTTTAATCACCCTTTTGCCTTCTAGTTCAATTTAAATGGTTCTGTGGTGTGACAGATTCATTATTAAAAGTAAAAATTTTGCATGTAGTCTCTTGGTTATAATGAAATAATAAAACTGCCTGCATAATATTTGTATAAGTATTGGAGAGAAATATTTAAAATGCATTACTTTTTGATTAATTATAGCACGTCACACTGCTGGACACTACAGAAACTTGACATTTCTTGTCAACTACCCTTCCTTGTAGTGTATTTTTGTTTATATATAGCAAACCTGGGTAGTATTTGGGTCGTGTGTACTGTTTGGGGTCCTTTTATTCCCTAATGCGAGTGAATAGTCCATACAAGACAGTCACATACACATTACATTAGCTATGTCAAGAGCGTCTTTGTCTGAAAGGGCCGTTTCACACTTAACAGTGTTTGCTCTGGTTTTGTTCTGGCTCTTTACAGAGAATAAGGTGATGTTAAAGTGACTGATGAGGGGCTGATTCAGGCTACTGCCTTCACTTCTGTTTTCTCTGTTTTTGTGTCCGTGTATCTAGCATGGAGCCTGCTAGTCTCGCCCAATTTAACTCAAACTCTCTGTCTCGCCCCATTTCTGTGTCGCCCCAGCTGTCGGTTGCCAGGCACTGGCTGAAGGCATGGCTCTTAGTTTTTTGGAGGGAGAGGGGTGGTAGGTCTGGATGCTTGTGAATCACCCAGCAAACCATTTGCCCCGTCAACCCTCCTCTTTCGCTGTCCGTCAGCGTGCGTGAGCTAATCCGGGCGTTCTAGTTGAAGGAGGAGTCTGGTCTTGAGAAGGTCTCAACAGGCAGACAAAAACAAAACCAAAAAAAAAAGCTGGAGAGATGTATTGAGAAAAGGCAGTGTTTGTAACAAAGCTGTCCTGAGCTTGAATGGCTGCAGTCAGAGGTGATTAATGTTGGTCAGTGAAGGGAGGGGTGAGAATGAGAATTTTAGGGCTTAAAGTGGGTGAGAACCAAAAAAGTTGTGGAGAATCTCTGGTTCTTCTTTATACAATGCTTATTTGTTTTTATAATGCCTAAAACCCAAGTGGTTCATGTAGATCAACTGGTAGAGCATGGCACTAGCAATGCAAAGGTCCTGGGTCCAATTACCAGGAAACACACAAACTCATTAAATGTGAACTTTGAATGCACTGTAACTCACTTTGGATAAAAAGCATCTGCCAAATGCAATAATGTTAATGTTGAAATCCAGCCATTGGACTGTATTACCAACTGTAATGGCCAACCTGGTCTCATAGAAACACATTACTATACCTACAAACAAGGCATGTTATACATATCACAACACTTGCCTGGTAAAATGAACACTAGAGGCACTAAAATAACAATGATTTGTATTCCCTTTGACTCAATCATGAGTAACATGGCAGATTCTTGGTTGCATCAGCGATTGTGTTTACCTCACATTTGCTTTTTATGACACTGTTGATAAGGTTTAGGTTTAGGTTGGGTGGTATGTTTTTAAAAGTCAATAGAGCATTAACCTTCAAAACCTTATCTGTTTGGGAGAGAATTTAACTCTCTTTAAGAGCCACACAGTGGACATTTCACCTCAGAACTGCTGCGAAATATGTAAAGAACCTTTTAATTTATTTTGTAAAAATGTCACCACAGTCATGTCATTTTCATAAAATAAGGCTGTTCATTCTTGTTGACTAGATCATTAATCTTATAAGATATATTTGTGTTTGTGTTATGAATATGTGTTGCCTCAGAAACAACTTCCCATCACGAATCCTTGCTTTTTTCAACCCCTTTCCTCCAACTATCTTCCTCCATTTTGGTATGTAACGCCCACTTCTTCACGGTCCAATCAATTCCCATTGGAATAAATCAAGTCCCACCTTGCATTTTTTCTCGTTGAATATTCCGTTACACTCCAAAAATGAAGTAGAATGGGTTGTGAACATAATTTCATGTTGACTTTCAAGAATACTTCCACTAAGCTGCAGTATTTTGTCCTTGAAGCAGCATTATTACTTTAAGTTAAAAGTTGCTGTCCTCATATCCCCTCAACATAGTTTTTCTTTATTATCTGGGGTCCGGTCCTACAGTCTAGTTCTGAGCTCTCAGTGGTGTGTTGAAAAGTGAGAGCAGAGAATGATTCTCCACTCCCAAGCTCCCCTGGTGGAGGTGAAAAGACATGCACATTGTCAGTGGTCCCTTATGAGCCAGTTTTGACAACATCACTCTATCTTTCTGCAGTCTGAGGTTTTACTTCTGCACTGTCAGGAAAAACTGAACCCAAACCAGCATGTGTGTGTGTATCTGCAACTGTAGGACTCAAAAATGAGATCAAATGGAAAAACTGTAGTTAAATATGTTTGCATCAATCTGTCAATGCATCATTTGAGTGTGTGATGAGGATAAAAGACAAACTAGAGCTGTGTTTACATTTGCACATTTGGTAGATGTTTTCATCCAAAGCTAATTCATGTTATACATCTGAGTGCCCTTCCGTCTGCTAGCTCCATGCTCCATCATTTTTTATTTACTTTTAAATGTATTGATCCGATGTTCTTTTAAAGCTCAGGAGACCATTGTAGTTCTAAGATATGTTTTGGGAAAATAATGAACTTTGTCTCAGATGTTTCTTTAAATTTTTTGGGGTGAAATACATTTACAACCACTTTTGACAGTTGTTGACATTCAGTAAGAGAATATAGATGCAATACAATCAATGGGACTCATTCATGAAACAGAATGGATATGTGTAAATTGTTCATAAAACCCTCAAAATTGGTTAAATTCAATTATGTTTGTGTCTCATGAATGGGGCCAAATGTAGATAGCATAGCTTAGATACTGTAGTCCTGGAGGAATTGGATGATAAATGAGTTCTTATTGAGATCTCCTACATTGTATTGCAGATTCTAGTTTCTTTGCAAATCTGAGCACTGTTTGAGACATTGAGATCTGTTTTGAAACTCTTGATGAGAATTATGGGGATTATTGGATTCTTTTTCTCAAGTCACAAATCTGAAAGCAGATGTGTCCATTTGTTTTCCATTCAATCTCATTGATTTGTATAAGAAACATTTTTTTTTTTATTTGCATTTCCAACACCAGCAGACTCTCTGGTGTTCGATTTGCTCAAATTTGTAGTGTGTTTGATAGTGTAGCAGTCACACGAACATCCTCAGCATAATTGAATGTTATCTACACATAAACTCATGGTTGCGAGGTTGGGCTAATCTGGGGTTGTTGTGGATGAGATGTCAAAAAGCTCTACTTAGGGTTTAAATGGGATTGTTCTGCATTAGTTGGTCGGGCTGTAATGCATCGCTGTTGTAATTGTGGCTAATTTTTGAGAAGCCTGCGGTAATGATGCGTACACATCTGAAACCACAAAGCAGCCACATTGGAGTCAGGGTGTATTCGTGTATGTGTGTGCGTGCGTTAAGATGTGGAACTGTGTTTCTCAGTTTAGCGCTCAGATTAAAACAAGGATGGGAGAGAATGTGACAGATAGCTGGAGCGAGATAGAAGATGATGAGCAAGAGAGTGAGGATGGTGTAGAGAATCTATAATGAGGTTTAAAATGAGGGTCAGCATGCAAGTACTTTGCTGACATTGTTGTAGTATACGCTAGTAAGTGCATCAAGTATCTCAGTGAGGGATGTTGGCTACACTTCAGATAGGATTATATAACGCTTCTATGCTTCACTTATAGGTGACATGTTTAATTTCTTTCCATGTTAAAATACTTCATCAAATCTCTTTTTTACTTTAAAACATTGTTTTACTGTGAAAATATTCTCAACCTCTTGTTCCAAACCTGTATAACTTTCTTGCTTCAAATTAAATGATGACAGAATTTGTTGAACTATCCCTTAAAAATTCAGAGACATCTGTAAGCAAGCCATTTGTAGGTTGAATTCCCCAAAAAGTGTAAAAATTGTTACACTATCAAAATGTTGCTGTTTTTTGAGAATCCCGACCAGCCTGAGAGAGCATCATTGGCTCAACCAATTTCATGAGTTTGAGGTGGGACTATCTATTTTTATGACCATTGGAAGTTTCTTTGCAATTTATTTGTTTGCGATTCCATTTGGTGATGCTATTGGCCTTAAAACAGTCTAAACCTCTCTCTTCATTCATTGAGAGGCATCCAAATTTGCCTTGTAATGGATATTTACTCTCTCCAGTCCACACACAACAAATGCTACAGAGATTCCTTCAGTCTGAGAAAGTGTGACAAAGATGTATTTTGCTAGATTACAGTTTCTGTTGAGGGTAGTGTTTAGTTGATTCACACCCAGAACAGCTGTAAATGTGCAATTGGTTTGCTGTTGATTGGGCAATGTGCACAGTGCTCTATGCGAGCCATGTTTTTGAGGTTTCTTTCAATGGAAATGTCACAAGCAGTTCACAGTCAGGAGATTAGATACATTAGAGTCAGAAAGAGGGGGTTGGGGGGGCAAAGAGTTTTCATCTGCTTGGCTCGTTCTCAGTCAAGCATGCCTATGACATTTTCTAGATAGAAGATGCAGTGCCATGAGACTTCTTTCGTTGGTGGAGTTTTTGTGTTATGAACTGGAAAATGACTTGGTGTGACAGTTTGAAATCCTTACGTGGCCCAATTTTGCCCTTGCGTTTGTTAAAACTCTTCGATGTCATTATTGCACACTTTAAGCTAAGACTACTACTGCCCAAACCCAGACTGCCAGTTAGAAAGGAAACTACGATGCGATAAGCATTCAGGACAATATATAAGGCTTGAGGTTGTTCTTTGGAGATATAGCATGGCCTTTATCTCTCTCACCCTCTCAATTTGACATTCAACAGACTCTACCGAATACAGTTTGTACAAGCCACTCACTCTTCGGTCCACAAAGTCATGTTTGAGAAAGAGAAATTTGCTCTTTCATCCATTGGCTTCACCTTGCCCTTGTTCCATTGTCTTGGCAACTCTTAGATAAGAAGGGATCTGTGTCAAGGCTGAATGATTCAAAATAACACAAACAGATAAGAATGCGCACACACAGGCTTAAACTGCAGGTAAAGAATTTAAATGAAATTCTGCTAACGCTATTTTTGAAAATAATCAAGTCCCAGTGCTGCTGTTTTCCACTCGGCACGGGACTTCTCATTCATAAGAGACTGCGGAGAAGACAGTGAGATTAAAAGCAGCTCTGCTGGTCATGAAAATGGATGAGTCGCAACAGAGCAGCTGAAGATAGAGAGACTGGCTGGCACTCCAATTCGCATCTTTCAAGCCCGTCAGGGCAGTAATGCAGAGAGGAGCAGTGCAGGGCAGTAATGCAAAGAGGAGCAGTGCAGGGCAGTAATGCAGAGAGGAGCAGGGCAGTGTATAAAATCCTCCACATTGCCACCTTCACTCTCATGCATCATGGCACGCGCTGACACTGCACTTCAGACCACCCGCTGCGTGCAAGCGACAGGGCCTTTTGATTTTCACAGAGAAAGTTAATCTGAGATGATTTTCCCGGATTTTTTCATAGATGTACTGTGTGGGATAATATTGAGGCAGGTTTAGAAATTGGATCATAGTTTTGCATTAATTTAAGTTTAGATATAATAGTGTAGGTTTATGTTGGATCTGGATTAAATGCAAGATTATAGGCTTAAATTCAGTCATTTTAAAAATTAGTATTGTAGGTTTAGATTTGGGATCAAAGTTTCAGATTCAGTTAGGTTCACTTTCGGGATTGTTGGTTTAGAATTATTTTGGGTTTAGAGTCAAAAATGTTAGAGTCACAAATTAGAATAATTTAGGTTGTGATTCAGGATTGCTGGTTCAGATTCTTTCAGGTTTGCATTTTTGATTGTACAGTAAATTTAGATTTGACTCGCCAACACATCTGGATAAATAGTATGTTTTCTGTTAGCAAACAATGCTTGAAATCAGTGTTTGGTTTCGAAGGCCAAAGTCCATGTTAGGGTTGGCGATGAGTTTTGTTGGTTACCTGAGTCTATAAATGACCTTTCAAACACATAGCTGAGGTGGTCACCCCTCCCGCTCAGTGTAAATTTGATAGGTGTGCATCCATCATGAATTCGACCTGGTTGACAACATGTTGTGTCGTTAGTCGTATCTACATGGAACATGAAACTTCGAATGAGAGGCATTAGTTGAATACTTCCACATGGATGATCCTTGGAAAGACAGAGTTACAGCATGGTGTCAAGCGTCAGCTTTTCTTCTACTTTAACTTCTCTGTAACATAAAATATTTGTTTATCCATTAGACAATCCGAAAACAACATCTAAACTTGAATTTTCTTGTTAACTAATTGCACTATTGTCTACCCTTGTTTTAGCCCATAGACCATATTCACGCTACCGCCATCTTTGATTTTTAATGGGAATGACAACGAGGCATGAATGATATTTCACAACTCATGTTGTTGGGAGTTCTTTGTGTACTGAATGTTCTTGGACAAATATTCTATCAACGTGTTGTCCACAGAACAACCCCAAAACACTTTAAACTACAGTACAGTCATTCCTATTAAAAATCAAAGATGGCGCTAGCGTGAATGAGGTCTATACTAATACTATAGGCAGTGGTGTCAAAAGTCTGAGACCTTAGAATTAGATTATGAATTCCAGATTTTCAGTATAAGTTTAGACCTTTGGATCCAACTGTAAATGTAACATTCTTCATGTAGAGGAGAACCCTTTCTGATTTAAACTTGAAACCTCTTTTCTGTGCCATCTGCAGAGATATTCTGATTAAGACTTCTATGAAATGAGACTTTAATAAACCTCATTGTACCTATGTACATGATTTTTCTTACTAAGACAGACTCAGGCTGATCCCTGGGCTCAACCTTTTCATTAACTTGCATTCCAGGCACACGCTATCTTTCACTAAACCTGTAGCCCAGTCAGTGACATACCGATGTGTTCAGCAGCGGCCACTTAAAACTTAAATAAAACAGCCATCTCTCAACTTAAATGACAAATGTGGCCACTTATAGCTTTCTTTCTTTCATTCTTTCTTTCTCTTTGTTTCTGATATTCATATAATTTTTTTAGCTGCAAATAAATGTTTGTAATATTGTGATCTCAGAGCATGTTTTTTTGGTTTATGGCTTAAAACTCCTTTTTGAGAATGTTTGTAAAATGAATGAAAAAAAAAACATACTTTCTGAACCTAGGCCACAGAAAAAGTGGGCGGCCACAGTTGAACTCAATAAAGGGCTTATTTATTTTTCCCTCTATTGAATTTGTCTGACTCTTGGGTCATGAGGGTGAAAGGTAAAGACATTACTGTATGAAGGAAGACAATTGTACCGCTATTCATGTCACTCCTCAAAGCCTTCTCTGCTAGAACTGTTCAGAGAACGTCTCTAGGACGTAAAGAATAGATCAGGTATGCTGGAGAATACCTATGTGTCTGTGTGTTTGTGCAAGCATGTGTGTGTGTGAGAGCTTGTGTGTGTGTGTGTGTGTGTGTGTGTGTGTGTGTGAGAGCTTGTGTGTGTGTGTGTGTGTGTGTGTGTGTGTGTGTGTGTGTGTGTGTGTGTGTGTGTGTGTGTGTGTGTGTGTGTGTGTGTGTGTGTGTGTGTGCACGCCCTATAGCTCTGATGTTAGTACATGTATGCAAACACAGGAATTATAAAAGGCCCTGCACCACAACATTTACAAAAATTCAAACAAACTTGAATCTACAAGAGCCAATTTAAAAGGGCTTGATCCATGTTGTTTTACAAGAAAATCTGTATTTGCAATTTTATTTAGATGTCGGATAAATATGTACTAAAGTGTGTGCTTACAAGGGCTTTCAACTAGAGAAACAAAGAAATGGATGTATACATCTAAGATATTCTTACTTTCAAAAGACTTGTGAACATAACTGAGTTTAGTTAAATTGAATTTAGACTTAGAATTGATTTGGATATATAATTACAGTAAATTGAATAGGTTTGCGATTGAAATTGGATAAGATTTTTGGGTTTGGGGATTTGAATTGGAGTGAATTTGGAATAGATTTATGATATGGATTGAATTTAATTGAATTTGGAAGCAATTTGGGAATTTAATTTAGCTTTGGAATATAACGGAATGGAATTAAATTGTATGAATGTTAGAATCCACAGTTTGGTGGACTGTTATTTTACTGAGTATTTCTGAGTCTTTTGATGTGCAGAAAGAGACTGCACCAGGTGTTGGAGTAGAGTCCATTTAGGTCAGTATCTCACAACCCAACATCCTTGAAAACAGGACATTCCCAACTCCGAAGAGTCAGACTTTAGATTCCTTTCATCCATTCATGAACCTTAGAGAAACCAAGATACTTGATGGGAAGCCAAAAGAAAAAAGAAGAGGCTTTAGGTGCTGGGAAGGGTGTTGATGAGGGTTGGTGCCCTCCTCGGATTCTGGAATATTGTCTTACACGCCTTCCATCTATCTTCTCAAAGGTTTGACAAATAATGTCCTGATGGTGTGCTTCAATGGAAGCAAGGAAATTTTACTTTTTGTACAAGGGAGTTGAATGTTTCCTTTGTCACAAAATTGTTAATTTGATTAGTATTTGATTCATATTTGAATGTAAAACCTTCCATATTTAAAATTCGATTTTGAATCCCAGATTTCCAATGTGGACTCTTGAACCCTACAGTTCAAAGCCATTTTTGTTGATTATTAAATCCTCATTCCTGCAGTTGAGTCTATATATACCTCACTGCGGGAGCAGACTCAAGAAGCGTACACTGATACAAAGTCAATAACTCACTGAGTGTGTGTAAAAGACAGAGAAGTACAGAAGAAGGCAATATCTGGGAAGCTTTTTTGTTTTAGTTTTTTCAGCATATATGATTCCTGGAATTATCAGGCTTTCTCATGTTTGTTTTCATATGTTTTTCAGTGCTCAGGTGCACCAAGGTTGTTGTTTTGTTTCTGTCATATGCAGTATTTTAAAGAGTTTTCAAGACCATCGATATATATATTTAAACTAGTCATTTTATGAACGACTTATTGAGCAGTCGACCATCATGACCCATCTGTTCTTTTTTTACAGAAATATGAATTCAAAACCACGTGATTTCTATTTTTAATTCTGGCTGAAGTAAGACTATGCCCAGACCTCTGAAGGATGCTGGAGGGAAGGTTATGGAAAGAATATGTTTCTTATGGAAAGAAATTGGTACTTTTATTCACCAAAGTGGCATTCAACTGATTGCAATGTATAGTCAGGATATTAATAACATGAGAAATTACTATTACAAAAAATGGTCAGAACTTTTTTTTCATCAAAAAATCCTCCACATGCAGCAATGACAGCTTTGCAGATCCTTGGCATTCTAGCTATCAGTTTGTCCAGATACTCAGGTGACATTTCACCTCACACTTCCTGTAGCACTTGCCATAGATGTGGCTGTCTTGTCGGGCATTTCTCACTCACCTTACAGACTAGCTGATCCCACAAAATCTCAATGGGGTTAAAATCCATAACACTCTTTTCCAATAATCTGTTGTCCAATGTCCGTGTTTCTTTGCCCACTCGAACCTTTTCTTTTTGATTTTCTGTTTCAAAAGTGGCTTTTTATTTGCAGTTCTTCCCATAAGGTCTGCACCCCTGAGTCTTCTCTTTACTGTTGTACATGAAACTGGTGTTGAGCGGGTAGAATTCAATGAAGCTGTCAGCGGAGGACATGTGAGGTGTCTATTTCTCAAACTAGAGACTCTGATGTACTTATCCTCTTGTTTAGTTGTACATCTGGTCTTCCACATCTCTTTCTGTCCTTGTTAGAGCCAGTTGTCCTTTGTCTTTGAAGACTGTAGTATACACCTTTGTATGAAATCTTAAGTTTTTTGGCAGTTTCAAGCATTGTACAGCCTTCATTCCTCAAAACAATGATTGACTGACAGGTTTCTAGAGAAAGCTCTTTCTTTTTTGCCATTTTTGACCTAATATTGACCTTTAGACATGCCAGTCTAGTGCATACTGTGGCAATTCAAAAACAAACACAAAGACAATGTTAAGCTTCATTTAATGAACCAAATAGCTTCCCGCAGTTTTAGATATAATGGCAAGTGATTTTCTAGTACCAAATTATCAGTTTAGCATGAATACTCAAGGATAAGGTGTTGGAGTGATGGCTGCTGTTTTTTTACATCAGTAAAGTCCTGACTATACTTTGTGATCAGTTGAATGCCACTTTGGTGAATTAAAGTACCAATTTCCCAAAACAGCAAAATCTGTACATTATTCCAAGCCTTTGGCTGCCAGTGTATATATATATATATATATATATATATATATATATATATATATATATATATATATATATATATACTGCACTGATGACATGATGAATGAGTCCCTGTCAGACTAGCCAGAGTGAAGATATTCATCTCAGAGCACGAGAGAGAGAACTTCCAGTTGCCTGGAATTGAATTTTAAACTGTATCAGGGTTAGGGTTAAAGGGCCACCATAAAACACAGCTGTGATCTGTGCTGATTTCCAAGTTTGTCAGATACACATTAGACTTGCCACGTTTATGTTCAAACTGACTAACACCAGTATTACTGCTGATTGGACGCTAAGTGGTACTATGGGGTAATTTTTGTTAAGCATTATCCTACAAAATAACGCATGGCAGCTTGATTTCAAACTTTGAACTAAAAATGTAAATTAAATTGAAAATTAAAATGTGTGTTGTTCAACTTTTTGAAAGATGGCTTTTCAACAGTTGTGAAGGGCAACATCTCTTTGGCAACAAACCTACCTCATCCGTGCATTCTCTAAATCATGGGCTACCAGTTGGGTATTTTGTTGTCCAGGCAAATACATTACTTATTGTGGGTTGTTGCGGGTTTAATGTTGGTGTTTTATTACCTTTCATCCCAGGAACCAGTTTAGCTGCTTCGGAAGGGTAATGACTTTGAATGTGTGTGAATACATTTGCTGTGTTCCCTCCTTGGGCTGCCGATATGGAAGAAATAATTTCACAATATGTTTATTGAAAAAACAAATATCACAATATCCAATCATATCATCAACCACCCAACTGTGGAATCAGGTAATAGTATGCTTTAGTGATTTTGCATTGAAATGAAAAACTTAAACCAAAGACATTTCTAAATCCAAATTGCACTTCAAACTAAACTAAAAATTCAATTTAAAATATGACTTACCGTCATGCAAGTATCCATTTATGACAACAGGTGGAAAATATTACAGGGACAATCCCCAACCTGGAGTTAAGTGTCTTGCTCAAGGACACAATGATTGTGGCTGTGGGGATCGAACCAGCAACCTTCTGATTTACAGTTATGTGCTTTAGCCCACTACTAGGCTATTGTTTTGATATTAGAACTGCCATTCAAAATATCTTTCCCCCTTTTACGTGGTATAAAATTTCACACCGGCATTGTCCCTTGTACCGAGCAAAAAAAGTCTCAATTCCATTCCCCCTTTTTCGACCCTACACTTTCTGCTGTTTGCTGTCCTATACGTCTAAGGCAAATATGTCATAAATAGTCAATCAAAAGGTGGCGGATGGGGGGGGGGGGGGGGTCATCTATTCTCAGCATTAGCAACCCATAAACGATTATCTACAACAACATTCGCCAAAATCTAAATTCCTTCAGGCACATACTAATTCAATTAACCATAATCCAAATCAAAACCATGAGATAATGCCATTCATCAAACGCTGACCTCGATCTCGACTTTATTTATTGCTAATGGAACTGTGTAATTAGAACACCTTTGGGAGGCTGCCCCACAACCAACACCCCCCCTACATACACACAAGAGAATAACTGATGTGTCCTCCGGGAGCTCTCTGGTCTTGCTGCAGTGGGTGGGTAGCAGCTCTGGCTATTGATTTGATTGGTGGACTGATGAATCTCGGGGGAACTCATAAAAATAATTACTAAAAAGATCATCAAAGCTCTGCAACCTTCTGCATTGCACATGAAAAAATACATGGCAGAGCCAACAGAAGGGTGGTGGAGGTGGCATACATGGCCAGATGTAGTCAGAAGAAAGCGACTTTTATTGCTAATTTTGTTCTTTTAGTTTAAGTTAAGTTCCTTACTTACATAGACATTCATGAAGTTCTCAATTATGTTTCATTTATCAACATTGCCTCTGATGTTTCATCAAAATTCCCTTTAGGAGAAGAAAAAATGGAAATTAATGAGACAATGGTTAGCATACAGTCATAGAGATATAGAGTATATATAGTATAGAGATATAGAATTAATGTGGATCACATAGCTCAGATAAAATATTAAAATTATTTTTGAAATCTCTGACTTTTGATGGCATACATTTGTGTCTTGGCAAATATGAGCTAATTTCTTTGACATTATTGAGATCTATTATGTAACTCTAATGGCAGCATATGTGAGATTACTGAGGTCCTTTTCTCAGGAGAAATTGTCTCAGGAGATTCTAAGTTTGAAAAACCTAGGAGATTTCATCCATTCAAAATGGCATTACAGAGAAGATCGGCATGTGCTAAAAAAATGTAAGAGGGATTGATGATGTCATCTGAGAATGTAAGTAAATTCAGACATAGTCTAAGTGTCACGGATCCAGTGAGTTGTACTGTATGTTTTTATCATTTTCTCTCCCTCATATCTCGCAGGCATGGCCGACATGCATGATCGGCATTTCCTTTGGAATATTGATTGTTCCCGGAGGAACGCGAATCATGCCACTGATTAGCGTGCCGAGCAACAACTGTTCACATCTATTTCACTCCCTTCTTGAGCCCGTCGTGTTCTCAGTGTCTTTGCTAGATTGTTGTTTGATGTTGAGTTCTAACATCACTCTCTCTGCCTAGTTGGTCCTATCTCGTGTATCTGTTGGTTGCCCACGTGTCGGGTGTGTGGTAGCCTTCGTGTGTGTTGCTGCGTCTCAGTTGGTCTTCCACAGAGGTTACCTCATCTCTGCCCGCATGTCGGGAGTTAAGTTCGCTCATCTGTGATGGTCGTTGTTCTGCATCTCACTAGCTTCAATGGAAGATCCTATAAATCTGTTCCTGACTTCCAAAATGCACACACCCATCCTATGAGCACACTCTTCACAGATTGACCCTTGCGCGATTGCAATGTGCACACCATTGGAGATCACTTCACGCTTCTGCAGCCAGTGTCGGGATTTTCTACATTCCTCAACCCAATGACTGCTCATTTTTATTGTTAATAATTCCTTTGAACTGTTCCTCTGCTCTTGGGTCTGTTAGTCTCATTATCGTTCATTACAGTAAGTTGTTGCAGTTTGATAAAAAAATCACAAAACTAAAATAGGGTAAATTTGAATTACATATTGACTTCAATTGGAAGGACAAGATGTAAAAGGATGAAATTAGTTTTCTACCCATGCAGGATACCAGGGGAGGTTCTGCATGATGGCTATTGTTCTTAACCAGCCTGTAAACAATGACTAACATGACAGTTCACTCCCTCAAGCTTCTCTCATCCATAGAAACCACATCCTCCTCCTCGACCAATTTTATAGGCTGTGTACAGAGAGGAGGAGAGGGAGGGTAAGGGAGAGAACCAGACTTTAAGTGACAATTAATTGCACGACTAAAATGTTATCTGCTTACATGATTTAATTTTCTTCTTTTCTTTTAAATACAGCATATCCTATTTACCACATGTTTGGTTTGACATCCTCTTTGTAAATTGTTGTAAGAGGTTTCCATGTATATGAACTTCTTAGTCAGAGTAGCATTTGTGTGAATTTGTGTGTGCATATGCATAAACACCCATGTGTGTGTGTGTGTGAGCTGGCTGGGTGTGGTGGTGGGGGGGGGGGGGGTGTCTTAGGAAAGAGGAAATGTGTCTTTGAATGGTGTGCGCTCAGAGAAATAGTAAAGAGCACTCTACCAAGCGGCCGAGAGCACTTGATTGTGCAACAAGCAATGATCGCATTAAGAGAGGGTAGCAGAGAGAGTGAGCAAGAGAGGAAAACAAAAAGTGATAGATTGAAAAAGGGAGAGAAAAGGGAAGGACCTAAACTGACTTTGCCAGTGGCGTTGTCCGCTGATGGATGAAAATATATGAGAAATTATTCTTTCATTTCGATATGCCACATCTGCAAGTGTATTTGTGGGTTTGCTGACATGTATGTGTGAACCAAAACACACTGCAACAATGATTTTATGTATAATTTAGAAGAAAAAATAAATAATATTTTTGTGATTTGAAGATAATTACTTCAAAAGTATTGCTGTATCCTATGTGTTTTCATCCACCAATCCATTCCCTTAATGTCCCAAAATCATTTTTATGGCTTTTTAAGTCCATGTCTGTTTGAACTTTCAGGTTGTCTGTAGGCTAGTATTCTCCAAAGGTTTACCAAATTCACAAGTCTTTTTCTTCTGGTAAAATGGGCCAAAACTATTGATGACATTATCTTGCACTCAAGGGTTTATAAAAAATGTTGTCCAATACAATTCAAATAACAATGTTCCCTCCCTCTTACACCACCTTCCTCTGATTAGCAAAAGCAAGTACCAAATTATAGTTCATGACTCTGACATAAACTAATGGCTTTTGTCTATTTCAGAAAAGTGACAAGCCCTTTGAAATGTCAAGAAATTGCATCATACCATTTCATGGGTCTTTAACAGGGAAAAGCACAATTGCAAAAGCATCAGCAACATTTTTCCCTGGATAAAAACAAAAAGCATCAAAAAAGTACAGCTAACAGATGGCGCCTCAAGGTTCAGACGATTAGAGTTTGCAGGTTGGAATACAAATTGGATTAAAAGAAATTAGACGAATAAAAACTGTATTGCAAGACAAGAACAAATGTCATCACCTCCATCATTTGAAAGTTTCCGCCATTGGCTGTCGATTGGAGGCTATACAGATGCACCTTTGAGATATCAGTTAATGTATTTGCATGTATTCTTGGTGGAAAGAGTTCCTCAAATCATCTCCATATCTCAGCCTCCTCCATTTATCAATGTCATAATGTTAATTAGTGGGTCATTTAGTCACTAATAATGTCAAAAAAGGAACTTGTTTCTGATTGGCCCTCCTTTGGGGATTCAGACTGAAGCAGCCAATCAGAAACAAGTGCAAACGGCAGACAAAGAAAAAAAGGTGAAAAGCAATTAGTGTATCTGCAAAATTCTGAATGTTCTTGGACAGATATTTTATCGATGTTTTGTCCGCAGAACAATCCAAAAACACTTTAAACTGCAGTACAGCCCATTGAAGAGACTGTAAGTCTATCCCTCACAGCCTCTTTGTCATTCCCATTAAAAATCAAAGATAGTGCTAGTTTGAATATGGTCTATAGAGTAAGTACAGCACCGTGGAAAAAAATCAACATTGGAAAGACACTAAAGCTGGGTTCACACTGTTGTACAATTGTGTCCACAATTTGACATCTGAGACAAATTTGGAGAATTTAATTTTTTAATTTTTTCAAAATCGACAGTCCCACATCACTTAGTTTGATTATACCCACAGACTGCTGTTCAATTTTGAGTCTTAGCCTGATGTTATCCAAAATTTTGGGTCACAGTCCTGCAGTCGTTAGTGTTCCCTTCACATTATGATTGTACTATCAAAATTACTTCAAGTTCACTTTGAAAAAAAAGCAGTCCACAAAATAATTTTTCCTGGCAAAATATTGCCAACATTAGCATGAGGGCTTGGTTTTGCACATTAGCATATCAATTTAGCAAAAGTGCAAATACAAAATGTAACCTGTTTGCATACTAGCAGATGAGCTTGTTTGTCCAATAAGTTGTGTCCTGGTCCCAGCAGTATGAACTAACAGTGTGGTTCTCTAATTTAGCGATGCCCTAAACACTGTAAACAAACACTCTTCAGCATTGCACTGCAGTTCCCTTTCATACATCAGCAGATGAAAGAGCTTAGCTCTGCAGTGAACCCTTGTACATCAACACTGCACACCTGCTGTCCCTGGAGAGGACGCGGCCACCTTCAGCTCTCGCTAGCTGATGCTGTAGCTCTTGTAGGGTAGGAGGTCCATACTGCGCTCTGCGGTGGTTTGTGATGAACATACAGCGAGTGACCAGCTGTTTTATGTTGTACAAACAAACAGAGCTGTGCTGAGCATGGTATCATACTGCTCTAATGGGAGGTTTAGCCACTAGCAATGCCATATGCTAACTTTAAAGGCTAATGAAAGCTAGTTTTTCCTTCTAAACAACATTCGTTCATTGTTATATAGTCATTTATAGCTGTAGCTGGATAGTCTTTATATTCCGTCAACAATCATAATAACCCAACATATGCTTCTGTTTTACTGATAAAAGCAGATGTCTAGACATGCTTTTGTGTTTATTGTAGGGACCTTACAATGAGTTGTGTTCTTAAATAATGCTAACTGTAAATATTACCCTTGCTTAAAAAGACGAACCAGACTAATGTGGTTAGCTGACCTCCTTGTTAAGCCAAGAAGACTTGCCTGGCTGGATGACGAGCTTAAACCAGCTAAGAACAGAAAACCACCTTAGGCTGGAAGCTGTTTATTCAGCAAGTTTGGCCAGACAGGGAGAGCAGCAAGACCAGCTAAAGACCAGTTTGACTGGACTGGGAGACCAGCTAAGCCCTCTTAAACCAGCTAAGACCAGCAAACCTTTTATTCTTAGGGGCCAAGCACTGAAAATGCATAGGCACCTATTGTAATCGTTAGTCTTCTTCTTCTTCTTCTTCTTCCGCCATTGAGTCTATGGAAGCCCATAGAACCGTATCTGGGGAAGTTGTGAAATTTGGTACAAAGATAGAGGACAGTCTGAACATTAATTGGAGCAAATTTGTAATACATTTTGAAAAAATCTCCTTTTTCCTCTGATTCCTTGACTCGAAACGAATCGATTGTTGTCATTTTCCATCTTAAAAATGTTTCTGCCATTTAGAATTTTTCGAAAAACCTTCTTTTTCGAACTTATCCTAGACTGTTCGTCCCATTGCCATAAAATAAAAACAGATCATCTTCAGACCAGACAGACAAAACTTATGGAATTCAAGTTGATTAGTCAGACGGTTGTCGAATAACATGCAAACCAATTTGATGTAGAGAATGTGAGGCTAAATCTCCACAATGCTTTAGCGTATTCACACCAAACTTTTTAGTTTTTTAGGTATTACACCCCCCCCCTCCAGGCATAGCAAAACCTGACATGATAACACAAAAATTAAACCGATTCCTTACTATTTTCAACATGCACATGCTAAAACCATACCTCCTTCCCCCTTGTAGTTTGGAAAGTCACTCCAAGAGTTAACCGATTCAAATCCGTGAAAGAAGTGGAAAATCAGCATTAATAATCGCAAGGGTGTCGCCACGCTAGCCATGTGCTATTGAAGCATTTAAAGCTAACAGTATCTGATTGCAGTGCTAGAGATTGGGCTTAGCCTCGCTTTCTGGCTGGGTTTTGTGGGGGGATCAGGGGCCACTTTTGTCTTTCGTTGGCCCGTGCCTTAGTGATGTAAATTTAGGGTGGCCTCTGGCTCCTTATCTCTAGGGTTAAGGCTCACACTGCTCTTTCCACAAGCTATTATCATAAGAGCCAGACTCCTAGCAAGGGCTGCTAGCGTTATCCATACCAAAGGCTGGGCCATGCAGGGAAACATTGAGGGGATTAGCATTTTAACACAGTGTGAGTCTAAACTCCTGAACCCTTCTGTCATGGAGGGCAAGTCCCCAATGGCTCGCCAGCTCACTATGTGGCACCCTAAATTAGTGTGCTGTATATGAGAGCCGTGTTGTGTTTTTGACGGAAATGCCATGTTTGAATGCTTGATGTACAACTGACAAGATAAGGAAAGCATTGTTTATGGATGCATTTATTTGTATGACAATAATATTTAGAGTGCATACTTCAGAAAAAATATCCTTCAAATATACGTTTAAGGTTTAAAGTGTACAAGAAATCAAAACTGACCCTCTTTATTCCTGGTCTTATTATGAATGGTTTATCATTGCATGTTTATACAAAATATATAAAAAATGTTTGCCTTTGTAATTTTTCATTGAAAAATAGTTACTTGCACTTCCTCTGAAACAACTTTTGTTTTTTGCTGACATAATATTCGCATTCATGTCTGTAATACCGACTTTTCATTATCCAACCATGTCCTGATAGATAAAATCAAGTCCCACCCTGCATTTTTTACTGATTGAATATTCTACTTCACTCAAAAATATGTCACATTACGGAAGTAAAATGGCTTGCGAACATCATTTCGTGTTGACTTTTTTCAAAGGTTCAAACATTGAAGTGACTCCAATGGTGAGTGTTAATTTGTGTTGGTTTCCGGGGGCTGATACTAAAAGTGTCTATTTGTTTTCAGTCCTGCTAAAGCTCATGATCTCTACAGAAATGTGTAACCTTGCAACCGTAATGAGACATTGTCTCATAGGAGCTTGAAAATGACTGTTATGTCAGTACTGATGTCTCTTGCTTTCTGCCTTCTCCCAGGATCTCGTCTGCGGCAAGAAGACTCCCCGCCCCGCATCGTTGAACACCCCTCTGATCTGATCGTATCCAAGGGAGAGCCCGCCACCCTAAACTGCAAGGCGGAAGGGCGGCCCACCCCCACCGTGGAGTGGTACAAGGATGGAGAACGAGTTGAAACCGACAAAGATGACCCTCGATCACACCGGATGCTCCTACCCACTGGCTCACTCTTCTTCTTGCGTATTGTACACGGCCGTCGCAGCAAACCAGATGAGGGGGCGTATGTTTGTGTGGCACGCAACTACTTGGGAGAAGCAGTCAGTCGCAATGCATCATTGGAAGTAGCATGTAAGTGTGGACTTCTGCAGTCTCCTTTTAGTGTTTACATGAGGGAACTTAGCTGATATTGGTGATTTTGGTATTGCATCTGAAGGATTTTGGAAAGAGACAGATTTACTTCATCCAAAATAAAAGAGAGGAAGTATTTTGCATATGGCTCCAGAGTTGAATTAGCTCTACATATGTTTTTCTTTTTTTACAAATATTAGATTTATTTGTCAAGCTGTTTCAGAACAATCTGCCAAACTTTTAGCTTTTCATTTAACACAGCAACAGAAATGAGAATGTATGACAAAGGAAGGTGGAACAACAGACTTGGATAAGTAGAAGGTAGGGTGTCGACTCTCGACACGGGTAGTCCATATCTGGGAGGGGGACTTATTGGCAACCTGTAGATGGGTTTGGCTTTGAAGATGTGTCTCTGTTAAGTTGACTAACATATTCTGATAGGACATGTCCCCTGTGGTCAAAATTTCAAGCCAATCTGAGACCAGCATGAGTGACAGCTCACCTGTGTTTTTTTGTATTTATTTTTATTCAGCCAGTTCTAAAACTGTACATATAATTAAGCAATAAAGTACATGAGGTCATGCGATATTGTGCATGCTTGGCGCATCGTGCAGTGTTCAGTAAAATAATATGGACACACATTTTGATATAAGCATTTTTTGCTAAGCTTGATCTTTCCACAAGACAATATAGTCTCTGGAAGGTAAACAATTACAGAACGTTATTCTATTGGTGCTGCACAGTGATATACACAGTAGCTACTGTAGGTGAACCAGTGTTTCACATTGTAGCTGTTACGATATAACAACAGCTGCAATGCTGTTTTGACCAATCAGTATCCACAACTAGAACTATCCATTTTATAATGCTATTTTAATGCTAGGTCTGCTATATCATTACTGTTTTAACAGCAGGTCTGTTTGCTAAACTTTTGCTATTTTATTGGTAGGTCTGTTTGATATATTGTAACTATTTTAAGTACATCTGTTTGTTATATCTGTGCTTTTATAATGGTATGTCTTTTTGCTGTATTGTCATTATTTTAACACTAGATCTGTTTGCTATTTTGTTGCTATTTTTATGGTACATCTTTTTGCTATATCATTCCTGTTTTAAAGGTCTGTTTGCTATGTTGTTACTATTTGAAAAGTAAGTCTGTTTGATATATCATTACTATTTAATGAGACATGTTTGCTATATTCAGGGGTGGACTAGGAAGAGAAATTAGCCATAGATTTCACATAGAATCTAGCCCAATTTTTGTTGAGCTAGGGGTTGGTCTCTATTCTGCATATACACTCACCTAAAGGATTATTAGGAACACCATACTAATACTGTGTTTGACCCCCTTTCGCCTTCAGAACTGCCTTAATTCTACGTGGCATTGATTCAACAAGGTGCTGAAAGCATTCTTTAGAAATGTTGGCCCATATTGATAGGATAGCATCTTGCAGTTGATGGAGATTTGTGGGATGCACATCCAGGGCACGAAGCTCCCGTTCCACCACATCCCAAAGATGCTCTATTTGGTTGAGATCTGGTGACTGTGGGGGCCATTTTAGTACAGTGAACTCATTGTCATGTTCAAGAAACCAATTTGAAATGATTCGAGCTTTGTGACATGGTGCATTATCCTGCTGGAAGTAGCCATCAGAGGATGGGTACATGGTGGCCATAAAGGGATGGACATGGTCAGAAACAATGCTCAGGTAGGCCGTGGCATTTAAACGATGCCCAATTGGCACTAAGGGGCCTAAATTGTGCCAAGAAAACATCCCCCACACCATTACACCACCACCAGCCTGCACAGTGGTAACAAGGCATGATGGATCCATGTTCTCATTCTGTTTACGCCAAATTCTGACTCTACCATCTGAATGTCTCAACAGAAATCGAGACTCATCAGACCAGGCAACATTTTTCCAGTCTTCAACTGTCCAATTTTGGTGAGCTCTTGCAAATTGTAGCCTCTTTTTCCTATTTGTAGTGGAGATGAGTGGTACCCGGTGGGGTCTTCTGCTGTTGTAGCCCATCCGCCTCAATTTTGTGTGTGTTGTGGCTTCACAAATGCTTTGCTGCATACCTCGGTTGTAACGAGTGGTTATTTCAGGCAAAGTTGCTCTTCTATCAGCTTGAATCAATCGGCCCATTCTCCTCTGACCTCTAGCATCAACAAGGCATTTTCAGCCACAGGACTGCCGCATACTGGATGTTTTTCCCTTTTCACACCATTCTTTGTAAACCCTAGAAATGGTTGTGCGTGAAAATCCCAGTAACTGAGCAGATTGTGAAATACTCAGACCGGCCCGTCTGGCACCAACAACCATGCCACGCTCAAACTTGCTTAAATCACATTTCTTTCCCATTCTGACATTCAGTTTGGAGTTCAGGAGATTGTCTTGACCAGGACCACACCCCTAAATGCATTGAAGCAACTGCCATGTGATTGGTTGATTAGATAATTGCATTAATGAGAAATTGAACAGGTGTTCCTAATAATCCTTTAGGTGAGTGTAGTTGCCCCCTTAAGTATATAGCAGCGCAGTTTTGTGGCCAATTCTGCATAACGTATTGGCTCATTTCAGATTATCGCAGCCCATTCTGCCCATTTCTCAGCCGGCCCACCGGCCCGTACAGTTCTCCTGATAGCCATTCCGCCCCTGATCGCCCCCAAAGTGCGTCGGCCCACCGGGAAAATGCTATATTTTTACTATTTTAACTGTACATCTGTTTGATATATTGTTAATAGTCTGTTTAATACCATTGCTATTAGGCGTTACATCTGTTACTACATCGTTGCTATTGGAACGTTGCAATATTTGTGATTTAGTTAATGCATTCTAACATCCAAAGCTGCTTTTTGGTCCTTTTTTTTGTCTTATTGCTACATAAAAGCTGACTGCACTTGCTTTGCCAATATTCTAAGGCAGAAGTCATTAGGGATTAAGGAGTATTGGTTTTGCTCTGTTGGATTTGTAGTCTAGACCTGCAGTCTAAGTGAACTGCTATCTTAAAGTCTGTTTCAACCCCAAGGTGATCAATACAGTGGCCTCTCTTACGCATTGTTATGAAAATAGGGGCAATCCATCATGAAATAAGGATATGATGATAAATATTGAATGACTGGATAACTAAATTGACTGTGTGTTGCCGCCAAGACCCGATGCAGTAATGAGAGGGTATGCGTGTTTGGCTGAAACTCTAGAGGAAGGGATTGTGGGACGGTTTTGAGAGCCAGTAAAAATGTGAATGCTGCTGCATTTTCTATTTTTAACCTGTAATTGATGATACAGGACGATGATGTGGGTTAAAGGGTAGAAATGCAGAGATGATATGTGTGTTTAGTTGTTGGAAAGGGTAACTTTATAGGTAGCAATTGTAGGAAGGTTTTGAATTCAATATTTGTTAATACATGTTCTATTTTTCATCTGCAATTGATAATATTTTGTACAAAGGTGATTAGGGTTAAAGAGCTATTTAACCCAAAAATGAAAATGAACTTATTATTTACCCATCCTAATATGTGGCGCCTTTAAATGTGTCAATCCAGATTTTATGTCAATGACGATTGGTCACAAAGATTTGGTGTGAACTATTCCTTTAAATGTGTGTGTTTAGATTCAATCGTGTAGCTGGCAGAGGGGAGGAGATTCTCTGATCCTCTCTCGGTTCTTCTAAGGCATTGGTGGCGGCCCCCAGGTGCTAACTGTGTGACAGCAGCTTGATCTATCGATCGCACTAAGAGGGGTCTCCTCGCCTAAATGAAAATTCATGAAAAATTGATGAAGTCCCCGATTATTCCTCTTTTTTTCCTCTTCCTGATCTTACTTTTTAACCCCCAATTCGTTTTCCATTCCTCTTTACATTTATAGCACAGCTCTAAGTCTAAGTCCAATGGAAGACTTTAAATGAGCTGTAGGATGTTTTACGACCATCAGGTGAGAGGCCAAGGGTCACAAATGTCAGCGGGACAGTGGATACTCAAGCTACAGCAAGAAATAACACTTAGTTGTGTTATGTTAAACAATTTCCACGCATAACACTTCTCTTTACTGGTGGGAGATCACAGAAGTGGAGCCAATCTAAACCAATGCAGCTCTTGTATAGCTCCAAACAAAATATGTTTCATCTGTCATGTCGTAGAAAATATTGTGAAGTGGTGCTGGTTTTTCAAGAAGTAAATGTTGATTTTATGGCCAGCTGTGTATATCTGATCTATATAAAATAGTCCCAGACATGCATACGAAGAAAAAGGATACCTCCAAAACAAACAGCTGGCCTTTAGCGTGTGACAAGCTAAAAAATGCTTTGAACAATATAGACTATTTTGCAGCATTCGTAATAGAGGTTTCAAAACAGGCTGCAAATTAAATACTTTTTCATCTGTAGTTTCATTTAGCAATACAGTGTTGGGAAGCTACTTGAAAACTGTGACTTGCTAAGCTTCAAGCTTCTTCTAATTTTAAGTAGTCCAAATAACGAAAAAGCTAGTCTTCTGAAAAAGCAGTTAGCTTCAATACAAGCTATTAACAAAAAGAAGCAAGCTTCTTTGATGTTATTTAAGTAGGAATATCTTTTGTCAGATTACTTGATGTATAATTATCAGAGCAGCATTAACCTAGAACAGAAAAGCAAAAAAGGTGTTTTTGAATGAGTGAATAAATCTCGATTAGCATAACTGCAATAAATTCAAACACATAGGCCTACATCTATACTATATACAACCAAAAAGACAAGTTGCGTTAAAAACATAGTGATAACAGACAGCAGTATTAAGCTAAATGCTGTACAGTATAGTTAAAATGCTGAGCAGACACTTAAATCATGAATCCCTTTTACAAACAATTCAAATGAAAACAAATCATCCTTTCCAAAGGTACAAAAAAACATGAAAACTGCAATGTAGTACTGGGTTACGCAACATAGCTACTTGTTGGAAAAATTTGAAAATTTAGTTTAGTTTGTTATTCCGACGCATTATACATCCCTTACTCTCTCTCTCTCTTGCGCAAGGTCAAAACGCACCCCCGCAAGTAGATTTAATGGCTCTGTTGAAACAGATTGCAGGCAGGCGTTTCGCCGTGGACCACTGGAGCCGCCCGATCTGAGAGACCTCAAGCTGGGCAGCAGGAAACAGAGCCTTTGAAAAGAGCTCGTTGTATTATTAATAACAGGGCAGATTAGGGAGGTGTCCACTGAAGTGGGATTATCTCAAATGCTAGTCTTTAACAATTTACTATTAGTAATGCAACAAAGGTAATACACAGATCTGGTTGTGGATGTTTGTGTCCTGTAGAGTTGAAAGAGATGGTGTGAAAAGAGCTAGTTCTGTTGCGTTTTGATTAATCTGATGCGTGTTAAAATGTATTAAAAAGGCACTTTCAGTCAAGCTATTATTTTTCCGAAACAGTTCTTTGTTTCATATGACCTCATTTCCAAGTCATTCAGAATCTGCACACTTTTTGAGTATCTGCACTAATTCAAATGGGATTTAAACATGGTAAAATGTACTGAAGCGAGCTGAGAGTTTTATAATCTTATTGGTAGCTAAAAGCATCATCAAATTAGGAAAAAAAAGTGAATAAATGAACATGCATCGGAAGGAAATTTTCTTAATTTTTTGACAGGTGTCACAATTTTGTGAGTGCAGATGGATGCAAACTTAACAGATGGATAGTCTACCATCCAGGCACCTATTGCTAAATATAGTGCGCAACAGTCTGGTTCCGGAAGTAAAAATCTAAATTTTTATTCATTTATTTTTTTCTCCATAATATAATACATTTTAATGGTGATTTATATACCTTTAAAGGCAGACCTACCGTGAGGTCAGAGATTGTTCATCGATGGCCTATACTTCTGTTGAAGCCATCACACACTAAAAAAGTATACAAGAAACAAAACAAAGATAAATCAGTCCCCCTACACTCCTAAACTTCTAATATAATTGCATATACAGTATCTGAATGTTCTGCAATAACATTTAAATATATAGTTTACATACTGACAATCAAAAATTAAAATGAATAGTTTTATATTTTTCCATTGTTTTTGATTCTTCGTTCGATTGCATCATTTGTAATGCTTTGAGAGATTGTAGTTCATGATCTCATGAAAAACATTAAGGATGCAGTCATGTACCAAAGCTTGTAATCTTGTGATTCACCTCAACACTGGTAGGTTTGGATATCATGATATTCCTAAGGAGAAAATCAATGGGAAAAATACTTCCCGAACCAAGATGGCTGAACAGAGTGCGGGCACTGTTGTGTTCCATTTTCAACGTACTATAGTTTAAGGTGTTCTAATCCCAATTTTGCATACTATAGCTATGGGACCTATAGTATGCAAAGTGTATGTGATTGTATGTGAATCACCCATTCTCTTATATTAACCTTAATTCCACTGTATCTAGTTCAAATTCCCCGTGATGACCAGTCTCTCTTTCTCTTTTCGATCCCTGTGGCACTTCACGTTTCTCAGAGTGATATGTTGTTCTTTTATTGTTAGTTTTTACTGCCTGTTTCTAGCTCTCTCTATCTCTCTCTTTTCTTTATCGGGATAAACTGGGTCAATGAGTGAGTTCATAAATCATTGTGAAGAGTATGTTAGACACAGGCAAACCCTGCTTTGAATAAATTTGCCAAAGCGTTGAAATCACTGGTTGGGCCTATGTACGGGCCCCGCATGACAGGCCACACCTGGGGCGAACAGTCATTCAGGAAAATGTTAATTGGCCGCCTGTATCTTTTCTCGGGTGCAAAGGGTTGTGAGTATTAAAAGGCTGGGGGCAACAAGCTTGTTGAACATGGGGCTATTAATTGAGCATGGCAGTGTGAACTGGTCAGAAAGTTTGCGTATGTGTTTGTAATAGTCTGCGCTAATTACAGTGAGTGATTTTGCGTCTTAGCATAAAAGTGCTTTTGCGTTCATTTGTAACCTTTAAAATTATGCAAATGAGAGACCATGGAAACAGATGTTGTGGCTGGTTTGTTAAAAGGCCACCAACATGGGTTTGGTTGGCATGTTTGAAAGTGTTCTTTCAATGAGCTCCAATGTGGCACTTCAGCAATTAGCGCACTGTTACACGGACTTTGGAAGTGGTAAAATGAAGTAATTAGTGGAAAAATTGCGATTTCTTGTGGAAAGTGTCTGGGATGCACCTGAAGCTGTTTGACCATGTGTCCAGCTTCAGTAAACTTTAATAAACGAAGATGAATCTGATTGGACAAGGTTTTGGCTTGTTAGTTTTGGCAGTTAGCCCTGCAAGCAGATGCGGTGACTACACCATTATGCAGGCAAAAGCCTGCTTCTCTATTGACGACCATACAAATTAGCCATGTATTCTGGCAAAATAAATGTTTTTTCAAGGAACATATAAATCATAAAGACTTCATTTTATCATAGTAAATGATTTACCTGTCCTCAATTGTTCAGAGGGCTCTTAACAGCATGAAATATGCTTATTTTTCCATGTTTAGAGCCTCTGATGTCACAGCACATGACCTAGCCTGGAGCAAAGAGTTTTAATATATGGCTAGTCAAGGGCCTGTGACTGTGCTTGTTCTTGTAGTGTCATCAACCAATTAGCATTCTTATGATGTAACTTTTCTGCAGCTCCAGAATACTTATTTCACTACTTTTTAAATGAATGGCAATGCCAGTGGATGGCTTTCTCCAGGAATATAACACATCTTTGAATTTAACACACAGTTATAGCAGGAGCAATCTGTTTGGCTTTTATGTATCATCTGAGGTCATTACGATTTTCATTACAGACAATTGAGTCATTACAGACATTACAGTGTGTGTGTGTGTGTGTGTGTGTGTGTGTGTGAGTGAGAGAGAGAGAGAGAGAGAGAGAGAGAGACTAAATTAATCAAACACACTCACATACACTCTTTCTCTCCTGAAAGATTGTAAATGCCAGTGTCAGCGTCCTCTGACCCATGCTTGCTCCGTGTTATCCTTGGATACTAGCTATGGAAGCTGCAGGTTCTAGGGGTTGGTGATTAAGTTGAAAGCAGGCGGGTGTCAGGAAGCATCCACAGCCCACAGGGAATGTTCGCCTCTGATAAGCGAGAGGGAGGGAGAGGTGCGGGCAGAGAGGTGGAGGTAGGATGGATCTCTAGTCTATGATAAAGGAGAAAGGAATAAAATCCCTGATTGAATGTGTCAACGGTGTATATCTGCAATGCTGGAGTCAGATGCAACACCATAAAGAGCAACCTCTTATCTGCCATATGTTAGGTTACACACACACACACACACACACACATTTTGCTGCAATGAGATGGACACATGCAGATTTTGAGATTATTTTACTGTCATATCTTGGTGTGTGTGACTAATCGCTCACTTCAATGGCTAGATGATATTAAGCGATTTGTCAATGTCTAGGTCTCTAATCTCATGAAACCAGTCAAAAACATGTTTGGTTCATATAGAATTTCACCCAGAAATTTAAATAAAGCAATAATTAATTATATTTCAGTTTCAAAACCATTGGGTTTGGGATATGTATATATATAAAAATAATATATAATATATGTAATATATATATATATATATATATATATATATATATATATATATATATATATATATATATATATATATATATATATATATGTAATATATATATATATATATATATTTATATAGATAGATAGATAGATAGATAGATACACCAACCAGCCACAACATTAAAACCATCTGCCTATTATTGTGTAGGTCCCCCTCGTGCCACCAAATCAACGGCAACCTGCATCTCAAAATAGCATTCTGAGATGCTATTCTTATCACCACAATTGTAAAGAACTGTTATCTGAGTTTACGTAGACTTTGTCTGTTCGAACCAGCCTTGCCATTCTCCGTTGACCTCTCTCATCAACAAGGCATTTATGTCCACAGAACTGCCCCTCACTGGATGTTTTTTGTTTTTTTGCACCATTCGGAGTAAATTCTAGAGACTGTTGTGTGTGAAAATCCCAGGAGATCAGAAGTTTCAGAAATACTCAAATAAGCCCCCCTGGCACCAACAATCATGCCACAGTCTAAATCACTGATTTTTTACAGACAGACTATATCATCATTCCATTGGGTCAGAAGTTTACATACACTAAGTTAACTGTGCCTTTAAGTAGCTTGTAAAATTCCAGAAAATTATGTCAAGCCTTTAGACAATTAGCCAATTAGCTTCTGAAAGGAGGTTTACTGAATTGGAGGTGTACCTGTGGATGTATTTTTAGGCCTACCTTCAAACTCAGTGCCTCTTTGCTTGACATCATGGGAAAATCTAAAATAAACTAGCCACGTTCATCTCTATAATAGTACACACGTATAAACACCATGGGACCACGCAGCCATCATACTGCTCAGGAAGGAGACACATTCTGTCTCCTAGAAATTAACATAGTTTGGTGCGAAAAGTGCAAATCAATCCCAGAACAACAGCAAAGGACCATGTAAAGATGCTGGAGGAAACAGGTAGACGAGTATCTATATCCACAGTGATATGAGTCCTAGATCGACATTACTTGAAAGCCTGCTCAGCAAGGAAGAAGCAACTGCTCCAAAGCTGCCATAAAAAAAGCCAGAAAACAGTTTGCAAGTGCACATGGGGACAAAGATCTCACTTTTTGGAGAAATGTCCTCTGGTCTAATGTAACAAAATAGTAACTTTTTGGCCAAAATCACCGTTGTTATGTTTGGTGGATAAAGGGTGAGGCCTGCAAGCCGAAGAAAACCATCCCATCCGTGAAGCATGGGGGTGGCAGCATCATGTCGTGGGGGTGCTTTGCTGCAGGACGGACTGGTACACTTCACCATTGCGAGGGTGAGGAATGTGCTTAATTGTCACAAATAATTTCACACAAAAAAAGTGTTCCTAAAAAATTTACTTTATTTTCTATAGACATAATATCATATCTTTCTTCTTTCTTTTTTGATTGTGTGGTGATATGTGACCTGGACATGTTTTCGTGAGATTTATTTATTTATTGTACTTTCTCCCCATTTATATCAGAATAGCATAAAATAATAGATAGATCTTAACAGAAATCTGCACTGCCGCTCTCAGTGGCTTTCATGTACAATGGAACAGATTTACATAGAAATCCATTATGATCAGATGGCCATCATGGATTAGCAGGAAGGATTTAATCTTTTTTTTTTTTTCAGCAAACAAATGTTTCTGCTTTGTTCAGTTTGTTTTGTCCAGACTAGTCAGGTCTTGTACTTGATCTGAATGTCATTGCAGTAATGCAAAAATTTACAGAACAGATCTTTTGTTTTTCTCTCATTTTTCAGACCTTGATTTTCTTGAGATGCCTTGATTTGTGTTTGTGTTGGCCATTTGTGCGTAAATTAGATCACATCTGTTTGTGGCTATTTGTATGTGTTTGTTTTTACATGTGCTTATGTTTGTGTGTGTTTGCATGTGTAACATTGATTCAGTCTAGTATCTATGACCCTAAACTACTTAAAACTCCATTACATGATTGCCTGCTATCACAAAGAGCCAGAAGCTATGTCGAATCATTCCAATTGGTCATTTAAATCCAATCAAAGTCTAGACTATTGACTCCAATCCTTTCATTTGCATTCCCAAACCTCAGCAGACATGTTTATACACCTGTCCTGCAGCAAAAGTTTACCTGCTAGAGGTTCCTCAATGGTTCCTTCCTGTAGTGTTATGTGGAAAATAAACATCTGACAATGGGGTTGATTTCTAGGAGGTCGCCACATTCTGACTGCTCAGACTGTGATTGGATCCGATGACCCCTAAAGACCCCTCTGAACCCCCAATGTCTAGCTCCATGCAGACTCCATCGTAATTTATTAACATTCAGTGCTTTACATAGACAAGATACCCCACACCCTACAATTCTGCCACCGTTGTCTGCTGTAACCCTGAAGCAGAGTCCCCTGGGACCCCCACCAAGGCCTGCAATCCATCATATGTGTGTGTGCACGCATGTAAGGGCTCAAATTCTGCTTTGCCCTGAAATGAGGACAGAGGAAATTGATTCAGCTCTCTGTTGAAGCGATCAATCAATTATTTTCTCAACAAAAAAGCGCTGGTGCTGAGTGCTGATGGTGCAACTCTTTCTCACTCACACAAACAGTATGTTAGTACCATGTGCGTTATTGGGTGTCATCATCAGAGAATGCTTCCAAGTTCCTCTGATGGATGGTGTGTTTTTGAACTCTGTACGCTTACAACACACACACACACACACACACACACACACACACACACATGCAAATCAATCAGGCTGGCCACTCGAAGTTATCTTGCCAGAAATATGACATCAGCTGTTTCCAGAAAAGCAGGAGTGAAACTGCCATTTTGCCACTGGAATACCTTCAAAAAGATAGTGTTAGCATTTCCTTTCATCCCAATGGCATTTGCTTGACTGGCATGTGAACCCCTGTAAGTGAGCAACATGGTTGTGTCATCTTTGCTCATGAGTGCTTGATTTTAGAGCCAGTCACCTGAGCCATAAATGCCATAACTCTGGAGCCACAGGATAATTACATCCCAACAACAAAAATACACCAAAAGATTCCACACATGCACAAGTCCTTGGCAAAGTTGATGTCAAATGCAGCAGACAGGAAAAACACATACATTTCGTGCTTTTAAGAGTAAAAAAAAAATCAGTCACTGGATATACTATAGTCACTGGACTATAATATACTATATTAAAAAGCAGTATATATATATATATATATATATATATATATATATATATATATATATATATATATATATATATACACAATAACACATCAGCAAGAGTGCCAGAGAAAATTAGTGCATCAGTCAAATCCCGAACTTCCCCCGAACAAAATAAACAGAAAAAAGAAATACGTCCGCATTAACCCTGCGCTCGACAGCACCAGCCGGCGTCCATCCCTCGAAACTCAAACAGTCCCTGTACGCCTACGAGATCCCCCGTGACAACTTTGCTGTCAGATCGCTCAAGTCAGGTGCTTCTGTACACATTTGGTGAGACAGAATTACATAATTGAAAATAATCTATAAAACAAACTGCAGCCAATAGGCAGAATAACACAAAGAACTTGCAGATTCATACACAAAACTGCGTTGAAGGTGTGCTCCTCCACAAAACAAATTCCAGCTGAACCAGCACACAAGAAGAAAACAAATGCCGTTCAGTTTCCTCGGACAGTCAAACGAATGTTCAGTGAGATGGCTGTTCATGAGCGCAGCAGATGACATAATCCTTCCAATGTACTGCAAACAGTACTCCACAAAACAAAGTCTAGCCAATAGGAGGCATAAGCACAAAGAACAAGCAGATACATCCACAACTGTCCCAAAGAAGTGTTATTCCAGCAAAAAAAGAAACAAGAAAGATGCCCAGTTTCCTCAGACAGTCAAGTGAATGTTCAGTGCGTCAAGTTCACTTGGGAGCAACACACTGTGACTTCCTCAGTCCGTTGATTTTATGAAAGACATCGCTTGTTATGGGCATGTAAATATTTTGCGGCCATCCTTAGTATCTATTTTCAATTTGTTCAGAGACATCAGTGCAAATGTGATCCTCCGCCGATGCAAGAGTTTCTTAAAGGAGTGTTACTACACAAAAAAAACTCCAGCCACTAGGTGGAGCCAGCACAAAAAGAAACAAAATGACGCCCAGCTTCCTCAGACAGTCAAGGGAATGTTCAGTGAGCCAAGCTCACTTGGGGGCAACTTGAGAAACACCAAATTGCTTACTCACCCCATTGTCTCTACAAAAGACAATGCTTGCTGTGGGCATGTAAATATTTTGCAGCCATCCTTAGTATCTTTTCTCAATTTGGATGGCTACATCAGTGCAAAAGCGATCTTCCGGTTATGTAAGAGTTTCTTGCATTCCTTTAATTGGTCACGTTTCTCTCTTGTCGAATTCGCAAATTCTGGGAACAAGAAAATGCTGTTGTTTTTCCACGAATGCCTTGATCACGTGATCTTTATCGGATGATCTCTGAAATTTGGCCAGAATTGATCAGGGCCTCTCTTCCTCAGCAGATCTCTGAACCGGGTCCCTGTGAGCACACTCGATTTCTAGCTTATGGCCTGTTATGTCGTGCAGAATCAGGAAAAGCTTGTCTAGGAATTTCACCACATCTCTGCCCTCCTCATGCTCAGGAATTCCAACAATTCGGACATTGTCACTAGCGGATTAGCAGCTAATTCCCTCTCTGATGACTCCAGATAATCGTTTTAATTCTTGATGTCCCCGATTCTTGTTTCCAACTCAGTGAATTTTGCCTCCATTGCATTAATCAATCGACGTATTACAGGAAGATCCTCCAAGTCCGCCACAACCTTCACCAGCATTATAGACATACTGGACAGTTGGCATTTAATTTGTCCTGCTGCACCATCCAAATTGAGTCCCTGGTGTGCAGCCTTGTCTGGGGTATCAGCTTGAGCATGTATGTGTCTTTTAATGTCTCCAGAGACCAAGGATTTTGAATTCTTTGACATGTTGACTTCATAAAACAGTTATGTAGCAGGTTGTATCAAATCACACCGGTTTATGACATACAAAGAATTAAAAATGAGCAAAGTGCACAGAGCTCGCCGTTTACACGTCCGACCCCCTCATGGCATGACGCGACTCTCAATTAAAATTGGTTTGATGTCATAAGATAGCATTGTGTGAGGAACACAGCGAAAAGGGTTTATGAACTTATAATCTGTCTCCTTACTCGCGATAGCGCCTCTAGTGTTCATTTCACCAGGAAACTGCCGCAAAATGTACAACGAGCCACACTAAAATCAATTTGCAAAAATGTATTTATAGTAGCGTGATTCTATGAGACTAGGTTGAATACTTTTGAATGTACGTCAATAGAGAAAGATGACTTTTGCAACCAGAATAGAGTAGTTATGGCATCTGCAGTGGGAACAAGCCCTTAGGTTGTGACACTGCAATACCCTCACTGTGTGCCGCTTTCCTCTGTACTTCCTGTGCAGGAGTAATAGTGCGTCCGCTGCTGTTGTGACCGTGTGGTGTTATCTGTGCAGTTATTGAGTTTGACTCTTCTTACTCTGGGAGTGCGAGTCTTACTGCCACCCTGGACTGCTGCAGAGGATGGGGGTTAACCTAAGCTTCCTGTGCTGCAGTGTGTGTGTAGGGTGGTGAAATCTGAGCTCTCTCCATCCCTCATCTCCTTCCTGCTGGTGTTTGAAATTGATAAGCGGTGTGGGGTCCTTCACAAGGGTTAAGAGTTTATGAGTATGATCTAAAGAACAGCTGGAGGCGGCCACTGGACGTTCTGTCTGCACTGCAGTCCATGGGTCGATGTCAATGAGAACATTTGTCAGTAGTGAAGACCTCTGCCCTTATATTTACTACTTTATCAATTGTGTTTTGTAATTGCCTAGTATGTATTAATTGCTTTGCATGATTACTTACTTTAACAGGGCCATACTCGACACTTATTTCCACCTAGTCCACTTAGAAATGGCAAAAAAATATTTTATGATATATTCACTGAAATTAGGTCTTATTAACATAGGCTATTTTGCTTCTAAAGTAAATGTAGCTTGATTTAATGATGTTTAGTTATTTTTATTTGAAAACAAGTAAAAATCATGAAGAAATTGAGTTTATGCAGTGTACTGTATAATGTTAGGTCAATGTTTCTGCATCAGAATTGTGTGAATATTGAGTTTATTTAGACAAAGTGTGATTTCTTATTTATGTGCCAAGGTTTTTCTCTTGCTATTGAGACAAACAGATGGACTGATAGACATGCGTGCACACACACACACACACACACACACACACACACACACACACACACTTTTAAACTTGAGAGTGAGAGACAGAGGGACACATGGATTGGCTTGGTATATGTCACACACACACACACGCGCACACAAACACACACACACATGCACACACATGCACACACACCACACACACACACACACTTTTAAACTTGAGCGTGAGAGACAGAGGGACACATGGATTGGCTTGGTATACGTAAAAACACACACACACACACACACGCACACACACACACATTTTTAAACTTGAGAGTGCGAGACAGAGGGACACATGGATTGGCTTGGTATACGTAAAAACACACACACACACACACACACACACACACAACACACGCACACACACACACACACACACACACACACACACACACTTTTAAACTTGAGAGTGAGAGACAGAGGGACACATGGATTGGCTTGGTATATGTCAAACACACACACACACACAAACACATTGTAGTGTGGCTAAAGGCCATGTGCATAGAAATCAGAACAGCTCCATTAAAATGTAAAGCAGAGTCTTATCTACAGACTGCTCTTCGCTGCTCTACACCATTCAGGGCAAAACTATTATTTGGAGGTGTTTGTATGTCAGTGGATCTGTGTGTGTGTGTGCGTGCATACCATAACTTAAAGTTGAGACTGGGGCTTGTTGTCACACAGAGAGTTTGTCACAAGGGCTATATCTTATTAAGTATAAGATTTGAAGTCAAAAGTTAAAGGGATAGTTCACCCAAAAATTACATTTCTCTGATCATTTACTTACCCCCATGCCATCACAGATGCGTATGACTTTCTTTCTTCAGCAGAACACAAATAAAGATTTTTTGAAGAATATCTCAGCTCTGTAGGTCTATAATGCAAGTGAATGGTGGCCAGAACTTTGAAGCTCCAAAAATCACACAAAGGAAACACAGAAGTAATCCATTGACTCCAGTGGAATCTTCAGGAGCAATAAAACAGGTGTGGGTGAGAAACAGATCTAAATCTTCAGGTTCACTTTCAGTTTTACATCTGAAAGTCACTTGTGATGCCTGTTTAGTTTCACTTACACATCTGAAAGTGAAAGTTAAAGTGAAGATTTAGAGTAAAAAAGGACTTAAATATTGTTCTGTTTCTCACCCAGACAACTCCATTCATATCACTTCTGAAGATATGGATTTAAACAGTGGAGTCTTATGGATTAATTTGATGTTTCCTTTATGTGATTTTTGGAGCTACAATGGTCTGAGCACCATTCACTTTGATTGTATGGACCTACAGAGCTGAGATATGTTTCTAAAACATTTTTTTTGTGTGCGTGTTCTACTTTGGGTGAACTATGCTTTTACATTGCACAAATGTTTTTTTTTTTTCCCCTCTCTAGCAGGTTTTGTATGTTGGTTTCAAGATGTTGAAAACCCTTAAACACTCTTTATATATATATATATATATATATAGTGCTGAATTCTCAGGGCCAGCAAAGCCTTCTCAGTTGGACTAACATGCCAAATTAATAAATAATTTAATAAACAATCACCTTTTTGCCTATGTATTTTTATTGCTATCCACTCTTAATTAATATACAAACAAATAGAGAACAATTTAAAGTTTATCCAGTCAGAATGTATTCCTTGATGCTTACAAGTGAAGCGTGACAGCTGTTTCACAAGTCACAGGCCCGAAGACAAAGCAGCATGTGAGTTTGAGCTCCACCCCCTCAGGCCTTCAAAATTTCTTCAGAATCCCTCAACAGTCCAAATGAATGGGCAACTAAAGTCAGATTGTCAGATTCATTGTCCTGGGCTAAAACTGAAGAAATATTTAATAGCATTTTTGTTGCCAAGAATTCAGAGTTTGTGGTTACACAGAAATTGACTTTCAAAAATAAACATACCCTGAGATATATTTACTGGAGTAAAAAGTGAGACAACTAGCCCCTGTGTACCACATCTTTACATATGTGTGTTTGCACCTAGAGCATTCATGAATGTGAATTTCAATGTTAAGGTCTACTTCCTCATGGTTTTTTCCTCCACAATATTTTCATAGCAAGTTTTTATTCATGGGTTTCCACTGGTGTATTTTTCCCTGCAGTGGCTGAGCTCTAAGCACAAAAGCTGAACCTTTATGAGAATAATCAGACACATTTTTCATGATGCTAACTTGATCAAAGTATCCAATATTCAGCCATTGCCACCCAGAGGGGCTGGCCATGCAGGGGGGCCACTTTTCATCCGTTATGTCCTAATGTATAGTGCCTGACAGACCCAGAGATGCTTTCTAAAATGAAAGCTCTAAATTGTCCTGATCAATCACTTTAATTTGTCTGCCACACTGTTATCCAGGGTTAAATACATTAATTTGACACATAGTTGTGGCTTTGTTGTGTTTTGAGATCAGTGCAGTGTTTCATTCTAACGCGTATGTGTTGGGGTGGAGAGTCGGAGTCTAATATCAGATTACTGACCTACACAGGAAATGAAAGAAAATGACAGTGAGTGATCACCTTTTGAGTGTTTTGTGTATAAATAGCCCATATTGCTCTCTCTCTCTCTCTCTCTCTCTCTCTCTCTCTCTCTCTTACTTATTTATATATATATATATATATATACAGTAGTTTTAAGATGTTATACAGTAGTCAGTCCCTGATATCTTATGTGCAGGTGACCTAAATGAGAGACGAAAAATGCCCATAATGCACCATACCTGCATCACTACATGGAGCAGGATAATTGCTGCGCTTTAAACGCTCACTTCAGAATTCCGTTTGCTTCGTTCTTCCTTGTCCATTTATTTTTGAAGATTGCAGCAGAGTGTTTTACCTAGAGACAAATAAATCACCACTGATACATAAAAATGAATATTGATTTGGCTGTTTAAAGCAGCATGGCAGGGATGACAAATAAGCACTGCAGGAAGGCATGCCACACTCTAGAAAAGCAGTCTGCAATTAGAGTGCCGTAAGCACTAATAATTACACACTTATAGACACTGTAATTCAACGGGATATTCACACACATGCAAAAATACTGTATAGACCCTGTAATTCAGGTGGAGACATATGGACAATGACAACATATGGTCCCTATAATTCTGCTAGAGAGACACACAGTCACTTACTCAAACGTTTATTTGAGATGCTGCCACACAAACAAACTCACATTAATTCAGATTTAGGCTTACATACGCATTTTATCCAGGATCTATTCAAATCAAATTGTAAACATTTTTCCATAAGGAAATTCACAGCGTGCCAAATTATAATATTAATAAACCACAGTGCTCTCCCAGCAGGCAGATAACAACGAAATGACAAGTCTTAGTTCTTAATGTCTAACCCAATACAATAACTCAGGCCTTCAGTACTGTATAAAACCACATCGAACAGCCTCACAGAATTTAGAGTCTGTGAACCGGACGAGAGAAATGAGTATAGGCCGATAATGATTTCCTGGAGCTGAGCCTCTAATCCTAAACACAATGCTTATCTCTGCAGTGTAAAGCATGTGTTGTATGGTAAGCCGGTTTCAGATTGGCCCCTCTCTGAATGGACAGTCATTGAGGGGTCTCAGAGTCCAGTGTGTCGGGGTGATAGCAGGCCCTCTTTAACGGAGGAAAAGATAGCGGGTCATTCCCTGGAAATGACCTCCGATGGGCTATTGATTGACCAGGTATTGAACTCTTTCGCTAATAGACTTGAGGGACGGTGGAAGTCTGTTTGTGGGTGATACAGTGGAATTCAGGCATCTTGAACATTAGATTGCTTTTGTGCTGTAAAGAAAAAGGACAGATGAAATCCATTTAAACTAGGGATTAATTGAAAGTTTTATTGCGATAGCTGATAGCTTCTTTACAATTTCTGATAACCAATAAATATTTGCTGATATTATTCATTTGTTCACTTAATACCGATACAATTTAAATATATTGTTAAGCATAATTTATTGATAGCAAATTAGATTAAAAAAATGTTTCACTTATTTGCATATTTTGCTCAAACTTTTTCAATTTTTACTACTAAAATGTTGTTGATTATATATTTTGGAACTGACCAAAGGGGGGAATAATACTTTGAGTTATCGGCAGATTCCGATAATCTCAATATTGCCAAATATCAGAGCATAAATTGAGTTAAAAAACATTAGCCATTATTTTATTGACTTCTAATATTGGCTTAATCAAGCTGATAATAATAATCAAAAATATAAAACATATATTGGCCGATACCGATATAGTCAACGATATATTTTTACTTAAACCTTAAATCTGTGTCGCGATCTGCTATGAGCTAACACCCGAACCTTCATCTCACCTTTTCTCCTATGACATTCCCTCTTTTCTGGCACCCCTCCCTCCCTTTCATCCCCCTCTTTTAATTGCTGTGGTGCTAACGGTCCACAGATGATAACCATTCCTCCTCAATCTCTGAACCAGACCCCTCCTCTTCTAGGCACACACAAATCAGGTAGCAGAGCCATGGCAGGCAGCTAATGAAATTAGCCCCATGTTGCCCAAACGCTTAAATAAGTCACTTGACTAGATTAAGGATGTGATTTGAGGGGGATGTTGGAAAAATACAGTGAATCTCCAACTCACCCGATGGTGCCAACCAGGGTGTTGATTATCATGAATATCCCCAGCCCACAAACACAATGATACCTCAGGCAAAATCTGCGCTCCGACATACCTCTTTTCCACTCCACACACTTCCTTCCAGGGCCAGGTGCTTTCGGAAGCTCTGGCAGGGAGTTCCGAGGAAGCGTGAGGAGGGGATGGTGCCAGCATTGTACTGTCATTAACTTTCCTTGACTGGCAGCCGTCAGGCTGGCTGAGCCCCACCCCCACCCCCCTGCTGAGAAGTAGTCTCCACCTCCCTTCCCTCCATCATTCTCTCCTGTCATCGCCTCACCCCAGAGTGGAAGCGATTCTTTGGGTCTCAGCTGCTTGGAGAGATGATACTCCAGACACCCGTGGCTCGGGTGAATCTTCTTGGATCAGGGGAAGTGGAGACAGCCAGCCTGGAGTGACAGACGTTGGCCCGATGCGGAACCCGATCCCCGCTGCTTCTCCGCAGAAACCTCATGCTGGGCAGAAAGTGCCGGATAAGTGTAAGCAATCTGCAAATAACTCAGCATCACAGGCGGAGTCGAAAGTATTTGATTATCATGGAATGGTTAAATCTATATGGTGAATTTAGTCCCCCTTTTGTTCCTATCACAGTAAAATGCAGAGACAACTATAAGTATGCCATTCCTAGGTTGATTTCCCTGAAAAGTGCAATCAAATTATTTCTCTATTTGTTTGAGCATCCCAACAAGCCCTGACACAGCAACATTGGCTCAACCAATACTGTGTGTTTGGGGCGGAACTATCTATTCACTATCTGAAAAAACAAGTTTGAAAGCATTTTTCTGTTTGGTGACAGTAGTGATGTATAAATGACACACAGTTGTCTTTAGTTTTGGACCCCAACTTGTAGTGATTCATGAGAAATAGATGACTGACAGCTAAGAGAACGAATTGGAGTGAGACTGGGGGCGGGGCTTAGTTAAGGGCAGCCAGTCAGCTGAGAGTAATCAGTCAGGACGGATAAGTGTGCACTGATCTTACTGAAGCTGACAGCTGTGGTGCCTGTTTCCAGTCGGCTGTATTCCTGCCCTGAACTCTGCCACAAACAGGAAATAGAGAGAAGGCGTGCAGGGCTTTACACTACTGTTTTTTTTGTGCTGTTGATTTTTTATTTATTTTTTTGGCATGCCAGGCCATGCTAGAAGTTCACTTGCCCATAATTTTTCAATGGCCTCTAAAAAGGATAACTTTCTTTTTTTAGCAATGTATATTTATTGTTTTAGTTTATTCCCATTATGTATACAGTATGTTTGTGTGTGTGTGTGTGTGTGTGTGTGTATATATATATATATATATATATATATATATATATATATATATATATATATATATATATATATTGATGTAAAATATATATTTATTATCATTATTAAATTATTTATTATTATTAGCAGGAGTAGTAGTAGGAGGAGGATTAGTAATATTAGTATATTGTTATTTTCTTTCCAAATAAAAAAAAAAAACATAAATAATGCAATAAGTTTATGTATTTTTTTATTTCACAACCCCCAAAAAATATTGTGTTTGTAATGTGTAATATCGGCAGGGCCATTTTACTGCTATATGGTAAAATGGAAGTTAACTGCCATTAACATAATGAACACAATAAATGATGTCATATGGAGCAAAGCATTACTTTATCATTTTTTAACCCATTCTAAACGATGCTTCCAACACTATAAGAATTCTTTCTTGCAATTTCAACCAGCTGGCTAGCTGGCCTGATAGGACAAGTTCTGTCAACTCTCCTGAAACTTTTTCAGTCTGGCCCCGAACTATCCTTATTTTTGATACTTGAGTTTTTGGCTGTGTAGGTGACTACATTATACAGTATGTGTGTGTGTTTGTGCAAGAAGATGCTGTGTGCTTGTTGTCTTTTACACCAGTGCGGTCAGTGCTAGTGCTGCCAGTAGCTGGCGTCTTTGCTTCGTTAATGGATGCATCAACATAGTGCCCTTAGAGTTTGCAACCTGGTGCCCGCCACAACCCGTCTCACACCCCACACACACACATAAACACCATGCCACACCACACCGAGTCTCCAATCCGCGTGGGGCCAGAAGGGGTCAATAGATTTGCCAGATCACTGTGGCAACTCTTGACAGGCTCAAATGTCAGCGACTTGGCCGACCATGACATCACTGTCAGAGTCAAACGCCTCCCCCCTGTGCACAGTGGGTTATTGTGGAAGAACAGGGGATATAGGGGTGCTGGAGCCATTAGCATTCAGTCCGGTCCGGTTTTGTCAGGAACACACCGGCACACTGTCACTTTATGCCTAATTAGGGCGGGTCAACACCCTAGGGGCATAAAGGGTCATGCTCACCCTGTTCATTTTTGCTGGCCATCTCTCTCTCTTTCTCTCTCTTTCTCTCTCTCTCTCTTTGAAAATGAAAATTATATCATCTTTTACTCACCCTCATGTTTTCTGAAAGAAATAAAAAACATTTTATTTTTCTTCATGGAACATGAAAGGAGGACAAATAGATTGTCAGGACTGCTCTTTTCTATGCAATGAAAGTGGATGGTGACAAGGGCTTTGTAAATGACGAAAAACACCATATAAGTCCTTATTGATTCACATGATAGCTTTAAATACAAATATAAAACAGATAACAAATCTGTTTAAAGGGAAAGTACATTTTTCTAAACATGTAGTGTCATGTTTTGCAGGGCATTGAGGGTATTTATTGTGACTTAATTGAGGTAAATGCATGAAATATAACTGCACAGAAATAAAATATGGAGTCAGCAGGGCTGACGAAAATGAACAGATAAATAGATATGAAAATGACACGTAGATGGGTAGAATGATTTAATAATAATCTGCTTGATGCGACTATAATGTGAGGATAATTGTATTGATTGATCCAGGGGTTGTTTAGGGGTCTGTTCCCCTCAGAGAGGACTGGTAATAAAAGTGAAGACTCTCATGTTGGTCACATAGGTGAACTGTCATTACTTATAATAAACATACTAACACACACATCTCTCAGTCTAGGCTTCTAAAACCTTACTAACATCACTTTAGCAAACTATTTGTCATTCTCTAAAAGACCCTGTGGAGTCAGAATTAGCATTTTGCAGCTTTTAGTCCATGTCTGTTAGCTCTGAGGCTGGTTATATGCTAGCATCTTCCTAAAAGTTGACGAAACTAACTTTTAGCAGATTTATATTTAAAAATCTTTATCTTAAGGGACAATGAACCAGAAATAGTGATGACTCATCTTGTACTCAACAGCATATATGTTTTGTCCAATAAAATGCTCTCTAGAATGAGTATGCCCCTTATGCTAATTTCCACTTGACTCTGACTAGCATTAGCAAATAAAATAAAAAGAAAGCTGCCCCTTGAAATGTATGCTGCTAAATTTCTGTTTTAATGGAAAATACTGAACACTTGAACAAAAACATCAACTATTTAATGGGCTCTTTACACTAAAATGTGTGTTTGTGTACCATAGTAACATCTCTGCATTTTCATGTACATGTTTGTTTACAATACATCTGCAAGTGTGTTTATGTCACATGATCTGTAAGCCTCTATGTGTATGTATTGTGTAATGCAACCGTGTGTGTTTATTTCTGTATATATGGAAATTTCCACATTAGCACTTCCATTAAGTTGCATTTGTATGCATGTCCCTGGCTGTACAGTGTGTGTGTGGGGGGGGGGGGGTCTGGTTCTGGTGGTATACAAGGAAAACATTTTAGGTTACAAACTGGTTATTACAAGTGTATTAGAATATAAATGTGGTTTATAAGGACATTTCTAGTGTCCCCCATAATTATAATCGCTTAAAAAAACCCATTCTAAACAATGCTTTTTTGGAAAATGTAAAAATAGGGGTAGGGTTAGTTCGTACAGTATGAAAATCATTATGTATATGGAGAGTCCTCATAAGAATAGCTGCACCAATGTGTGTGTGTGTGTGTGTGTGTGTGTGTGTGTGTGTGTGTGGTGAACAGTGTCAAATGGGTTTGTTTGGCTGCTTGAACTAAAGGAGCTTATGCTGATTGGCTACAAAGCCAGAACTAATACCTGCATATTTATTTTGCATCTGCATAAGAATATGTACACACACACACACACACACACACACACACACACACACACACACACACGTACACACACACACACACACACACACACACACACACACACACACACACACCCCTCATATTCTGCTGAATGGCAAAACAAATCTGCTGGCTTCTGAGGTCCTAAACTGATGTCTTTGAACAGATAATGTAAAAAGAGAGAGAATTTTAAAGACGATTAAATGGGTAAAAAAAAAGAATCCCACAGACTTGTATTGAAGGTGTCTGTGTCATATCCAGGGACCAGAATATCATAGAGACATGAGATGTGCTCTTTTATCTTGGGTCACTAATCAACCACCTAGCGACCTCCTTAGCAACCATATAACAAAGCCCTGGCAACCATTTACAACATCCTAGCATCATGGCCATGAGTTTTGTAAAACATGACATATTTTATGATTTTTCTTTTTTTAAATCTGCTATTATAATTCTTGTGTCGAAAGGGAGATTGTGTAAGGAAAGTAGAGGCAGAAATGATCATAGCTAAATCTACATGACGGATGCTTTGAAACCCGTAAAGACTGAATTATGTGTTTAATATATATTTATTTGTGTGATTGCTCTGCCTGTCCATTAATATTGCAAAGTGTGCTGAAATGTGCAGATATGTCGCCTAAAGTCTCATAATTACATTGTGCAGAGTAGAAACACTTCCGTATCTTGAGGACAGGCTGTCACATCACTCTCTCTCCGCTCTCATTACCACTCCATCACTGTAGTTTGTTTATAAGGCCCCAGAGGTGGCTGCCAGGCAAGTGTGAGTTTGTGTGTGTGTGTGTGTGTGTGTGTGTGTGTGTGTGTGTGTGTGCATGCGTATATGCGTGTGTGTGCTTGTGTGGTTTTATTGAACATTGCCTGTTCCCCATTGTTGGATCTTTCTTCCTTGTGACCTACATTCTTTTACTGCAATATTCAGTTGAGTTAATTTGGTTGGTGTGTGCTTTGTGGTTAAACACTATCACACACTCATAGTTCCAAAACAAATCTTTTTTTATTACACTCTGGAGAAGCCAGTTATTGCTTGTATGGCAGTTGAAAAGGTCCTGAATAGACAGTGATTTGAACAGGTGTTGTTAATTGCAGCGCCTCTTATTTTGTGTGTGCGTTTTGTGTATAACGAACTGCAGTGGGTTTAAAGGGATAGTTAATCAGAAAAAAAAGAATTCTGTATTTATTCACCCTCATGTCATTCCAAACCCATAGTTTCTTACATGGAACTCAAACGAAGATATTTAGAAGAATATCAAAGCTGTCGTTTTCCTTGCAATCAGTTTTTTGTGTAGTCAAGCTACATCCTTCATTTTTTTATTTCATTGTTTTGTCCAAGTATACATGACACAATGTGTAATCCAATACTTGAAGGAAGGACATCTGTTGATGAAATGTCTGTCGTAGCATGCACACAACGCTGAAGCCAGTGTTGGTCCAATTAACATACAGTAAATACATGCAATTGCATTATCTAAATCTGTTTGTCCGACTTTGCAAAAAATGCACATTTTCAGTCAGATTAGAGCGTTAACATCACATTTCAAAAAGACAAAAATTATTGTCTTAATCCAACTGAAATCCAACTTTTGTAGTGCTTGAATACGTACTGAGCGAAAACAAATGGGGACTACGGCTTTCAAGCTCCAATATGACAAGAAAAGCACAATAAACTTAGTCAATTTTAATATGCGTGATATATCTTAAGTCCAATTAAGTCATACGATAACTGTGTTTAAGAAACAGACTGAAAGAAAACAATGACAATTTTACATCATTGACTTCAAAACCTGGTGTGGCATGGCTTAAGTACTTCTTTGGTGTTTTTATGTCATGTTTGGAGCTCGATTGCCCCATCCCCATTCATTTTTGTTGTACGGAAAAGAGCAGCTTTTGAACATTTTCCACTGAAGAAATGAAATACAGGTTCGGAACATAAATTATTTGTAAATGATAACGGAATTATACTTTTTGGGTGAACTATCCCTTTAAAACAAGATTTCAGAAGCTAACCGCTGTGTCCAGCATTGGCAGTGTGTGTGTGTGTGTGTGTGTGTGTGTGTGTGTGTGTGTGTGTGTGTGTGTGTGTGTGTGTGTGTGTGTGTGTGTGTGTATGTGTGAGCGTGTATTTATCACTTTGTGGGGACCAAATGTCCCCATAAGGATAGTAAAACCTGAAATTTTTGACCTTGTGGGGACATTTTGTCGGTCCCCATGAGGAAAACAGCTTATAAATCATACTAAATTATGTTTTTTGAAAATGTAAAAATGCAGAATGTTTTCTGTGAGGGTTAGGTTTAGGGGTAGGGTTAGGTTTAGGGGATAGAATATAAAGTTTGTACAGTATAAAAACCATTATGTCTATGGAAAGTCCCCATAAAACATGGAAACACAACATGTGTGTGTGTGTGTGTGTGTGTGTGTGTGTGTGTGTGTGTGTGTGTGTGTGTGTGTGTGTGTGTGTGTGTGTGTGTGTGTGAGAGAGAAAGTGTAGAGTTCTCCTGTGGTGAGCTTTGTCTGCTCTTTGTCTATCTTCTCATTTACAAACAAACACACACATGCTCACACAAGGGACTACAGTGTGGCATCAGGTGGATAGACTTAGTCTCTGTCTAAAGAGTTTGTCTCCCACAGTGTGTGTGCGTGTGTGTGTGTGTGTGTTTTTGAATGGTTCGTAACAGCAATTTAAAACCATCTATACGAACGACACAATCACAGACACACTGGAACAGCTGTTCACCATGTCTTTCTTCTTTTCATCTTTCTTATCCCTCCGTGTGTCTCTTGTCCTGTCACATTACTCTGTCTGTCTCAGTGTCTCCAAGTATTTTGCATGTAGTGATTACAACCTCTTCTGGTGTGTGTGTGTGTGTGTGTGTGTTTGGTCACTGTGTTATCACAAGTCCCATCCCTTTGATATATGAACACTTGAGTGTTCATGACTCACTTTAAATTCTTGTGTTTACTGTGGATGTGTGTGTGTGTGTGTGTGTGTGTGTGTGTGTGTGTGTGTGTGTGTGTGTGTGATTGAGAGAGAGAGAGAGAGAGAGAGAGAGAGAGAGAGAGAGAGAGAGAGAGAGAGAGAGAGAGACTTAATGTCTCTGTTCCAAAACCTAGTGAGTTGCCCATGTAGCCAGTATTTTAAGCCATTATAGATGCACTACAGATGTGAGGACTGCTCCAAAAGGTACAAGCAGAATACTTATGTTGCCCTCTAAGGGGGCTTTCACACTGGGCATTTTTGCTGTGGTACGATTCCGAGTGCGATTGTTCCCGTTGCCCCCCGCTGCGTAGGTCTGGCTTCACACTCACTTGTTTATATCGAACCCCGGTCTATTTGCGTTCATCTTACGTCATAACAAACACGCATGGTGAACACACTGCCATTATGCACAGCAGAGTGAACGACAACTGCATATATGTGCGCTTCATGGGGTAACTCATCAGATGTCCAGGGGAAGGCGGCTTGCTGCAGCTCGCAAATGGCATTTAAGAGACAACTGACTGCAAGGAATTCATTTGCATCTTTGTTTACACTTCCCGCTTACTCAAGCTTGTGTCCAAGGTGAAGTTATCGCCACTGTCATCTCCTATTATACCCTATATTTATAACCTATAATAATATTTATATAGTATTTATAAGGTGTATAGATAGATAGTCAAACAGACAGACAGTATTTATAGTGTTGATTGTACTTGAATGTCATTGTGGTGTCATTATTTTTTTGGAACTTTCAGGAATGTGTGGATCCTCATTATTTGTCGAAACTAATGATGTCGTGTTACTTTACTAAGTGCCCACCCGAGTCTGAGTTGCTTTCACATTCACTCGAATCACGCTAAAGTTCCATTACAACCGAACTCAGACCAAATCCTACAGGTAGTCCTGGGCTCGGTACCGCAGTGTGCACCCCGGTCCGCATGACAGCTTTTACATTACCAATTTTTTATGTGAACCGTGCTCTGTTTTAAACTAAACAGCCAGTGTGAAAGCACCCTAAGATACCATCTTTTGGCCAAATTATAAGGCACTATTACAGGTATACATGTATACAGTGAAGGCAATTCCAAAAGGCATTACAATATAAATCAATTCAAGATATCTCTATGCTTATTAGTGTATCATGCTGTTTGCTGTATGATAAATTTTATGATAAATTGAATTCAACTGTGAGTTGAGTTTCCCATGCACTTTGCTTGAGGATCGCTATCTTTAAGATGTGTGGATTTTTTTGCCAATGTGTAGGGTGTTCTTGATTCTCACTTTTGAGGTTTTCTTTGCTGCTTGTTTTCTGTCCACACTTGTGTTTTTGTTTAAAAGAAGTAATTTTGTTACTTTTACACCTTTTATCCACACTGAAACTGCATTTTCATCCTCCGAAAACAGAGATTTATGAAAACACTCTACATAACCGCATATTTTGGTAAACAATGTTGTTAGAAAAATAAAAACTGAGCTTTCAGACATAAATGGATTAGTGTAGACGTGGCCTTAGAAGGAAGATACCTATGTAGTCAGACATTGAGGCAGCTCAGTAGGTTTTGGAACAGAGCCATTTTTTTCTTGTGGCCTCAGAAACAGCTTTGTGTGTCTGTCATTCAACTCAGCTCTTTAAAAACATATGGCCATTTCCTTTCTGCTCAACAAAGCATGCACAGATACACACACAGACTCCTAAAAGTCTCATTGAGACTGATTACAAAATGAATGCTTTCATCACCAGACTGCGAAGCATTAAAAACTGTTTTTTTTCCAGCAGTTCTTCAAAAGCATAGACCACACCAGCCTCTCTCCCTTGTTATTCGTGTACCTGTGTTTAAGGAATATCCATGATGGAGCTGCAGGTGATTCTACTACCTAGGAAACTAATAGACTGCACATTCCCATTTTGTTTAATTTGATGGAGCAAGGAAAATAGTTAGGGCTATTATCGTTGTATCTTGTTGTATCCTGCAGGAAGGTCTTTGACACGAAAACAGAGATTAGATGCAATATTCTAATATTTCAGACATTTGTTCAAGAGAAGGATCTGTTGAGATAATTTGCATTAGCATGTGAAATATTTTAAGACAACATAAAATAACATTTGACAATTATTACGTGACATATTTAAAAATATGGGACTTAATACTGTCCTTGTTACTATACGTGATATTATTGGGTAAAATAACCTTTCCCCACCCATGCCACCCTATTGTTTGTTGTTTTTAAGTAATTGTGCAAAATAAGACCAGGGACATTTCCCCCAGGCCGGGGGCTCCCTTAATGGAAAAATTCTGTATAAATATAAATAAAGAGTACATTTTAAAATGTATCCGTATGTTTTGCCTCTCTATATGTTATTATGTTAATCAAGTAATGATTTGTCAAAAAGATACATTTAATACATAGGAAGCAGTAAACTCCTAGCTCGTAAGTCTTTCCCATGGTGGATTATGGGCAATTAACCATTGTCGAGTGTACGTCGAATGTACACTCAAAATTAGAGTGCATTGTGGAAAATGAGTGAACAAAAGTAGGGAACGAGTGGCTCACTCAGAATTCAGACACTCCTACGAAATGGCGGACACCCAAAATAGTGGATAGAGGGCGATTTCAGACACAGCATGTGTTCCGTGACCAAGGTAGTTCCCTATGTAGGTTGTGTACTCTGCATCTAGAGAGCGGCAGTACTACTGTACAGAAGTAATGATCTAAATTTTTTCGACACTTTAAACTGTATAGCAAAAGCTATATCATAATCTTGCTTTGGTTTATATTGCATCATTATATATAATGTCCCTGTGGGACATTTTCACATTTTCACTCTAATAATTACTAGAAAGGTGTTCAAACCTCTCTTATTGACAAATTCATTCAGATCTGACAAGAGCCCATAAAGGGGTAGTTCACCTAAAAATTACAATTCTCTCATCATTATTTCACAGATGTTCATGACTTTCTTTCATATGCTAAACACAAATTAACAAATATGGCACAATATATGCCCATAAAATGCAAGTGAATGGGTGGCAATATTTTTATCTTAAAAAATAAAACAAGTCAGCATAAAAGTAATCCATAAATCTCCAGTGGTTAAATCAATATCTTCAGAAGCGATGTGATATGAGAATGTGTGGATAAGAAACAGAGAAACGGATCACTTTCACATTCTTCTTGTGTTTTTAGTGATTCACATATCGCCCCCTGCAGGGCAGGGAGAAGAATGTCTAGCAGAAAATGACAAATATTGATCTGTTTCTCATCCACACCTTTCATATCACTTCTGAAGATATGGATTTAATTTGTGTTCTGCAGAAGAAAGGAAGTCATACACATCTGCGATGGAAGGAGGGTGAGTAAATGATGAGATCATTTTAAAGTGATAGCTCAGCCATAATTTAATATTCTGACATCATTTCCCAACCCTGATTTTGTTCCAAACCCATGTGACCTTCTGTATTCTGTGGAACACAAAAGATGTTAGACTGAACGTTAGAGACTGACAGTCTCGGTCACCATTCACTTTCAATATATATTGATATATATATATATATATATATATATATATATATATATATATATATATAAAAATACTAATTCACTGAAAATATATAGTGACTCAGGCAAACGTTCTGTCTAATATATCCTTATTGTGTTGCATGGAAGAAAGCAATTAATATGGGTTTTGAACAACATAATGATGAATCCTGACAGAATAACAATAATAATTCTGTAATACATGTTAAATGTGTATTATGTAATGAATATAAGGGAGTTAACGTCCATTATGTCATTTGTGAGAGTAACGAGTTACTCATTTCTGAGCAATACTTGGATACTTTCTTACTCTTACTCAATTATTAATGTTAGTACTTTTACTTGTACTTGAGTATTTATTTTATTTTTTTCAAATAATTGTGTACAGTTTTTGGCTACTCTACCCATCTCTTTCAGTGCACAATAATTCCAAAGGGAAAAACGTTGAAATCATTCACCTTTGAAATTACTTTCCTTTTCGTTGAAATCACAAATCCTTCCCATTCTAATTTGTTACACCCGCTTTTCACAGTCCAGTCAAATTCTGATGAATAAAATCAAGTCCAGGAATTTGTTTTATTGAATTCTCTGTTTCACTCGGAAATAAGTTTGATAATACCTACAACCTCCTTTAGATATCAAACAGTTTCAGAAGTCTTAAATGTATGGATATTGACTTAACAAGATCAGTTCTCGTTTTCTGAATCGTCTTGATGCTTTTCTCTTCGTATGTGAGGTCCCCTGCGTTTATCTAAGCCCTTGTTTCTATATCTCATCCCGTGCCGTTAACAGGCTAACAACCAGTGTTTATCCTGTTGAAATGATTGGATTTAAATCGCAGGAACGACATCGGGGAGGAAAAAAAGGAATAACAAACATAAGAGGAGTGCGGAGGGGGAGTATCGGAGTGATATTAGGAGAGTGTCCCCCAGGACAATAAATCCCTTTCTCCCAAATCCCATTGTTAGGAAAGCATGAAACCGGATTCCTGTAACAAGGTCTCTGATCTGAGGAGGCATGGCCCACAGGACTCAATTAGAGGTAATAGAGGTCTACTCTTTCTACCTTTCCTTGTCTCTCCTCCATGCGAGTTCTCCTCCCTCCTGCTTCTACCTGCTGTGATGTAGCACGACAGCTGGGGTCTGAAAAGCAGAACATGGTCTTGCACACATACTGCCCAATAAATTGCACTGCCTGTCATTTAACCATACCCATAGACAAAGGGTGAGGGAGTTTGTGTCCGATTGAGTTTTTGTGCCATGTGTGATTTTATTAAGGAAAGACCACACACTTTTGCACAGATGCATACGTTTTTCTGTTTTTGTGCTTGAGTTTGTATTTGCATTGTGTACTATCATATATGTGGTACTTTGATCACATGCAATGCAAGTTTCCAATGCTTAAACAAAGGTTAGGTACACTTTCCATTTGATACTGTACATTAGATACTTTGTTCCTTGTTGCTTTACTGTGTTGCATCTGATTAGGACAGTGTTACACTTGTCTCTGTTTGAATCAGTGATTTAAGCCGTTTCTGTTTTTAATCATCACTGATAGCGCAGACCTGTCCTCATTCCCCTGAAGTCATAATTTGATGAAACTGCCATCCGTCCCTGACTATGTTTCCACCATTCCAGCGTGCTTGGGGACAATCATTTGTGTGATGCTTTGGCAGGAAAGGGTGCTTTGATTCGACTGGATTTGCAATGTCAGATCCTTAATCTCATATATCACATATAAATATTAATTTAGTCTAAAAATGACTCTTAAAACTGGTTTTGCTTAGTGGTTAATTCAAGGTTAACCGTCAAGGAATCAAAGGGTTATTGGTTTAAAACTCCAAAATGAAATATTATAAAATTTTAACAGTGAAAAGGTGATTTTGGCCTACAGAGCACTTTGCAAAATGTTCTCCAAATCTGACTAAATTAAATTAAACCAAAAATATCTGATCATTTATGAGAAACAAAACTGAATAATATATTAAGATATTAAAATGTCTCTGAATTGAAATTTTATATGAATTGTCATATTGGCAAACTATTTTATTTTCTTATTTTAAGCATAAAAGTAACAAAAAAATCGTATTATATTATTCAATTTTGCATTAATTAATTTATTCAAGTATTTTATTGACACATATTCTGATTAGGAAACTTTTAATTTTTTTTGCTTTGAGACATTTGGGGACATCTTTAAAAGGGCAAAATGAGTGAAATAATTCTCTATTCACTTCTAAAAATGCTAAATGTTTAAGATGAAGTTTTGGGTTCAGTTTAATCTATGGTAATTATAATTAGCTTTATTTAAGCACAAAAGAAGTCAATGTGAAACTGTCATTTAGATAGCTATGTGAATGTGTACGATCATCAGAAAAAACTAAAACTGACCTTAAGTTGCTTATTGTCCTCGACCAGCAAAAGTCAATTAGAGGCTTATTAAAGAAAGGAATTAGTTGTTATAGATTTGATAGGAGAAGTATGTGTGTAACGCTAGCGATCGAGCAGCGGGGAGGGCCATGTGTCGTCCCTGAGGGAAATGAGCAGATTTCTCCAGCAGACCAGCACATAATGGATTCTGTTTAGTCTTGATAATAATGTCTGATAATTAGTTAATCAAAGGCAGCGCCTACCCACGCATGTTAGCTGCTTTTACATTAGCGGCTTTGTGCGGAAAAACAGGTCAGCGAGCGACTGCTTGTGAAAGACAATGGTAGGCCTATGACTGCCGCTCTCATTCCCTTTCGCTTTCCGAATGAATTGCTTTCAATTTCTCTGTTAATAACTTGTAAAAAGCCTCTTTGTTGGTCATGGTGAAGGACAATTTTCTTCATACATGTTTAGCAGGTTTTCATGTCAGGATTGGTTTCAAACGGTGGCATTTTTGATTATTTTGCAAGTTTGATCTGAGTTTCTCAACATGTTTACACGTCATTCGACTGTAATGGTGTTTACCATTGAATGCAAAATGAGAAAACAGTGGACATTGACAAACTGTCCCGCTCGCCCCTGGATCCCGCCATCATTCCGTGAGTAATATGCTGTTTTCTCCTCAATCAATTAGTAAACCTTCATTAGCGGGGCCTTTAGTTATGTGAAGCTGACATGGAGAGGACAGACTACATGTCGAGGAAAAGACAGTTGACCACAGAGTGTTTAAACATACACCTCATTCTACTTTAGGCTCCTTATGGTTTTAATCATTAAAAAGTGCCGGATTCATAATAATTGTGTTTGTTTTTACTGTATAAACGTTCATGGAAGCTGCTGCACCATATTTTGAATATGCTTTTCAATGGCAGTCTGTTATTGTGATATCATATATTTCAGATTTACCAGTCCGCAAGCTGCACGTATAAACAAAATGAACTGGGATTGGTTGAATTACATGTCAATCAGACAGTCTCTTCCTGTCTAAATGAGTAGTACTTACCTAGAATAATCTCAAATATGGACCAGACTTTATGCTGCTGGTCAAAAGTCTGGCTAGGCAAGATTATTCTCCATGAATGGTGAGCATGCGTGAGCCTTGGTTATGATTAGAGTTCTGTGAAGATTAAAAGTGCCAGATATTGGGTCTTTAAATGATTGATGAGGGGATCAATTAAACAATATGAATTGTGTTCTGCAGGTGAAATGCTCATTAGAGACATGCTGAAAGCGGCAGGGTGGTATACAGGGATATTTCTTTTCCTTCTCATCATTCTCTCACCATCCTTTGACTCACATCACTCAAGTGATTGAAAGTGGATAACTAACAGAGCAATTGATGTTGACACAGATAACATAACTAATTTATGAGGGAATGTAGGCATTGCCATCGTACAATAACAAGTTTATATATGCAGTGTGTATATATATAATATATATATATATTCCTACTTTAAAAAACAATCATCAGAGTTGGGGAACTTTGTCAGAGCAGAAGGAAGCTAGTTTTCTTCCAGGACAACCTTGATTCGTGCGTTCTTCACAAAGAAAAATCTGCCCGATTCCAGCCTTGCTGAAGCACCCACAGATCATCACCGATCCTCCACCACATTTTACAGTAGGTGTGAGACACTATGGTTTGTAGGCCTCTCCAGGTCTCTGTGTAACCATTAGACAAACAGGTGGAAGATCGGTGATGATCTCGGGGTGCTTCAGCAAGGCTGGAATCGGGCGGATTTTTCTTTGTGAAGGACGCATGAATCAAGCCACATTCAAGGTTATCCTGGAAGAAAACTTGCTTCCTTCTTCTCTGACAATGTTCCCTGACTCTGAGGATTGTTTTTCCAGCAGGACAATACTCCATGCCACACAGCCAGGTCAATCAAGGTGTGGATGGATAACCACTGGATTGAGACCCTCCAGAGCTCCTGACCCCCATTGAAAACCTTTGGAATGTGATCAGGAGGAAGATGGATGGCTCAAGCCATCAAACAAAGTCAAAAAACATTGTCCATCTGCTTGAATTTTTGTGCCAGGAGTGGCATAAAGTTACCCAACAGCAATGTGAAAGACTGGTAGAGAGCATGCCAAGATGCTTAAAAGCTGTGATTGAAAATCAGGGTTATTCCACCAAATATTGCTAAGTTAAAACATTAGTATTGTGTTGTTTAAATATGAATATGAACTTGTTTTCTTTGCATTATTCGAGCACTGAAAGTACTGCATCTTTTTTAGAGAAATGTTGTCATGAACAAAGCAGCTGAAGACAGTCTGTATTGCAGCATTGTTTTTCATTGTGTGTGGCATAATTTGATTCATTAATCGAAATGGAAATAGTCAACAGTCAAAATGGATTTGCATTTCCTAAAGCAAATGCCAAAACATACGGGGCAGCAAAAGAATAGTGTGAACTAGTTCAAAAGTATTTAAAAGTGTAAACGTTTTTTTTGGTAAATTGATTCTCTGGGAGGGGGTAAGGGAGAATCAGAGTGATTAAAATGCAATTTAGATGGATGAATTGATTTCCAGAAGGATATACAAGTGATTCCAAGGAAGCAAAATGACATGCTGTATTAGAAGAGATTTTCTGTTGTAATGACACCTGTATGTCTTGTTTTATCTTGGCCAAATATGAGATTAAGCCGATTAATTAAGAATACCTAAGAAACTTGTATATATGAAGAAAAAACACAACTGTTATGTCAATGTGTATGTTAGCTTAATTGATCTTGTATAGTTGATACCGATTTTTATTGCCTAATTTTTAGACACTTCTCTGTTGTGTAAAGGTTTGCACTAGACTAGATCTCTTTGTTCTTGTCTTCTATCTTCATTCATTTTCAGATTTTCACTCACAAAAATGTGAAACGATGGAAATCGCAAAATGAGGTAAATCACACATAAAAAGATTGTAGGTAATCTCAGATCCACTTAGTTGCTAAATTCTGAAGTGCCTTATATTCTTGGCCCGGCGAGTCTGGTTTTGCAAGTGCACTTGTGTCCAGACATGAGAACGCTATCATTGAGCTCTTGTACCTACAAACATCAAAGACAATGAAATGTATACATGATATGTCCATAAACCAAATGCTCCAATTGCAAATGCCATTCGGGGACACTTTTAAATGAGTACACAGCTGCCTTTGTACCAGTTTTCAAGCTTTCTAGCAGCCACTGGGAATCATCATTTTGTCTTAATTCATTGTCCATTTGAGATGCCAAACTCGCTTAATGATTCAAATACAGAGACATGAATTGAATCCAGCACACAATTACCACAGAGCTCTGCCGATTAACTCCTACATATTAATAAATGAGCATGGAGCTCCGCCTATTAACCCTACAGATTCATAAATTAGCACGTGCATGTTAATTCCCTCTTGCACGGGTTGATTTACAGGGCATGTAGAATCTTTGGAAATCCGTCAGATAGGCACGTGCTGGTTTTCAGGAATATCATCGCATTGTGTGCGTCTGGCACCACATTCAGTGCAATGCCAATCATGCCAGCGGAATCCCTTCCTCCCCATGTGATAAAGTGTGTTTGTGTGTGAAACAGGAGGGAGTGTTACCCCATTTACAGATGGGCAGCACAGACGGACAAGTGGCATTGCAGTCTAAGCTGGATGGCACCTCTTCTGAATGCAGATGCCCTGGCAGCTAGAAAATGCAGAGATGAGTTCAGTGTTCAAACTGGTGGAAGGACGTTCAGGGGAGATGTTATGGAGACATCATGGGGATGTTTATGGAGCAGATGTTAGGATCTCAGTGTTTGACATCTGGGCTTTTATGTGGATGATGAAGGCCAATGAAATCACTTTGGAGAGGTTGTTTTGAAAGCACAGATGTTTGTCCAGCTATGGTGCCAGAGGTGTTGTGCACGTATGTGCATGCGTTTAGAGTGCAACAGTGAACGCACATTTTTTTGTCAGCGGCTTTGGTTGAGGAAGAGAAAAATAAATACCCTATAAATTGTCCATATCGGATACTACAAAATCCAATCTCATAAGTGCTTTTGCTTATGATCTCCATCATCTACATTCACTTTCCATTTTAGGCTAATTATTACTACAGGCAAGATGGCAGACGAATCCTAAATCAAGTCCCACACGATAGCTATCTTCCTGTCCCCATCCCCCAAACTGTCTCTAGCTCTGCCTCATCCCCCTCTTGCAAAACAAGAAGAGAATATATGAATAAATACAAAAATCTTCCTCCTGTGGCCTATGTCACAAAGCGGGATTAAGCAGCTAGCTAGATAAGTTTAAACTTAGTTTAAACAAACTCTGAGTAAAGTGGATAGTATTTCATCTGGGTTCCTCATCAACATTTTTATGATACATGACACTCTTCATTTACATTTTTGCATTTGGTAGACGCTTTTATCCAAAGCGACTTACAGTGCACTTATTACAGAGACAATCCCCCCCGAGCAACCTGGAGTTAAGTGCCTTGCTCAAGGACACAATGGTGAGGGCTGTGGGGATCGAACCAGCAACCTTCTGATTAACAGTTATGTGCTTTAGCCCACCACCACCGGTCAGAGTCTGGCAGTTTAAGATTTAATTTGAAATATGTACAGTTCGTTTAAGATGTGTGTGTTTCCTATAGCATTTTGTAACTCTAGCTACACTGAGTCAGATGTTATTTCAGATCTACTCAAACAAAATCAGCAAGTAATTCATTAGATTGATTCAAACCGATAAATTGTGAGTCTTTTTGAACAATTAATTTAAAAAGACGAATTTGCAAGAGTAATTTGTTTGTGTATTAAACTACGCTAGTGACATTGTTCATTTGCCGATGCATTGCCAGCGAAGACAGTGCAATAGAAAGGTGTGTTTTCTATTTATTGTCTTTGGATATATTGTATATACTGTAGTTTTTAATATGTACTAGGATAGGGCTAATAAAACCAATAACTTAAGTCTTTTTGATTGATTTATAGTCTTTTTGATTGATTTAAATAAAATATCTGGTCTGTGTTTCCCAAAAACCAATGGTGCCAGTCTTGGTGCCAATGGTCTCTACGATCAACTTGCATTGCCTTAATAGAAGAAAGATGTGCTGTCTGTTTAGTATGTTTGTGTTTTTTTCTTACAACTTGGGAAAAATCTTAATTTTTTTATTCTTAAAATTCAGCAGCAGTGAATAGGAGTGCAAAAAAACAAAACAAAATATGAAGCCACATGAGGCAGATCAGAGTATCTGTGAAATTACTAAGAGACCCATAACCATTATGACACACACCCCACCAAATGCCCACCCTGTTGAGTCTATGCAACAGCTACACAGCAATAGCTACCCCCCCAATCTGAAACAAAGGGACCCACTCTCCCTCATTAAATTCTTGCATGACATCACAAATCCCAGTAACTTTTTAACTCCTCCCCTCCAAGAATCTGACTCCATTCTGGTGTGTAATACCCGCTTTTCACGATCCAATCAACTCCCGGTGGATGAAATAAAGCCCCGCCCTACATTTGTGCTAGTCTAATATCCCTTTTCACTTAAGAAAGGAATCATATAAAGGAAGTAAAATTGATTTCAAACTGTATTTCATGTTCTCGTCTTAATTCTCGTATGTTGACATGCAGGGTTAGAGTTGACATTCTGTTTATTCTAAAATGAATTAACTCTAAATTCCTCTTGTCAGTGCAATGGACTGTATCAGCTCCTAAGAGACTTTCTCTTCAATTTCAACTTAGTCTGGGCAATTTTTTGTGGCAGAACACTATAGATAATCAATGTCTTTATTGGCAAATTGACTCCAACAATCTCCAGTCAATGATGCACCAAAAACGAATGATCTTACAATGCAACACTTTCAACACCTGATATGCATTTTTTTAGCTGTTTTAGCTTGTTTTAGCTGCAGATTTTATAAATTGGGGTCCAAATGTCTGAGACAACTAGTGGTTGTTTTTTTCTAATTTAAAACAAACATTTGCATTTTACATTAATGTATTTGATCAAATCTGATCCACGCTATTGCCAGTGAATGTTATTGATATTGGAGACATTTTAAAGAAAATCTGACCTTTTGTGGAGAGTTAACATAGTCAAGGTCACACTTATTTGTATATTTTTTTTTTACTGTATATTTGACGAGTGACCTAGAAACAGAGCAGAATCCTACATATTCCTTCCTTATTTTATGTTATAATATGTTGTTTAAATGTTTTAAAATCCTCAAACATGATGTGTATTTCCAGGTTTTAATTAAATTAATTGTTTTAGACCTTTGGACCCTAGTATTAGTAAGTGTCTCTGTCTTGTTTTCCTAAAAAACATATAAAATCACCTGAGAAACAAACAAGACTTGTTTTCATTGAATACATTGAATATATATGTATTTTGTCTTGTTCCATTGGAAGATTTTAAAACTTTTTTAATCATAAACATAAACATGTTTTCCAAGAGCCATTTTTTTCAGCCTAAGGAGTCTTGTCTGAACTGAGAGCTGAATTCCTAAATAACTGCTTAGAAATGTGCATGGTTGTGTGTGTGTGTGTGTGTGTGTGTGTGTGTGTGTGTGTGTGTGTGTGTGTGTGTGTGTGTGTGTGTGTGTGTGTGTGTTCTCTGCATGCATTTGCGTAAGTATCATGGCATTATTTAGTTTGATGTGGAGCTCCAGGGGCAGTAGGGGTAGACGGCAGTGTTGTAGCCCTGTAGCGGTGCTCTGTCTGTGGGGACAGCACTGGGCTGTGGGCCCTGTTTCTGTGTGGTGCTCTGGGACTCATAAAAGGGTAGTGGATGCATAATGAATGCTCTGGTCCACAGGCTCTGTGCACAGCATAATTAGCCTCATCAAAGGCTGGAACATTAAGCAACAAAGCATCTTCCTGCACCCTGAGTCTTAACTAAAACAAAGCCACCATTAGTTACCTACTGTACTCAACATAAGCAATGCCCAATCCATTGAAGTTTGCCCCCTGGTATTTTGTTGTTCTTAAAAAATCTTCATAAAATTGATTATCTAAAAATTAACTTCCTTCCTGAAGAAAGAGGAAAAACAGAGTAACCTTAAATGTGTGATTTACAATTTCTAGAGGTCACCAAGTTGCTGTACCATTGGTTGGGTATCGAGTCAGTATTATTATATAAGTATCATGAAGCAGAATTTGTCATGTCATAAAGGTTGATGTCGCTCAGTTGACCTCTGCCACAGTTAATCCCTGTTATGATTACAAGGACTCTTATTTTGTAACCACATAACCATCGCGATAGTTTTCCTGTTCAAAAACTTGTCCATGTTTTCTGTCTGTTTTGTAGCGTGAACTCATAATGTTTGAAATTCGGCTATGCAAAAAATGCAAGTAACATCGGTACGGTATGCTGTATAATGAGGTCACAGATACCAAGAGCGCTAATTGGATAATGAAAAACCAACAAATTTGTGTATTTTCCAATTTGCAGATTTGTCCTTCCAAATTAATTCTTGCAAAAAATATATTTTTTATTTATTTATATATTTACTGTATTTTCCGGAAATAAAGTCACATCTGACTATAAGTCTCACAGGGTCAAAATCGCGTTTTTGATAGCGAGAAAACCCCGGAATAAGTCGTACTGACAGAGGTTGCAACCGGCAGGCATTAGGACCCAGGAGCAGCCGCCCAGTCTCCATTCACAGATTCAAATGTCAAACGCGCTTCATGAAGATTACAGTACCTCAGAATCTACATATCGTATCACTGTCTTTTTTAGAAATCGTATATAACAGTTTCTCATATTCTTTTTATGTTTCATGAGAGAAATGCAACAAGTAAGCCACATCTGTTCATAACATCTGTAACTCTAAAAGCTGTTTATTTATGCACAGTATAGTCTTTGAATAAAACAATACACCTGTTGCATTCTATTCATTCATTCAGTTCACTGACTGAATGTTTTTACTACAAGTGTGATGATGATGAAGCATAATTTTGTGGGCATGTCAGGAGTTGCATTTGGCAGTGGACTAGAGTTTGTTAGAACATGTTATGATGGACAAAATATTAAAACTGGTTGCATAAAATACTTTGTTATGGAAAATATACTGAATTGGCAACCATCTTCCGTCTATATACCTTCACTGAAATACTGAAAACAAAGTATACTTAATTTATTTTGAGGAATTTGATCATTTTCCATGGCACACCTGACAATCTTTCACGGCACACTCCTGGTCACAGTGGTTTGGAAACACTGGTTTAGGTAGCCACATTGTATTACAGAAGATTTGGCCGACACCTCTCAGCCACAGATTCTTCTCCTGTCTCTCGCATTCACTTTCTTGGAGTGCATCTGAAGGGGGGCGGGGAGGGGTGACAGCCGTTAACAGTAACGAAAATTTAAAATACAAATGAGTCAAGTTATTGCTTCCATTTGAAGCAGGAAGTTTTATATCCAGTCACAGTAATGCTATTAACAAATAAATCAGACAATGCACAGGCAATTTAGTAATATCCCCGCAGTTGTGGCCTTGACATAAAATCATGAGTCGTCTTTGTCTGAGACCTAGACCACACAGAGTAAACATGCAATCTATTCCAAGACAAGACAGAGACTTTCAAATAGTTCCGGTCACAAGACCAAGACCGATGTCGAGTACTACAACACTGATTTGCAAATAGCAAATAAAAATGTGTCTATGGACCACAAACATTTATGCTTTTCACCTGTAAATCATTTTGCTCGTTCCTATAGAGTTGTATTTGAAGTGGAGGCTATGATTCATAATGTTTGTCAGTTGAGGATGCTATTGTGCCACTGTTGAAAGTGACAGCCACTGAAACAAACAATGCTGCTCTTTTGCTTGGTTTTGGTCTCAAAATTATCTTTGGAGGGTGGGTATTTGGAATGAGGGGGCATGGCTAAGTCAACGTCTCAGTCACGTGAAAGCATCGCTTACAGCACCTTTAAATTATTACAGTCGGTTACTGCTTTAGTGTATAACACACACCTCGCCCCCAGAGTAAAGCATATTGACAATGGGCAAAAGTCAGCATAATATTCCAGGAAACAAATCTCTCTTATCCTTGTATATGTGATTTGGATTTTTAAGATGTTTCTATTTGTTTTTGCCATTGATACATTAGTTGTAAACCTTGCACAAGCTCTACATCTTTCCAAACCCCTTTGGATTGTCTTCTGTCTTTCTTTGCTAAGTGTGAGAAGGTGGTTGCTCATTAGATCTTCTGTTGGCTAATGAACACTGTCTCTGCTGAAAAGGTTTAGGTATTGATTGGCTGTGTCCTCTATTGAAAGCCCCAGGGCTCTGGACCATGAGATGCCTGACACCAGTAACTCCCCTGAGGGAAGACTGCACTGCCGCTGTCCTGGCCATCCTGTCAGAAGCTGCACATTTTTCATTTGCACATGGGCACATACGAGCTTACCTTAGATGAAAGATATTATTTTTAGAATCTTTGCTCATCTGCAATACATCGCTAAGATATTCCCTATCAGATGCTGAAGCGACATTCAGGAGATGTTTTCAAGATGTTCATGATTCAAAATATATCTTATATCTTATGTCTTAAAGGAATATTTCGTGTTCAAGACAAGTTAAGCTCATTTGACAGCATTTGTGGCATAATGTTGATTACCACACAAATACATTTAGACTCTTACCTCCTTTTCTTAAAAAAAAAGAAGCAAAAATCGATTTTGCAGTGAGGCACTGTCCAGAGGGTTCAAAGAGGGAGTGGGCAGTCCAGAGTGTGTGGGGTCCAGAGTGATTCTACCTGCATGTTTCCTCACTCTAGAGAAATGGATGGGCAAGTCAAAATTAACTCTTGTTATATAATCAATATTATGTCACAAATGCCGTTGATTGAGCTTAACTTGTATTGAACCTGGAATATTCATTGAAGTTAAGATCTGAGATCAATTGTTACTAACAGAAAATATTCTAGAGTTTGATTGTTTTAGTAATACAGCCCCTGGTTTTTTTAAGATGTTTGGAAGGTATTACAGAAGTAAAAATAGTTGCAAACTGCTATTCATCTTAACTTCAAAATAGAATGCAATGTTTTTAAGATTGCGTGCTTCACAGATGCTTCGGCAAAGTATGTAAACATTTCTTTACCAGTAAATTACCAGTAATTTTCAGTTTAGAGGTCATGGGTGAACTCTGTTACTGTTGGAAAATACTGGTAAACTTTACACTGGCTATCCTGAATGAGAAGTAGTAATATTACCCGAAGAGTTTAGTTTTTATGCTATGTGTGAACGGAGTTGGAAGATTAACGGAGTCTAAATAATGTCATCAAATTGGACACATAGTGAAATTATTCCATTTAGTCAGAGGATATAAACACATTTGATATTTTAGAGCTGATTATAGAGGAATAGAGAAATGAACGTAGTGTCTGATGCTCCACGACTCAAATATGAAGTTATACAGTGAGCAACCTGTGGAAATTGACTACGCATGACCACAACACTGAACCACGAAGAAATGGAGATGGCAAACAAGAGCTCAATGTGAAGAAAACATTTAATGCCAATCACTTTCAATTAGTGTTGCAGTCTCCACTCTCCACCCAAGACCACACTCAGATACACTCAGTCCATTTCTATTGGTACTCGGAACAGAGTACCAGCCACATCAACGACAGCACTCCCGTGCTTCCATGATTGTTGACATCTGTCATGCGTCTCTTAGAACAGGGGCATGTGATTCCACGTGAGTTTGTGATTGGATCGGATTGACATGACAGCTGAAGTGATCCACAGTCGTTTAGTGTGTGATGCCAAGTTTTTGTCTGTACCAATTGACATAATCTGTAAGTGTGTTATATGTAAGGAATAATTGATGACGGACCATTGAATTATTGAAAAATAATGCACACCCCGAGGTGGTAATGTGGCCACGACGTGCAGCGGAGTAACCTTGATATTATTATATGAATATAAACTTGTTATTATAGACATTGTTTGTCATTCTTATCCAATGTACTTTGCCAATGTCTTTGTATTAATTGGTTATTTTACTGTGGTAGTCTGTACGGCTCTGAAATAACTGAAATAATTTGCTGAAGTGAAATGGAACCGTTATGCGTTTAACACCTTGAACTACTTCATAGCCGTGCATTTAATGGAAAATTATTGCACACCTCATAATATCTGTCAAACAATCAGATCAAGCATTCAACAGACCAGTCGTATAAATGCTAATTTTAGATTCTGTCTGGGATTCTGTCAGGGATTCTTTAGAAACCGCAATGAAATTTGTCGACTGCTATAATAACTAACTACATCTCAGAGTTTAATGGCTTTTTGGTGCTGATGTGTGAATGGTCGCAAAACAGAAAAATAAAAATAGAAACCGTTGCTTGTATGAATAGCAGATGTGGTCCATTTACCAGTAAAGGATATCCAAGCATTTTACTGCAATTTGCCAGGTAGCATATGTGAAAGGGGCTTCTGATGTTTGACATAATTCATCCCACATTTGGTGCCTGTAAAATTAATTATAAAAATAATTTTTTGTGCATTTATGTGCGTCTATGCATTACGCAACATAGACCCCATCTTTATCTTCTTAGGATTAAATACATACAGCAGGTTATCGTGTGTGTGTGGAACTCTGTTTGGTTGTCGTTGTGACTGAAGTTGCTATTGACAGCAGCACAGAGCTGATAAGAGAAGCTTAGTTGCTAATTACTGCACTGCACTGTCTGTTCAAGTCAATGAAGACATCCGTCTGCCTCTCTCTCTGGACTGGACCCTCTGTTTTTGGGGGAATTGTAAATTAGCCAGCACTCTTTGTCTCTCTCTCTCTCTCTCTCTCTCTCTATCTCTCTCCCTCTTCGCTCAGTCATCAACTCGTTAAATACAAATGTGCTCATTTGTTTGTAAGGATGGCAGGCTTTAGCATCTCTCCAGTGTGTCGTGTTTGGTTATCTACGCTACTGTGTCTTTCCTCTCGCTAATCTCCAAACATTAGATTACTCTCCGCTAATTAAAGTGGCTTCAGAGCCAGGCAGGTGATGGAGAGAGGGACAATGTTGGAGTGACTGTAAAAACACTTGCATTGTTCTCCCTGAGAACCAACCTGAGCCTCAGAGCTAAGCATCGTAGCATGTTAGCAAGCATGTTAGCATGACTTTGTTTGCATGGTTAGGTTAAAGGTGCTGCAGGGTTTTTAAAATACCATTCATAAAATGATTCTACTACCTGACATTTATTTCTGAAATATGTGTCCTGAGAAATCACTCTTATCTCTGTGAAAGTTTAAGATTTTGTAAACAAAAATGAAAGTGGAAATAAACTTTTTTTCCAGCAAGGAAATCTCTTAAAATGGAGCTCATGTTTAGCTAATTTGAGACAATGAAAGTACTTCTCAACTTGAATTGCATGATCTACCAGTCATGTACAATTAACAAAATCTGCAGGTCCAATAAATTACAGATAAGTGTAGTATAGCTTAAACTGCTTTTGGGGAGATTTCTATGGGGCTGTTACCAGCCTGAGCTTAGCACACATTTTCAAAAAGCCGGGGCGAAAAGAGAAAGAGAATGCTGAGATCAGCAGCATGGTGTAGCTCTAAGTGAAAGGATAGGAGAGTGTAGCACAGAAACAGTTTATAGTAGCCCCTATGTGTATTTTTTCTTCAAACCCTTTGCTTTTTTTATTGTTATGCCTATATTCATAGACCGTATATGTGTGGAATGTGTGCTACTTTGGGCTGAATGTGTTAAATAGAGGGTAAGTTGCAGTGCACACACGCCCTTACATTTGACAGTGACAGGGATAAATGTCACTCGTAACAATGTGCATGTCATGCCAGAGAGATGCCCTTTTTGGCAACGTCCCCTTACGACCCCTCCAGCATGCTCAGGTCTCAATATGGTGTCAAGTGCAAGGACCTGCACATCTTTATGCATGTTCACACCTTGGTGCACACACACAGATCTGCAGGCAAGTGGAGAAGGACTGTAGGAGCTCAGGGACCCATGCTGGGAAGTGCTGACGGAGTAGGATGTGATTTCTGTATCACTGTGTCATCACAGATGCCCAGCATGATGCCATCCTCTCCCTCTTGTTCCATTTACCCTCTACGCCTCACCCTCCATATCCCTGCTGAGTTGTATATTATTGTTTTAAAGTGATATTTCAGCCAAAAAAAAACAAACATTCTGACATCAGTTTTGGGTTTACTATCCTTTAAGCCTAAACATTCCATTCCTCTGTTATAGGTTTTGTTCATCTAAATATTTCGTGTTTGTTTATTTGGTAGTAAAGTCACAGTCATTTCACAGATCCTATATCATGGCCAGCAGTGAAAATTTCTCTTTCTTTCACCGCTGGCTTATTCCAAACCTGTTCTTTCGTTTATCTCACATCATTCGTCATGTGTTGTAAATAAACAGTTCCTAAATAATGATGCCATATAACCTATTAATGTGGGCCTTTAGCCATAATAAAAGGTGCAATCCATATCACAAATAGCCCCAGCAAACACTTAATTAATCTTAATTGCCTGCCAGTTGGAGCAGCCTGGAGAGTTCACGTCATTACTCTAAACGACTTTGCCCTGCGAAATTGCATACACTCGATTTTCTTTTCTCATCCATTCTCCATGCTTGATTTGATGAATTACAAGCCCCCCATTTAACCCGCTATCTGTCTGCTTCTTTTCCACCCCAACCCTACTACACGCAGGTCCAGAAAAACCTTTCACAAGTTGCCAGATTCAGATGTTGGTAGGGAGGCTATTTGCCATTGTGGTCCAGACGAAAGAGATGTGGGTGTTGAGGAGGTTGAGAAATGGTTACTCCTCAGTCCATATCACTGTGTTACACACCTGCAGGCCTTATGGTGCGGTGCTCCTAATTGCTTTCCTACTTAAACCTCACTCTTCTAGGCCTCCTGCCAATATCTGCCTATGACTCACATTCCCTTGTCTATTAATGAAACTGAAAACATTTTTGTTTAGATTCACTTACCATGTGGCTTGCAGTGATGGGTAACACATTGTCTGTGCCTCTTTTGTAGATGCCATGTATTGCTGCCCGTAAGGAGACAGTTACCTTTAAGTGTAACATTTCAGTGATTACAACTGGACTAGTTGACTAATTTCAGCAACACCTAAAGAAAAGGTTGATTGGAGTCCTTAACCACTAGGAGAAAGTAATTTACATAAAGCTAGAGGTGAATTCTACTTATTGCCTAATGAAATAGTCCTTGCAAACCAAAGCAGAATTTAATAAAGTCTCAGTCTTAGTTAGGGAGACTGTCAGGTACACGGGCAGATAGACAGCAGACAGGCTAGTAGGTAGACAGTCCCTTGGCTGGGGTCATAGTGAGGTGACTAATAGCTGTTAGCTGTTAAGCATTCCATACTGAATATGCACCAGAGGATCTTCTGGCCTTCAAATGTGATCTTATTCCTGAAATGCACAGGACTATGACTAAGCTCACTCAGGGGTTAATGAATATAATTTAGAGAGATTTCCACAGAATAGCAGATGGAAACATTTGAATAAATTCACCCTCAAAACATCTGCTCAGTCTTAATGTCACCTTTGCTATGTTTTCCTCTCAAACATAACCCAAACCCATTATTGATCCCTTAACTACTTACGGTTGCATCAGTCAGGACAGTCATTAAGAGGTAATTTGGAAACACTTTAGGTCCTAAAAATGGATAGTTATCAAGACCTCTCTCCTGTCTGAAAGTGTCCTAATGGGCCTGTCTCTATGTCTGGCAGTCAGTGGGAGGCTCCTGTAATGTGCAGGGTTCATCCCTGGTGTGCATTGAAAAGCACTTCTTACCTTTGGAATGGGACATGCGGACAAAGACTGTTTCAACCACGGCTGAAGGAGATGGAAAATGTAGGCATACGTTCGGCTTTTAGGGATGCTTATTTGTCTGGGCATGGGAAAATGGCTGCAACTCTCACCCAATTCTCGCTCTCTTGTATCTTCTTTCTCTCACATAATCACTCTCAAATAACACTCATCTTTTTTACAAAGAATATTACTGTGAGAAAAAATGAGAAAGAGTGTCTTCAAAGAGAGCTCCTACCAACGTTTTGTCTGACCAGGCCCAACCGAGAACATTGAGCATAGCATGCAGTGAGTGACCAGGGCATATGCGTCTACATAGTGTAACCGTATCCTTGCTATTTTAGGCGCTTGACCTGGGATCATGTACCACTCCCAGTGGCACAGCTGGAGAGGGTGAACCAGCGGAAACAAATGCAGTAGTAGTAGCAGTTTGAGTGGGTTCACACTGATCCAGCACTTGGGGTCAGACAGGGTCTAAGATCCACCAGTTGGCAGTGGCCTCCATTGTGATTAATGTTCGGGAACTCGTAGGATGACGCCCTATTTCTCATCATTAATCCATGCCATTATAAGGCTGTTTCCACTGTCATTGATACTACAGTTTCCTCCATCCCAACCCCATCCCACAGCTGACGCAGCCCCTCGGGGAGAAGGTAAGGTATGGGGGTGGTCCAGGTCATTGGTTATCAAGTAGAAGGACTGAGATCAAGCCCCTGGCACAGTGTCAGCAGCAGCCGGAAGGTGCAGGAGTGTAGCAGATGTTGTGAGGGAAGGGTCTCCTGTTCGAATGCAGATTTGAATTTGCTGACACTAGAAGAAAACACCAATGGGGTGTAATTCTAGAAAGCTTTTGAAGCTTTATCCAGATGTCACCAGAATGTAAAGGTCACATTTTATGCTTGGGTGACTGCAAGAAAAATCTCAGTGATATTGTGTTTAATGATAGAAATATAATTTGCATGTTCAGCTATGATTTTAAAGACAAGATATCCACGCCTGGAGCAGGTTTACTGTATTTTAATACACTTAATACAGTAAACCTGCTCCAGGCATGGATACCGTGTTTCAGGATATCTGAAAGATTGTCCACTTCCTGTTCATAGCCACAATTCTCTGGGCCGTCCAAATCATTTTAAGTTTTCCCAGTGTATTACAGAACCTTCTTTCTTTCTTTCTTTCTTTCTTTCTTTCAACTGCTGTCGACTGTGAAATTGCTGGTCATCAGGGCCTCTTTGCCTGCACCCTCTACAAGAAGTGAGGGATTCCAGAAAGGAGTGTGAAGAAAAAAAGGGTCTGTCTTTATTGAGGATAGCTCTTATTACAAGCCCAGCTTTCCTGATGACAGTACAGGCAAGATTGAAGGTTTCTTCTGCCCTGCAGGGGACAGGCTGCATTTAGCATTTAGTTGCTTTTCTCCGCTCGAGCCTTTTCTTGCTACATATTCTCCTCATCTAAATAAGGGATACTTCAAGAGTGAGAGATTCCTGTAGATCTCCTCTAACGACTCATTTTAATTTAAATCAATGGTGTTTAAAAAAGGGTTTTATCCTTTGTTTTACAATAATATCTAGATGTTAAATCTAAACAAAGTGAACCTGAACATGTCTGCTTACTCAGACTCCAGTGGTTATTCCTGCTGCAATGCAGGAATGGGCTCTCAGTGCAGGTGTTTTTTGGAATGGAATGCCTGTTTTTGAGCATGTGTGTGTATGTGTGCTTGTGGGGGTTAATTACTTGGATCAGTGAGCATGAAGGTGGGGTCATGCTCTCCTGTCAGTAGTAGGCCGTGGCCAGCAGCTGGGGAGATAATACTGCTATCAACAGCTGTGTGATCACAATCCTTTAGTCGAGCGAGTCTGGGCTCACTCATCTGCCAACACACAGCATACGCTCCCAACTGGACTTCAACTCCCATGATCCTTTGCTATATTTGCCGGTGCACACTTAATAGACAGAGCTGTGAGCTCTAATTAGATCCTACATATGAATTGGTTAACTTTTGACTGACTCCAGATCGCCATGCCATCAGAGAAATTAATGCAGAGTAGAGGGGATTTGATTTTAGATTTTTAGTCTTTTTAAACATGCATCAAATGGACATTACTAGCAATAGAATTGTGCCTTGCTGTTCTTTTCAGCATCTCTTGAAATGAGCACCCCAGTTTTAAAATGGTATGTCAAGTTATGAATAGTTAAACTTTTAAAAAATTTAAAATTCTCATGGTGGTGTAGTGATTTGCCTCAATCCGAGTGGCAGAGGACGAATCTCAGCTGCCTCCACATCTGAGAGAGTCAATCAACACATCTTATCATGTGACTTGTTGAGCACGTTACCACAGAGATATTGTGCATGTGGAGGCTTCACGCTATTCTCCAGCAGCATCCACGCACAACTCACCACGCAGCCCACCGAGAACGAGATCCACATTATGGCGACCACGAGTTGTTTACTCCTTGTGACTCCACCCTCACTAACAAGTGGGCCAATTTGGTTGCTTAGGAGACCTGGCTGGAGTCACTCAGCACACCCTAGATTCGAACTCACAACTCCAGGGGTGGTAGTCAGAGTCTTTATTCGCTGAGCTACTCAGGCCCAAATAGTTTTACTTTGAAAATATTTGACTGAATGTTCCCATGTACAGTGTTTACATAAATTACTGTCTAATTGCAAGGTACCATCGAATATAATGTAACAATCACAAAATTTTAAATAACAATCTTTTCGACATGTTTGTATATAGTTAGCCTGGATTTTGATTATTGTGAAATTATTTAAAGTTGAATTTTTTTTATAGTTGTTACTAGAATTTGATCATTGTGACATAAGAGCATAAAATTGTTGTCTAATCTCGACACCACCCAAACAAAATGTATCAATTAAAAATGATTTAAATATAGATTATGATCATTTTAAAATGTTTTAAAGTTGAAATTAAACTCAATTATTGTTATGCTGTTTTTTATGTTCAATCTTTACTGCCAGCTGGTATTTCCAAGTACTCGGGTACCTATGCCTCTTGACTTGTCATTCTCATTTCTCAGTAGCCTTTTCAAATGTTCCAATTTCAGAGCCTGAGTGTTCGCTGGAAATCCAGCTATGAACCTACAGTAACTAGGGACATATTATCTGGAGTTATTGCCACAATGGCTGATCCCATCTTCAATTGTTTGTGAGAGGCACCGGTCATGGTGGAACTGGTGGGCTGTGTGGTCTCGGGGAAGATGAAGACATTAAGGGGAGGTGTTACTTTATTACTTCACTGTTTCCCTAATGGAAGAGAAAAAAAATGCTGCTAATTTGCACTGATGTCTCTGGTGGCAAGAAGTTGCATGTCGTGTCAGTTTCTATTAGTAGAATCGTTGTCACTTTTTTTCCTGTGATATTTCCTTCTGACTGAACAGAGAAAAACACATGCTGTGATTGACCTTTTATAAACATAGCATCATGTTTGGAAAATGTAATTTATTGACGGCTTGTTAACTGACATTAAGTAATTAAGAAAAATATTTGGTGTTTTATTCATTGTGTTCATGTAATATTTAAATCTTTTATTTAATAATTTAGATTTTGACAGCAGATTTCACTTTTTACGCCTATTCCAGACAGCTGTCTCTTTGATGTCAAACCACAAAAGCTCATGTTTTTCATCAGCAAATCCCACCATTTCATTAACAGTGTTGGCGGATGTCTTACTGTGCTGAATGCGATGACTGACACTTTTCACTGCGATGAGTATCGTAATTTTAATTGCGCTTTTTTTTTGGGATAGTAAGATTGTCCGTGTCCTATTTCCTCTAAAGAATGTCCCACATTAACACACAATGTATGTTTAATCTTTATACATCTGGATAGTTATGTTAAAGACATGGGGGAGCTGATAACATGCTCGAGATTTTTTCAGTCAAAAGTGTCTCTATATAATAACAAAGACCTGTGATTGGTTGGTGGGTGAAAAGACAAGATTGATTTCCATTTACCCCCTATTAAGAGTCAGACATCTGGAATATTGCCTGCATATCAAGTGCGTGTCATCTGTTTTGCATTCAGGAGCTTTAACAGAAGTCTTTCCTCCTCCACGCTGTCAGAATAACTTCAGTCTCTCGCATTAGGAATGTGAGACGTCTGCCTGCCTTTGACAGATGAATAGAAATCAAGGTGCATTGTTTGATAGGCGGTTGTGATTGTTTTCCCTCCTTGGTAATGGGGGTCTTTCGTGTTCTACTGCGGGAATCTGTCTTTGTGTGTGCTTCTCAAGTGTAGGGTATAGTAGGGTAAGATGTGTCAGTGGGTAAGTTGTCACACCATTAATCTAGCAAACTGTGCATACTATTTTTCATGTGACCATATAAAGTATATAGAAAGAAAGCATAAAGTGTAGACTAGACCACATACAGTATATAGCCCATTTTACTTGTAATTGTGCTTGTGATTTAGAGGTGCACATTAAAAAAGTGAGGATCACTTAAAACCATAAACTGTTTTGTTCAAAGATTAGTCATGTATTATTAAATTAAGTGTGATTCGAATTTTTTTTGGCTGTGGGGTAAACTGTGCCAGTGACTCAACCAATTGTGATAGTGTGCTTTGCATTCAGTACAATACTGTATATACAGAATACAGTAAATACTAATATAAACTATTGCTATTAAACTATGCTATCACTTTTTCCAAATACTTTTTGGTATCACTACATTCAAATATTAAAAAAAAAACTAAACCTTTTAAAAAATATTAATATTCTACTTTTTAATGTTACTCCTCTATGTGTGTGTGTGTGTGTGTGTGTGTGTGTGTGTGTGTGTTTTCTCTTGGGTTGTCTAGCTGCCCGTGTCATGTTGTTGTCAGTCTGGAGCTTTAGGCCAAGCGTTAAGACGGAGTAAGAGACAGAGAAAAGCATAAAAAATTACATGATAATCACACCACCACACTGAACACAAAGGCCTAATTGGAAAAGAGTCTCTATTTCCCTGTTTGTGCTGCTGTAGAAGACTGCAGGCTCCAGGGTTCCTGCTCCATAGAGAGATCTTTTTGGGTTGGGGTTTCACAATAATTTGTTTATAAAAACGTCCAAGCTCTATATCTTACATTGGTCATACTGCCAACTCCTAGCTGTGAATTCTGCAAAATTGGGTGCCTGTATTTACCCCAAAATGGAGAGTAATAGTGTTTGGATTTACTGTGAAATTCAGACCTGTTTCGCATGTTAACTCTGTCCTCTGTCACTGATGCGATGAACATAAAATTCAGGAGTAAAAGAATGAAGGACATGCTGTTTACCCTCCTCTTCCATCTCCTACCCTTCATTCTCTCATCCATTAAACCTAGCCAGGTCCAGACATCTGTCCCTACACTGCCTGATTATAAAACAATGCCTTATCAGAAGTGCATTCTCCCGCCATAAATCAATTAGAGTCTGTGAGCGGATCCGCTGGGCTGCATGTGAAACTCACAGCCCGCCAACAAACACACACACACACACACACACACACACACACACACACACACACACACACACACACACACACACACACACACATGCATGTCCACAGCAGCCCCCTCTGAGAACAGCCGAATTAATAACAGTAAGTGGATAAAACCCCAGGTCACACCAGCATCTAAATGCAATTCCTGCATGCGGATTAAAGTGCAGCCGGACAGGGCTGACTGAACCGATTGCGCTCCCCCATGATTCCCCTTGATTCACATGCTAATGCTAAGCAAAAAACAAGCCGTAATTGGCACAAAGAGAAAACAGTGTTTGAACCCTAAAGCATTCTCTGTAAATGTGTCTGGTTTTGTGAGAAACAAAGAAAAAACAGATTGGGCATAAATGCAACTTCATGTCATGATGTTAGTTTCAATGATGGTAAGTAAATGTAGACAGAATGTTTAGGTGAAATAGCCCTTCAACTTGGCACATGTGTTGTTTGTTCTCCCCTCTGGTCAAAGTGCTGTCCTCTATTTGTCCTGGAGAAGAGTGGACGGTTATGGCACCTGATTAAGTGTTCTTGTGGTCTGAGAGACCTTGGGTTCCTGCAGTCCTCCAAGGTTTTTTTTGTCACGCTTTATTCCTCGTTATAAATCCTGTTGAAGGATGGCTCTGAGTCTCAGGCAAGCTTTTTCATCTCCTCCAACCTTCTGTTTCTCTTGTTTTCTCTCATCATTTTAAAATTAAGACACGGTTCACCAAAGGTCTGTGGTACGCTCTGCTTTTCAAACCATCCTCTTTATCTCTGTTTTTGAAGATTCAAGCTGTCCATTTCTCTGCCCACTTTCTTATTGTCCTCTTCCTTTCCCCTTCGAATGGGCGTGCCTGTTTCACCTCTTTTGGCTGTTGTGGCCAGCTCTCCGGGGAGCTGATGGCCCTCAGAATCACCACAGGAAAGAGAGAAGAGGTTGTTACTGTAATTTTCTCAGGTAATGTCAACAAAGGGCAGAGGGGTGGATAAAGGAGCGTTTCCATTTTGTGATTTCTTTGGCTGCTGACAAATGCTGCCCTCATAGTCAGACCATAGAGGTAGACAGGCAACATGGCAGTGAAGGCATGTCCGAATCGTATGTTTGTGTAACATCCAGCTTGATCTTTTTGGTAACTGAAGGCAGCAATTGTTTGGCCAGTAAAAATATTTATACATCCTTAAAGCAAGATACATTTGACAAAGGGGTAAGACAAATAAGCGTGGTTTCCCTGTGAATTAAGCTTGTTTTTTTTACCCTATTGACATATTTTTTTGATTGGTCGAAAGCCATCTATTCTGATGGAAAGGAAGACAATGTCAGGGACGACTAAAACAGTTCAACCTCTCACCTCTGTTTGTCACCCTGTGTGACATGCAGTTTTGGGGGCCGGGCGTGGAGACGGGCGAATGATATGAAGTGTCTAGTGAGGGTCAGCTAATCCAGTGGCCCAGCATGCTGGCACTCTCTCACGCATGACTGCCTTTCAATAAATAAAAAATGGAGAACGTGTCTCGCAAATGTAATATTAACCTCCCCATCTCCAGAGAGAAAGAGAGAGACAGGGTTTGGTTCATGAGCAGGTCCCTGGATGGGGCGAAGACACACTTTGCTAATGGAAACACACGCACTCAGTGTTTGAAGATTAGACCATGGCGTACCTTGAAGGACGTCAATCTCTAGAGCGGTAGGGGGAGGGAATTGAAACACCGAACGCATCCTGTTTGAAACCAATGACTGCCTATTGCATCTCATTCCTTGAGCAATTATGAGTTCCAACGCATTTTTGCAACCTGTCGTCTACTGAAATCACAAAGGTCACGTTTTCTGGGAGGAGGTTGAAGGGTCTGAGATGCAGCCTTCACCTGAAGTTGACAGGCCATTCTTGCACCCCTGTCTCCTGCATTGCTGCTCAACCAACCACGACCCCCTCACAAGCCTCTCTGCTTTTTTTTAAGACATAGCCAATTGGTCACGGTCCCTAGAAGAAAGAAACTGACCGCTGGAACTGCATTTTTATTATTCTATTTTTTCCAATAAGCCTGAAGTCTGTACAGGACCCTCCAGAATGAAGCCATACAAATATTTCTTCTGTCTTCTGGACGGAAGTCATGCTCATTTTCATATTGTGACAGGTAAAATACTCTGGCATTCTCTGAAAGAATTTTAATGGAGACCTTCAAATAAAAAAATTAAAGAAAGAAAGAGCAAATTAAAAGAACAAAAAGAAGACCATTCTGGTCTTTATCTTCAACTTTCATTACTGTGGAGTTATTGGAACGATGGCTTGGAGGGAATGTTAATTACCGATTCTCTGGTTTTCACAGAAAGAGAATTTAACATTGCATGCAACAATGTAAAGAGCTATTTGCTCAGTGGTTTTTTGATATTATTATTATTTTTGTATTTTTTTATTCCACCATATGAAAGTAGCAATTCAGTTCTGACAAAGTAAAGCGTTGTCACATTACATTTCTGATCCTTTATGACTTCTTGCTTATCAAACCAGATGAGTGACGCACAGCTGTCACATCCCAGATTTTAATCTAATATTTTGAAAGGCAACAGCTAAGTTAGCTAAGCTAACAGCATTAAATGGCTTTCCCATCGTCAACATCCTCTTCTAGAGTGGTTGTTCAGTCTCTACAAACATACACATCAGCCACAACATTAAATCCACCTGTCTAATATTGTGTAGGTCCCCCTCGTGCCTCCAAAACAGCATCAAGCCACATTTCAAAATAGCATTCTGAGATTCTTTTCTTCTCACCACAATTTTACAGAGAGGTTATATGAGTTACCGTAGATTTTGGCAATACTACATAAATAAATATATACATAGTCATTACATCCACACAAACACATTTACATCAAAAAACATTTTAATGATTGGTGTCGTAGAGTCACAGATCATATCTTTCAATGACGTGAGCAAGTGAAACATTTATGCATTTGGCAGAGGCTTTCGCAACTTTTCACAAACCCATGACCTTGCAGCTGTTGGTGCAGTAATTTACTAGTTGAGCCACTGGAGTGAATCAGAAATGCTAAAAATTGAATTGTTTTCGAGCTCTGCCATTCTCTGCCTCATTCCTGACCTTTATCTTTAGTTTAAAACCTGATCTCTACATGTACAGTATGTATTATGAACGTGTTGTACAACCCAATGGCATTTAATCTAAATATGGAGAGCTGCTTTGCAATTTCAAATGTCCTTTATGAATTCAAAGTCATTTAAAAAATGTGTGTGGATTGCATAGGAAATACTTTCACTATCGACAAATGATAAAGCAGTTCTTTTGGGCTGGAATCCAGTTTTCAGTTCCAGGACTCCTATGGTGGGATTGTGCTTGAATAGGCAATCTCTCTCTCTCTTTTATTCTCGTCTCCCATCTCTTCCCCTTCATTCAACTTCAGACAGATATTTTATTTCTTGCTGACATTCCTACAGCAAAAAGCCCAACCAAGGAGTTATTCAAGGTCAATAGAGAACAAGAGGGAGAGAGAGTGAGAATCAAATATTCAGAGGAAACTGCAGGCTTTGCTATCAACAATTCTCTAATCATTTTAACCGAGACACGTGGAATCTCTAGTCCAAAATTGTTTTCTCAAATAAAGTGTACTAGTTACTGCCCAAAAGTATTTTTCCATACATTTCCTCCATAGAGCTTTCAAACAAATCTTCAATAAAGAGTTGAATGCCATTCCAAAATTTCTTTAAGCATTTGAAAATCAAATAAAAAGACAAAGGAACAAGACTGTGTAATTGCACTCTTTAATCAGGGAATGAACTACGCTTTCATTCATTAAGCATTACAAATTACATATTCTAATAATAAATGAAGGTATAATAAAAAACTATTGAATTCTAGCCATTTATTATAAGTATATATATATATATATATATATATATATATATATATATATATATATATATATATATATCAACATATCAAGCTGAAGATATAACTAACGATCTAAAGACACATTGTGATACATCTTATGTAAAGACTTTACACAGTACTGTATATGTAGATATGTAGGTATATGTACTGCTGATGTAGGGCCATATCACACTATTACTTGTGTGATATTGCTTATATATATATATATATATATATATATATATATATATATATATATATATATTTAAGCAATATCACACAAGCAAGGGTGTGATATGGCCCTACATCAGCACTGTTGTGATTCGGTCACAGGCCGATTGCCGTAGGTTATCACAGCAGTGCTGATTTAGGGCCATAACGCATGATTGCGAGTGTGATATTGCTTATATACAACAGTTCAATGAACAAGAAAAAACATTTAAAATGAAGAAAACTGAGTATGGTCATAAAAAACGCATTTGTGCATGGAACTACTTTCTTACGTGACGGATCAGAATCTGCCGTTGCTGGTTCAAAACAAATGATGAGTCCAAGCTTTTGTTAGTAATTTAATAATGTCACTTCATAAATAGTATCATGGCTTGTGCTGTTTCAAACAAGTTATTGGATAAACAAGGATGGATGTGTGTGTGTGTGTGTGTGAGAGAGAGAGATGGAGTGTGTGCAATCACCTGTTGCCTCTCCCAAGCAGAGATGCTGTCAGCTTTCTGAAGATCAGCTTTCTCAGTGGAAAAATAATGTCCAAGCAGAGGTATTTCTCCCTATTTCACGGTAGCCGGTGTGCAAGAGTCGATCACTATAGGAACCTAAATGTCCTCCACCATTTTAATCAACGCCCATTTTGTAATTAATCAGTCTGTTGTGTCATCAGCTGTGATGAGCCGCAAGTTATTCGTTTAAAGCCGTTTAAAGTTATTTCCTAGATTTAGTAGTGTAGTAGTAATACAAGCAATAAGGAAGGGCAGTTTTATGTAAACATTAGCTGATGTGGATTCACTTCATATCACCTAACTGGCTCATATCACACAAAAATAATCTTTTGCCACCACCTGCTGGCTAACATATGCAATGTAAAAAAAAAGAAAAGACAAACCATAGCTCTTAACAGATCTGCACTGCTCTAACACTTTAGTTTAGAACGGCACGAACACAAGCGGCGTGATACACGTGTCAGACCATCAGTGCTTATGGAATGTCTCTCGTCCAATCAGATATCGAGGACCGGAACTAACTGTTGTTAACTGTGTGTGTGTATATATATATATATATATATATATATATATATATATATATATATATTTTTTTTTAGTTTATTGCAAATATTCGATATATGCTGTATATTCAATATTCAACAATACATTTCCAATATTCAAATATATAAAATTTATTTAAGGAGATTGTAGGGAGGCCAACTCTATTGTCATCATTTGCAGTGACTGCTGAGTCTTTTGGCATCATTTTTATTTCCATGGTAACAGCAACTTCTCTAATTGGTGAATCACTCTTCAGGATTATGGATTGTGTAGTTCAGTGGTCACCAATTAGTGGACCATGGTCCGGGACCGGACCCTAGCTTGGTTTCATCCAGACCACGTGGCATCTTGACAATGGTTGCACAAGTGAACAATGTGTCAAAAATACAGAGCTGTACACACCACGCTAATTAATATTTTTCTTTACTGCCGAACGCACTTTATTCCCGCTCAGCACACGTTGGCTCTCTCTCTCCCTGCTATAGACATAAGGTGCTGCATAAACCCTAGTAAGTACAGTTGCAGGTGCGGTTATTTTAAAAGTAGCAGCAAAATAGATGTATACTAGCATCTTTCGCCTAAACAAATTGCAGAAAACAATAATGAAGCCAAGTGAAACTATTTTTATCTGTCTGATATATGACTAAAACAGATTTTTGAAAGGACATGTTAACATGGCGCCTATAATGTTTTTTTTTCTACATTTTGTTCTAAATTTGTGACAATTAATCAAACATGTCATCATCTCAGGCATGGATGGCAAAAAAAGACAACCGAAACTTAGAAATGACTAGTTATCCTAGTAGAGTTCTCTGCTGTTGAGAACATTTCCTTTATTTCATAGTCAGCCTATTTATACCTATGGCCTATATATATATATATATATATATATATATAGCAAACAGTATTTTTATGGTGCAAATGTCCTTTCAGAATTACATTTTATTCAGTTGCTTTCAGGTGACACCCGTGAACCACCATACAGTATTTTGTTTATATATGTCCCATACATATTCTCCCCGTGTCTGCGTGGGTTCTCTCCGGGTACTCCGGCTTCCTCCCACCATCCAAAAGACATGCAGGCTAGGTTAATTGGTGTCTCCAAAACAATTGCCCTAGGTGTGGATGTGGATGTGGAGGTGAGTGTGAGTGTATGTCTGTCTATGTGTGGCCCTGCGATGGACTGGCGACCTGTCCAGGGTGTCCCCCGCCTTTCGCCCAATGTTAGCTGGGATAGGCTCCAGCCCCCCGCGACCCTGTACACAGGATAAGCGGTTGACGATGGATGGATGGATGGATGGATGGATGGATGGATGTCCCATACATAGGTATGTATTCTGTATATAAAAAGTGTGTGTGTGTGTGTGTGTGTGTGTGTGTGTGTGTGTGTGTGTGTGTGTGTGTGTGTGTGTTTCATAGCCATACTGTCTACTGACAACAATTAAGTTATTATTATCCTGACCTTTGCTGGGAAGGAAATGGAGAGATCGGACCTCTTGGAACTTTAATTGAATAGCCCAAGTGCATTTCTTTACTGCAAATTTCAATTAAACACAATTTTTTTTTGATTATTATTATGTTCAAATTACACACATTTTTATCTTTTACAGAATCATTACTTAGCAACCTCTGAGCTCAAGGTAGGTCTGTCTAGAAAGGTTTATATGTTACTGTAAAAAAATCGATCTCTACTAAGAAAATGTATGGGATTTTATTTACAGAAGCCAACTTTTGCAATCTATTCAACACAGTCCAGACTTTTCCATGTTTACTCACAACCTGATGCTAATCTGTTTGGATTTAGCGATATGTACTTTAGCTTGAGCTTTTGTCTTCAAGCAGCAAACAACTTCTAAATCCCTCTTGAATTCTTTGAAATTCCTCAAGCTTAGCGCAATTAAAGAAGATAATACCAATAAGAGCTGCCAACCCTGTAATTATTACTAAAGGCGCTTATGTTTGTCCAAAGCAATTACTGTTGGCATCTGATTGGCCGAGAGGTGGTTCTTTGCTGGTTCCTCTCAATTTTAGTTTAATATAAGGCTGAATTTCAGATCGTTTTCCTTGGGAATCCCCTGCTGTCATAAAAATGCACCCTGGCTTTCTATTTATTCATTAATTCCACCTATCCATCCATCCATATCGTCTTCCCTTTTCATATCCCTGTCCTTTCTCCTGTTTGAAGTAGGTCACTGTGGAAATAGAGGAAGGTCAATGCATTCCCTCATCAGATGCATCTTGTCCTTCATATCCATTCATGTCATTGACTGAACTGCCGATATTGATTGAATAGAGAGGGAAGGGTTAATACAGAGAGAGAGTCGGCTATTTCTGAGAGTTCGGGCTAATATGCAGATAATGTCATTAGCACAGCGCCGCCGCTCTCCAAGGCCATCGAGTTTCTGTCCGAGGCTGTTAGTTTGAGATGCCGTGCTGACAGCTTCTGTCGGGTGTCCGCGTGGGGCCCAGCGCCGGTCCGTTTGGCTTTCAGCACCCTGCCTGAGCTGTGTCTGTGTTTGTGGTGCCATTAATAGGCTAGTCTTCCATAAATACACACTTGTGTACAATCTGTGAATGATTACACAGTTAAGCCAGTGTTTAAAAAGTTCTTGACACATAGTTGATGTTAGACTAATATGGAATGCTTTGTCATGGTTGGTTTTCAGCAGGCTTGTTGGCAGGGGTTTGGTCTATAGTGCTGAGCATCATTAACTTGTTTATCATTCCTAGAAAGACATGAGCATGTGTCTTCAGGTGTGAATCCATTGTGTTTTATAGCAATGAGGCAGTATGCAGTGTAATTATATACTGAGTTATATGCAGTATATGAGGGAGACTTGGGCTAGTTGTCATAAGGGCTGTCATCATATTTTTGGTATAACTCCTAGGTTAACAAGCTAACATAATCAAACCACACCGGCATAAATTCAGGCAATGATGTATATAATAAAGACAGATTTTTACTGAAAGTTATAAGTTTAACTTTATATGTGTTCTAAGGACAAATCACTTTTTTAATCAGTCAGGTTGGGGCATGTTGTCACATTTGCATTGGGGAAGGTTATCGCATGTTTTTTTAAATGTCTTTAATATATACCATTTATTAATGTTAAAAATTTTTAAATACATTTGTTTTGTACTTTTATGAATCATTGCATGCCTCATAACTGTTGTACTTCTCACAATTTTGCTGAAAACATACATAGGCTGTTTATTACAGGTGTAGATGTAAAGAGAGGCATAGAATTAGTTTTGGTGCTTGTGATTGGGGGTTTACGGGGATGCATCTCCCCTTAATGTTCGTATGTAACATATTCTACTGGTTTAATGGCAGGTTCCATTTATTGGGGCAAGATGTTGCAAAAGGTCAATGAGTGTTCAATGAATTGTATTTTTTTCCTGAGCAAAAACGGAAAATGTTTAAAAGGGTTTTTGTTGCCAAAACTTTAAGGTATGAGGCTATGCAGGAATTGGATTTAAAAAAATGAACCTACCCTGTGAAATAATCAAAAGTGTGATTACAAAACCCAGTTGCATATAGAGAGAGTTTTGTGTTCCTAGCCACAGTCGCTTTTGGCTTGCTCACTGGGGCACTAAAGAAAAATAATATTTTTAAGATCTAATGTACAATCACGTTATTCATTTAAACTGCACAATAAAGACTTAAAAGGCATCATATTCTGTAAAGCTGCTTTGTAACGATGTGTGTTGTGAAAAGCGCTATTCAAATAAAAATGACTTGGCTTAACATACTATTATTTTACATACTGTATGTCAGAAAAAATTATAATTATATATTTATACAGTAAATATATTTTGTATGCTTTTTAATTGCATAAATGGGTATAAATGTGTATGTGCATATATATATATATATAAAGTTAATGTAATGTAAAGTTTTTTTTATATCATATCAATACATTTTGTTGAATCCAGAGTTTAACAAGGGATTTAGGGTAAAAAATATTTTCACCATGTTGGCATATAAACACAACGCACATACGCCAATAACACAAATCTACCTATTGACATACGCGGTGGACCTATTCCATCGCATTTATCATGGTGCAAACTCTCTCTCTCTCTCTCTCTCTCTCTCTCTCATACACACACACACACACACACACACACACACACACACACACACACTCCAACAAACTCCCAAATCAGTGCTTGATAAGGTCTCAGCAGGCTTTTTATAAAGCTCATGTAGACATGGATTTGCATGCGTTAGAGCACCTGCTTCATTCAGCACTGAACTGCTCCTCATACATTTACATTAACCATCTCTCTCTCTATGCCTCTAGTAGTGTAACCTCATATCCATGCCTCTTGTTGAGAGTGTGTTGGAATTTAGTGCTCAGATCAAAATCAGTTTAAGCTCTTCTGAGCAAACCATATCAGACGGTGCTCACTGAATTCTGAATACCGTTTGCTAGATATGCCACAGACACACTATAGCTCCTTTTCTGAAAGAGACAGTTCACACAAAAATGACAATTACCATTTATTACCCTTATGTTATTCCAAACTCCCAACAGGAGATGTAAGGCAGAATGTTAGCCTCAGTCACCATACACATTTATCACATTTCTTATTCTCCATGCAATGATTGTGAAAGATGTTTCCTGTGTGAACGTTTCCGGTCCCAGGAAACAACTATTTGTTAATGTAGTGAAATGTGGGTTTGTGTGGTGTTGTCTAATTGATATTATCTCTTTTTCTTTTTCTCCCTCATGCTGTTGCCATCCACCTCATTCCAATGTGACTCTTACAGGTGAGTATGCACTGGCATTTGCTTCAGGAAATGCAAATCTATGTTATTACCAGTCGTGCATGCTCAGAATCAGAAGCCTTCTTAAACTAGCAGACTTTATCGAATCGAGCAGAACTTCGCTTTCCAGAACTATACCATTGTTCCATCTTCATTTATACACACAAGCTCGTCCACATTTGCAAACACAAGCATTGTGATGGCTGACTGACCGCACGCTGTTTGTTAGGAGGGCTCTTCCTGCCCCATTCCACCCACACAAGGTGGGTTAATTAGGGACAAATTCTCACCCAAGACATCTCCAGGAGAGCATATGTGTGCACCCCTGAGGGATGCATGTGTGTTTGTTGCGTGTGTACATTGATGTGTGTGTGAGAGAGAGTGACAGGGACATTTACATGCTTTAATGATGAGGACAGAATGGGTGCTGTCAGCCCACCTAATGAGTGAGTGTGTGTGTGTGTGTGTGTGTGTGTGTGTGTGTGTGTGTGTGTGTCCAGGAGCAAATGTGGGGTTGTGTCCTACGTGATCCTGATGCTGGCATCTGTCTGTCCCTGCACACACATACACACACACCATTAGGAATTCAGCATAAGGCCAACGGCACATTCCTGTCACCCGCATGCCACCACACATCCCATAATGATCACACACCACTTCTGTCTCTCTGTCTGCCTGTCTCCCGAAGGCTGAGTTTAAATAAACACACATTACAGGCAGTTTATTTTATAACACCTGTTATAGATGCTGTATAGTTATAATGCCATTTCAAATAGGCCCGCATAGAAGTTGTGCACTTTTTACATTTGTCATCACTGATAATGAAGAAAATTGATTTTATTGAATGGATTTAAAGGTGACGTGTGAAGAGTCATTTTTGTACCACTAGAAAAGAGTGTAATTAAAGTACAGTTAGTCAAGGAGTATCACAACTGATATTTAGTTCTACATGCATCAACAATGTTGTGAAAATGTTCATTTGGCTTGTTGAGGCATCCCTTCATGTGTTTTTATTCTCTTTGCACAGTATAGGTGAGTAATTGTTTGTGTTGTAGGAGGTTTTCTGTCTGTCTGGTTGTGTGTGTGTCTGTAAGAGCTCGAGGTGTAAAGTGATGAAGTCTTAGATGAGCAGTTATGGCCTCCCTGATGACCAGTCCATTCTCACAGGAGACATAAACAAAAAACAGAGCAAATACAGAAAGACAACCAAAGAAAGTATAATAAAAAAAATGCTTCCTTTCTCATACACACACATATATGTATGTGCATACAGTATACTTGCGATATACGGCACTTATTTCTGTTGTTTGTAAATGAAGCTAACTTCTGTTACTGTCCATTAATTACAATGTGCTTACACTGACCATAACTCTAATCCTGCTATGTTTTATTTATTAAATAAGTGACAAAATGAAAATGCAATGTATATAGATTTATTTTCAATAAAACTTTTGTATACATACATATAGAGTAGATGCAGTATATACTCACCGGCCACTTTATTAGGAACACCTGTACATGTACTGATTCATGTTATTGTCTAATCAGCCAATCGTGTGGCAGTAGTGCAATGCATAACATCATGCAGATACGGGTCAGTTAATGTTCACATTAACCATCAGAATGGGGAAATACTGTGATCTCAGTGATTTCAACCGTGGTTGATTGTTGTTGCCAGATGTGCTGGTTTGAGTATTTCTGTAACTGTTGATCTCCTGGGATTTTCACACACAACAGTCTCTAGTGTTTACTCAGAATGGTGGCAAAAACAAAAAACAACCATTGAGTGACAGTTCTACAGATGGAGACACCTTGTTGATGACAGAGTTCAACAGAGAATGGCCAGACTGGTTCGAGAATGGCTAAGGTAATTCAGAAAACCCCTCTTGTTGTAGTGAGCATAATAGCACCTACATGTCGAACTTGGAGGCGGATGGGCTACAACAGCAGAAGACCACGTTGGGTTCCATTTCTGTCAGCCAAGAACAGAAAACTGAGGCTGCAGTGGACCATCCATCTGCACGTTGCAGCAGAAATCAAGATTCATCAGAGGTGATGTTTTCCCAATCGTCTTCCATCCATTTATGGTGAGCCTGTGCCCACTGCAGCCTCAGTTTCCTGTTCTAGCTGACAGTAGTCGTACCCAGAGGGGCATCCTAAATAGATAGTTTCTAAGGAAAATAGCAAATTGAGCTTTTTTTATACTTTATCAACATACAATACTCCCAGAGTTTGCGTGCATAAATCCACAGATAGCGCAAACACTCCCACCCACGGCCACTTGCACTTTGACACACAAAACATCAATACACAACTTACCTGGCAATCTTAATCCTGAAAATTGCTGGAGCATATTTGCAGGCATTTCAACAACAAGTCCTGTTCACACACACCTTTAAACCAACTAAAAAAATGCTGTTAAATTTACAGCAAGACCTGTATGTGTTAAAGCGGATATTAGTTAGCCCTTTTGAAACCTTTTTTTTTTTCTTGCGAATACCATCTTCAAGTTTTTGAAACTTGTATCTCATAAGTATAGTGAAATGTACACACACTCATGGATTGGTGCATCCTGCATTGTGTGAATGAAAGCCCTTCTAAAAGCACTAGATTGGCGGCTCTTTTGTCAGACACTGTTATTGATTGCACTGTGAGTGCTGTCCATTAATTTAAACTGGGTCTTAGCGTACTGTGCGGAGGATAGGACAGCTCAATATGGGCCTGTCATTAGTTCATCTAACAGTGTCCTAAAGGACATGCAAACTGTAGCTCGCTAGGGCAAAGAGGGGGCCCCACTGATGTCCCATTGCCCTGGGGCAGTGTCCCTAAGTTCAGAGGTCAAGCCACTAGCCTGCCATAATGCACTTTCTATCATCTATATGCATTAGTGAAGGAGACTGGTCAGATTCAAATCATCTGTTTACGTCCATGCTGTGTGTGAGTGAATTTGATTGTCCAAAGGTCAGGTATATGACCTCCCTTGAAGCATTTATGTGGCTGTGGCTTATCTATCTGTCTGTCTGTCTGTCTGTCTGTCTGTCTGTCTGTCTGTCTATCTATCTATCTATCTATCTATCTATCTATCTATCATTCTATTTATCCTTCTGTCTAACTTTCTATTTATCATTCTGTCTGTCTGTCTGTCTATCGTTCCAGCATTCTATCTATGGCTGTATCATTCTATTGTTCTTTCTATAGTATATTTAATCTTTCTCTCTATCTTTCTATCTGTCGATTCATTGTCTGATCAATCAATCTCTAATCTATAATGGTATACCTTGCTGGAGTATTTAGGGTCCCCTAACATGTCCTGCAGTGTGTCTTCATACACACACACTTCCTCATGGGCACCCTGAGCAGTAATTCACCCTATATTGGCTATGTTCCAGCCCCTGGTTCCCCCACCACATCAAGGGCCCACATCAGAGCTCAGATCTCCACAGAGCTGCTCTCTTTCTCGTCTTCCGTCATCCTCTGCTTCTCCTGCCTTAATTATAGCACTCCACTTCACCAGGCTGTCATTTATAAAGCTCAAAACACTGTAATTAAGTGCTGTTTTTACAGTACCTCATAAATAATCCCAGCCCTTTTGTAGCTCCTCACTCTTTACAGACCTCCGCTCTAGCGTACGCCTGCGTTTGTTGACGTATCTCTCAAAATAATCTAGACATGCTTATTTTAGTCCCCATCACAAAAGAGATTTGTCATGCTTTTCTCAGTTGCCACCGGTTGACCAGATCTTCATGTAAAAACATGCTCCTCCTTTGAAACAACCATCTCGTATGATGTCACGAGTCCCTCTTGCTTTTTCAACCCTTCGTTTTCAAAACCCAATTTTCAAAATATAATTAGTTGTCAATGGATAAAAAATGCCACCTGACATTACTGATTCATAATTCATAAATTGAATGTCTTGCTTCACTCAGAAATATGTCAGATTACTAAAGTAAAATTGGTTGTGAATGAATGAAGTTGCATTATGAAGTGATTTACACAGTGTTTAGGGGACTCTCCTCAATCACCACCAGTGTGCAGCATCCACCTGGATGATTCGACGGCAGCCATAGTGCACCAGTACGCTCATCACACACCAGCTATTGGTGGAGAGGAGAGAGTCGAGTGATAGGGCCAATTAATGGATGGGGATTATTAGGAGGCCATGATTGAGAAGGGCCAATAGGGGGAATTTGTCCATTCAAAAGAAGAATGACATTTCATGTTCACTGAAGAAACTTTTGTTTAAGTGATTTGAAAACTGTTGAATGGAGAATTATTTCAAGAGCCATTTCAATGTCTTACCAAGGAGCAGTATTTAATATCATTGAAAACATTAAATACTTTCAAGTACATTTTCCCAGTACTTGAGAAAAATGTATGTAATACTGCTTGAATAACAATTACATAATTTTTTTTAATGTTACCCAGTACTTTAGTTAGTTGGTTTAGACGCCAATAAAAGCGTGATGCTGTGATTTTTCATAAATTTGGTTAAAACCATGCATCAAACATTAGATTCTCATTGAACAAACATTGTCTTTCACCCCTCATGTCCAATTCTAGAATATCTGTACTCAGCATTCGTCTCATGCACGATTTTCCAACAACATGTCACAGACAAAAGGAGGATGTTTTTTTTTCTCTTTCTCTTGGCGATGAAAAGATGACAAAAGCAGGAGGATACGGTGAAGTCCCCAAATAAGGGCAAACTTCAGTTCAAGAAGGCAAAAGAGAGGAGAAAAGAAATAAAATGGGGAACAGCGGAGCCTTGTTTTTCGAGACCCTCACAGACTATTGTTCATCTGCCAGGAACATAGAGGCGCACACACAGATGCTCACACACCTAAAAGCACCCTTCCCAGCCTTTTTCTGATTGCTTTCCATTTAGACCACCCAGACAGTCCTTCAGCCCCATTTACCCCAAATGCAGAGAGAGAGAGAGAGAGAGAGATAGAACAACACTGTAATCAATGACAAATGCATACCTCCTCTTGCGTTCCCTCTCATGCAGTGAGAATTTAGTTAACATTATTTGGGTGCCCCTGAGCAGCAGGGGAACGTAGGGAAATGTAGTTTGCTCCAATATTCAGTCTTCAATCTAATCCGGCAAAACAAACATCTGTCTCACTGCATGTGCACGTGTGTCCATGTGTACAGTGGTAGTTCATGTATATAAGCTTTTTTTTTTTTTTACCAACATCAAGATTTTAAGTTGAAATGAATATAGATGTGTTAGTGAAAATAGATAGTTATGGAGCTGTGATGTTATGCCATTATGACTTTTCCACCATTTTTAATCACCATTTTGACTTTAGTCAGGGCCGTACCACCATAAACATTGAGGAACAGATGCCCTCCCAATATTTTGATTAGTGGTCGTCCAATGTGAGTTTTTATTTGGCTGTTTCTTGAAATATTACATTTCGCCTCCTCCAGTTATATATGTCTAATTAGATACATCACATGATATGTCAAATTTCCCCAAGATTTTCATTACAAACACCAACATTTGCATTCATGCCTGTCTTTTTCAGGCACACTTGCTCTGTTTTTAAAATATGTTATTTGGTGTGTGTGTGTGTGTGTGTGTGTGTGTGTGTGTCTGCATTTGCATGTGTGTGAGGACCGTCATTGTGTAGTAAATAAATGACACTCCAGAGGGCTACAGCAGAGCTCTTAAGATGAACCTCAGAGACATTAGCCCACCTCTCACCAAGCTGTTCTGCCTAATGGCAATATGCTTACCAGGTCCCCGCCACACCAGAGAGCCTAAAATAAAAATCTCCTTGCGTGTGTGTTCATTTATCTCTCTCTCTCTCTGTGCGTGTGTGTGCTTTCGTGAGTGCATGCCATGCATGCGCATGTGTGTGTGTGTGTGTATTTGTGACAGTTGTTGCTCTGTTGGTTGTTTGCGTGTGCTGACATGTTTTCGTCAAAGAGGAGGAGGAGGCGGGAGCAGTGTGGGATGATTACTGAAACATCTAAAAGCTTTAGTTGCTCTGAGCTTAACCCCGCCCACATACACACACACACACATACACTGAGACCATGCTGACCCACAAAAACATCACAGATTGATATTATGTGAAGTAATTACATGAGGGTTGATTAATTACATTAAGTGACTTGGTTATGCAAGCTGTCTTTGGCACATTTTATTTCCACGTGATTATGGGTAATCACACTATAAAGAGCAATCTTATTAAATAAATTACTAAAGATAGATAGATAAATAGATGGATGGATGGTCGGATGGAATGAAAGATGGAGGATGGATTGATGGATAGATAGATGAATGATGGATGATTGGATGGATCGTCGGATGGACTGAAGGACGGATAGATAGATAGATAGATAGATAGATAGATAGATAGATAGATAGATAGATAGATAGATAGATAGATAGATAGATAGATGGATGGATAGATCAGATAGACTAGAAGGATGGGTGGACTGGAGGACGGATAGATAGATAGATATATAGATAGATGGATGGATGGATGGATGAATGAATGATGATGGATGGATCGTCAGATGACTGAAGGATAGATGGACTGGAGGACGGATAGATAGATAGATAGATAGATAGATAGATAGATAGATAGATAGATAGATAGATGGATAGATGGATAGATGGATAGATGGATAGATGGATGGACGGATCGTCGGATGGACTGGAGGATGGATGGATGGATGGATGGATGGATGGATGGATGGATGGATGGATGGATGGATGGATGGATGGATGGATAGATGGATGGATGGATGGATGGATGGATGGATGGATGGATGGATGGATGAATGAATGATGGATGGATGGATCGTCGGATGACTGAAGGACGGATGGACTGGAGGACGGATAGATAGATAGATAGATAGATGGATGGATGGATGGATGGATGGATGGATGGATCAGATGGACTGGAGGATAGATAGATAGATAGATAGATAGATAGATAGATAGATAGATAGATAGATAGATAGATAGATAGATAGATAGATAGATAGATAGATAGATAGATAGATAGATAGATAGGTGAATGGATGGTTGGACAGATGGTCGGATGGACTGAAGGACAGAGGATGGATGGATGGATGGATGGATGGATGGATGAAAGGACGGATTGATGCATAGATAGATGGATGGATGATAAATGGATATATATATATATATATATATATATATATATATATATATATATATATATATATATATATATATATATATATATTGTATGTACAGATGGATGGATGGATGGATTGATGGATGGATGGATGGATAGACAGACAGCTAGTAATTAATATAATATTTCAGACTAAAGTAAAATTTTATTTTAAAATGAAACCTTTGTTGTTTGTATTTACATAATGTTTATACGAAGTTATGGTTTGGTTCTATGATCATAAATTTGTGATGGCAGAATTGAATTTTCAGTGTAATTAAGGCTGAACAGGATGGGCTGTGATTGTGGTGAGATGTGTTATTAGAGGGAAAGGAGGGTGAATTTTTTTTTTCCAGAGGAGAAAGCTGTCATGTCAAGTCCTCTCCCTCAGCCGCTGGAAGTGCCCAGTGGAGCAGTTAGACCCAAGAGAGCTGGGGAGAACAAGAGAAAGAGAGATGGAGAGACTGGCACTAGCTTTCACTATTTTTACATTTCTCATCTCCTTTTCCACTTAGACACCATCACAATAGCAATCACTTTTGTCAGAATTGCATAATCCATATTTCACAACATGTACCAAAAATGTTTTGTTTTTGATTGAATTTATGTTGTTTTGCTTTGAATTTATGCTTAATAGCTTGATAGATATTTCATCAAGCTATTATTCACTTGGTCCATAGCCTCTCACAGTTGGTGTCATACCATTGTCCCACGCTCATGCATGTCTCTCTCTCTTTCACCGTATGGCCGGTGTCATGCACAGGTAATTAGTGCTCATTATTATTCAGTGTGTGCTACACTAATTAAAAGCCCTGTTGTGTGGGGCTCCTCCATTCCTCTATTCAGTCTCTGGTCTCTTGGCCTCTAAACTCAGGGGAACGACTCACCATTCAGGTCTTTGTACTGTTGAAAACACTCTCAACTTGGGTGGGGCAGTGTGTGTGTGCTGTTGTTGTTACATCTATCTTTTGTGTCCGAAACTCCCATTCATAAAATACACCAATGAAGCCCAGAATCTATTCACGGGAAAGCAATAGATTTGTATATATAATACTCTATAATATTTAACTATGACTTGGGTGAGGGGGCCTGGGAAGCTCAGCAAGTAAAGACGCTGACTACAACACCTGGAGGCGCAAGTTCTGAGTGACTTTAGTCAGGCTTCCTAAGCAACCAATTGGCGCGGTTGCTAAGGTGGGTAGAGTCACGTTGGGTTAACCTCCTCGTGGTCGCCATAATGCAGTTCTCACTCTTGGTGGGGTGTGTGGTGAGTTGTGCATGGATGCCGTGGAGAATAGCGTGAAGCCTCCACACGCACTAGGTCTCCCCGGTAATGCGCTCAATAAGCTACATGATGAGATGCGAGGATTGACGGTCTCAGACACGGAGGCAACTGAGATTCGTCCTCCGCCACCCGGATTGAGGTCAGTCACTACACCACCACTGACTTGGGTGATGTTGTAACATCTTCTGAAATTCGAATTTTCATAAAGTAATGCTTGCTTGCATTCATTTAATCTGATGTGACATGAGCAGAGTCATAAATTAACAGGGGCTTGTGGCAAAAATGACACCAAAAATTAGACCAAATATGACAAAAATGCCTAAAAAATTAAAAATGTGGGGGCTGGTGTATGAGTTTATGTTGATATAATTCTTAGGGTAAGAGGTTTTGAAAACTTGAGTAAATTGTTCTTTATTCAGACGATTATTATTATTATTATTATGATTTAAAATCTTGTCTACAATTAAAAACAATGGATCATCATGATATGATTTTTTATATGAAGAAGTTTGTAGAGAATAGTCATTTTGGTTTCTTGCCTGCAACTAGAAAAACATCCATTTCAACCCACTAGCGATGCAATATGCTAAACGTCTGGCCTTGATAGACCCCAAAAGCTAGCAGAATCATCCCTCTTCTCATTTTCTCCTCAGTGCAGATTGCTCACATCCATTCTCCGTGTCTGGGTTCTGTGTTCTGACCCCGGCCCGACAGCCCTAATGGATCCAGGCGGGCAGCTGGAGTCTAGCGGATTAGCCCAGAGACAGTTAACATCATCTGTACTGTTTACAGAGTACAAAGAGCCCTGCTCATCTGCCTCTCACTCGGCAAAACATGTGCATATTTAACCAGGATGCAACAGAAGGGGTCTCGGCATCCTCTTGTAGCCGGTGGCGCGCCTTCAGAAGCAGGCCCCATTTGCAACCGGTGTCAGGGCGAGAGCTGAAGAGAGGAGGGGCAAATGGGATGGGATGGGGGTCCCTTGGGAGTACGAAGACCTCCGCAGGGGTGGAGGAAGGTCACATGGACAGAACTTCATATGGAGGATTGTCAAACAAAAGCAATGAGATTAGAGGCAGAGGAGAACTTTTATATTGGACCTCATATATTGGCCAGCACAGCTTCTGTGTCTACCTTGGACATGTCAAATGTTGATTTAGGAGGTTATTACGCTGCTTAGTAGGGGGAAGAGGTATTCTCTGTCTCTCTCTCAGTCTCTCTCTCTTTGGCTTCGTTGTCAGTATTTCATAATAAATCTCTCAATGTAATCAGAGTTGACCCCACCATCTGTGTCACACACTAAATTATCTAGACACAGTTGGTTAAAGATGCTCATTTGTAGAATAAGAGAGAACAAATGTGACAAAGAAAGTAAGTGTCAATATCATTGACTACAATAATGTAATCTAAAAAGTCTATAAACTATTTAAAAAGTCTATAAACTATACAAAAATTAAATGTATCCTATTTCTAAGTAGAGTATTTTGCGTTAACGCTACTCTGACAGAGAAGAACATCTGATTAAAATGATCCCATGATTACGTTCTTAAACCTTAAACCTCAGCTCTGGGCTATTTTACCAATGAATCCCACCTCCCAACTTTTCTCTCTTCTCCTGCCCCATCCCTTGTTCCCCTCTCCTCTTCCACCCCTCTTGGCGTACCATGGGTGCATCTATCATCATTCAACCATTGGTCTCACTGTTGCTGGCATGCATAATGCAATAAGAGCCGGATTCCATTGCACCTGCTGCCTCCTCTTTCTCTACTGTTCCTTCTCTTCAGTGTCTACCCCTCCTGGGACAGGGGAGGTATTGATACCCCCTTCTCAGTTCATCTACTGCCTGCAGGTCTGAGCGCCAGGCCTCAGTGTGATAAATGGTGGATGGGGCGTAATTCTCTAATCAGAGGCAATGTCTGGGAGGCTGATTAACCTATCTGCTTCTGGCCCCATGATCTGTTCCTTGCTCAGATGGGCCAGGGCTCTTCAAACTCCCGCTGGAGTGGGAAGGGATTGTGGGTTGTTGCCCCAAGCCAGGATAAAAGATGAATCTTGATCATTCTGTCTGGATCTGTAGGAGTGTTTTAATCATATGTTCTTGCTCTTTTAATCATATCAGTGTGTTCTTGCTCTTCTTTGTCTGTGTTCTTCATTTTTCTTTTCCCATCATGCTGTTATTTATTTCTCTTTCTTTTTTCTTTCTTTCTGTTTTTTCACCCAAACCCTCCAAACTCCGCTGCTCCATTTCTCCTTCTCTCTCCCAAATCCTGTGCAGATAAGCACCAGACGCTCCTTCTTGCCATTGGCCGACAGATGCCCAGTGCGTGCCAGTGATCTTGCCAGCCTCATATGAGGGTGGAATTGTCTGTGACTTCCACCAGCACCGAGCAACAGAGCTCAGGCTAATTACCTGTCATCTGGCTCACAAAGAGATGCCCAGAGATGAGCCTCTTTGTCTCCTCCTGTCAGTCAAACTTGCTTAGTTAGGGGCCCTCTGTATTCTACACCACTATTTCAGCCTCATTAAAACTGATTTTGGTCAGAGACATAACCTAGTGGTTAATGCATGCTGTCAGACAAATTGAGCCTTAATGCTTATGTGATCGATGTGGATTCAAATCCGGCTTGCAATATTCACTTATCCCGATCATTTCCTGTCTCTTACTGTTCCTAAAGGCCAATATATATATATATATATATATATATATATATATATATATATATATATATTAAACTTATATATACTTTCAGTGTCCACTTTAAGGATTCTTACAGGCTAGAGAATGTTGCAAATCTATTGATTTCAGTGGGGATGGGTAGAAAGAGTTTCATGCAACAAAAGTGGAGATAAAATTTTGCTCCAAAACAGTCTGACATAGACACCCATTGTTTACTAATAAGAATTTCAGGTGAGTTCAGTTGTGCTTTTGGAAATCGAATTTGGTTGTATACTTCTTCATTTCAAATTTACAAGACTTTTTCTAATGATGCGTAACTTTGCAATATGTTTTAAAGATTTATTGTGTATTATTGTGTCACTTTTATCTTTGGAGAGACCAATTCAATTTGATCATCCATTCAAACTGACCATGCAGTTTTTTTGGGAGTCCCAACATACAGTACATGGTAAATAGTGTTATCTCTGATTCATATTCAAGATTCACCGGCTCCCAGTTCTTCAAAAGAACCAATATCGAAATGGTGCTATACTTTAGCAAAGCTCTTTGTTTTATGCCTTGCACTTTTCGAAGAACTTCAATGGTGTGTTAAGTGATAGTTAATGGGGCTTTTCCACTGCATGGTACAACTCCACTCAACTCTACTCTGCCCGCTTTTGTTGGGTTTTCCACTGTGGCTAGTACCTGGTACTTGATACTTTTTTTTAGTACCACCTCGGTCGAGGTTCCAAGCGAGCCGAGCCGATACAAAATGTGACGTCAAAATCCTGCAGCTCACTGATTGGTCAGGGAGAATCGTCACTACTAGCATCACTGGATTTCCGACAAGCGACATCAACCGCTAGTTTTAAAGTTAGTAACAGCGATAACAGTATCATTTGTTCACGAGACTTTCGAATTGTGAAAAAAGAAATGGCTGTGTGCAAAACCACACCATGGTCAATAAACGAGGTGCAGACGGTCCACTCGTTAGTGATGAGCGAAAAGAAAATGTCTCTCAGGAAGTGTCTCAGCTGTTTGCCGCACATGGCTACCACTTGACCTACCAACAGTGTAGAGAAAAGTAAAAAAAAACTTAAAATTGACTACAGAACCATCAAAGAAAAGTGGAAGTGGTTCGACCAAATGGACACTATCTAAACCGGCAAGCAATGGGAGGGAGAGTGCCCTGGACTCAGCCACGATGGAGATGGTACGTTTTGTTAAGTTAACTCTATACTCTGCTTGTGAGCTTCACTTTATTTAGTTGACCAGCTACTGGAAGCTTGCTTCTAAAACAACCAGGCCTATTTAACTGTTACACTTGTGTAAAATCACCATGCAAACAACTGCTTTATGCAGCACAATGAGCTAGTAGCTAACAGCCAGTGGTTGTGTTATTGTTTTGGTCAGTTTGTTTCATGTTTAAGATGATGTCACGGCAGTAGAGGCGGCTCAACTATGACAATTATCCTATAATCCCACCCATGTTGAGGGGCACTAAACTGCAGTGGTAATGCAAGCTCAGAAATGTAAAGCGAGTAGAGTTGAGGCGAGTCGAACCGTAACATGCAGTGGAAAAGTGCCATAAGTGCTTTATTCAAAACCCAGCTGGTTCTGGATCAGATCAAACCATTTAATTGAGACAGATTAAACTGTTGGCTTGATAGAAGACTTCTGTAGCGGTGAACATGGTTCAGTGAACACAGCTGATTGAGAGAAAGAAAGAAAACAATAGAAGAGAAAAGAAAATACAAGAATAACACAAAAGGAAGAATGAGAGGAAAGGGGAGGTGGAATGATAACGCTCTTGCTGGCGGGCTGCCATGTCAAGCGTTCAGGCAAGATTGTGAAGAACAGCAAAGTAGAGGCCCTGGATGTCAGCCAATGAGTTTTCTATATTTCTCTCTTTTACTTTTCATCTCCTCTGTGTGAGTATTTATTGCCTCTGCCAAGATCTTTAGCCAGAAAGTAATGAAATCTCCCTCTTACTAGCAGGAGGTAACCGACAGTTATTGTGCCACATCACGGGCGAATTTGTTTTGTTTTCTATAGCACTATACACTCTTTGTTAAGGTTTATCTTTAAATGTTTCAGTGATGTTAGGACTTACTAGCTTGGAAAGTTGTAGCAAGTCACTTATCATGGTATTATCAGGTTGTGTGACATGTGAGTAGGTTAGGTTTGTGGTGTGAAAAGTTGGAGCAGGTCACAAACTGTAGCATTATCACATCATATGGCACTAGTACAACTTCAGGATCATAACAGTGTGTGATTTCTTGACCAAAGCCTAGGGACAAAAAGAATGTTTCTGTTGACTTGGCACGTCCAGTTTAGAATTCATTTCTAGCATTAAAATTGGTTCTGTAAGCATTAGACAGACCAATTCTGCACTTGCAAGAACTGAGTATATGCATTTCTTTTCCCCTGCCTTGGGCTGGCAGACATCCACTGGACTAATGTAAAGCCAGTGACTGGATTTGATGAGCTGCCCCAGTTTGACTCTCTGCTCACTGTTTAACAAGCTGCCGATGGACCTCTTTTTGCCCAAGGCCTAAAGGCCTGTCAGTTTGTGAACATGAAATAGCTGAGACCTGCTAAAGGTGGAGGCAGAATTGGATGGCTCTGACTGTAATCTATACTGCATTTTTAGATGTCTCTGACACACCGCAGAGTCAGATCTGTCTTCACAGAGTTATGGCAAAAGTCCTGAGTTAGCTGCACGTCATGTTCTTATTTTGCATATAAAAAGCCTGTTCTCTCAGCATTATCCTTTCCCTTGTTGATTAAATGAGGGTAAACTCCTCCACCGCACACACTTTAAGGAATAGTTTACCCAAATATGAACATCAGTTATCATTTAATCACCCTTATGTTGTTCCAAGCCTGTATGATGTTTCATTTTGGGATGAACTATCCCTTATAACACTACACAATCTATATAGAACCTAACAGGGTTTTGGAGCCTGATGCTATTTACCTTATTCAGCCCGCCCCTTTTCAGAGCTTTGCGCTTCTGAATTTTGTTATCTAACTTCCTGTTTGTATTGAAGATACTGAGAAGAGTCGATTAAAATGAATAACTTAAACACGAAGGGTGAATGTCAGAAGAAGTGATATTTTTAATGACTTTGTGTTGTCTCTTGGAATTTAATGAGACCAGAGGCATATCAGTATGCCCATAGCTTGAAGGTAGGATCTTGTGTTCAACCCCAATTCGAAAAAGTTGGGACAGTATGTAAATTATAATAAAAACAAAAATGAGGTATTTGTAAATTATATTCACCCTTTGCTATATTGAAAGCACTACAACTAAACATCATATGATATTATACTTTGTGAATTTCATTGTTTTCTTTTTAAAGTTTAGTGTTTACCATTGTGAAGCATCACCATTTCTTGCAATACCACTTATTAAGCATTTATTCACTGAAGACACAAGTTTTTGTTTGTAAAATTGAAATTTTCCCCCATTCATCCATTATGCAGGTCTTCAGCTGCACAATTGTATGGGGTCTTCGTTGCCGTATTGTGTTTCATAATACACCACACATTCTCAAATGGAGATGGTCGGGAATGCAGGCAGGCCAGTCTAGCACACACTCACACACACACTGCTTATTTGGCCAGTATGTGGTTTGAAGTTGTCCTACTGAAAATGCCAGAACGTCCCTGAAAAGACAGTGCTGGATGGCAGTATATGCTGCTCCAAAATCGTTACATATCTGTCTGCATTAATGGTGCCCTCACAGATGTGCGAGTTACCCATGTCATGGGCACTGACACACCCCTGGCCCATACAGACACTGGCTTTTTGACCTAACGTTGATAACAGCTTGGATATTCCTTTTCCTCTTTGGCACGGAGAACACAATGACTGTGTTTTTCAAAAACTATTTGAAATGTGGACTCATTGGACCAAAAAACACGGTTCCACTGTTCTACTTTCCATCTAAGATGAGACCGAGCCCAAATAAGTCAGCAGCTCTTTTGGACAGTGTTGATGTATGGCTTCTGCTTTGCAGCGGCGAGTGTTGACTAACAAAGGTTTACTAAAATAATCCAAGCTCATGTTCATGATATCCATTTCCAAATTGTTGGTAAGTCTCAAATGATGAATGAACATTTTTGGAATTTTTGGTTGTATTTATGAATGAAATATTCTTGTTTTAAAATCTTCCCACTCTGCTTCCAGTTGTTATGACATCCCTTGGACACTTTAAAATGCTCTTGATAAATTTTGGCAACTCTACAACCTGTAAATCCGCTTCGCTAGCTAATTACACTTAGACATCAATACCACAGGTACATATATACAATTTTATATACCATTATATACCACCTATACCACCTATATACCACCTATATACCATTATATACCACCTATATACCACCTATATACCATTTTCGAGATGGCTGCACGCTAGATTTTGTGGAGCATAAGGTTAACACAAGGATCTTTTTTTGTGGTATTGCTGGAATGTGATGAAAACTAAAGGTTATTGGCTATTTTTTAACAAAATGTCAAGCTCCTTCAATATATCCCGCCCCAGCTTCCTTTTACAATAGGAAACTGAATTGATTAAACCATTTTACGAGTTTAAGCAGTTTTACCTTTAACATAATAAAAAAATGTTTTGTGTAGACTGTTGATTTATACCAGACACACTTCTCCACTCTGCCCTCTTATAGTAAGAGGATTTTATTCCAGTAATGAAGAAATAAGAAAAATGGATGTCGCTGCTTCTTAAGACGCCCATATTCGCTTGAGGAATATTCCCTGTCATAGAATGTGTGAAACGGTGTGTCTGGTGTGTTTATAGGAAAGTCTGATCTCCTGTGGTCCTCAGAGGCAGGAGTGAGTGGGTCCTCAGCTCGCCTGAGCAGTGGGAAGCATTTATCTGTTATTAGAGCAGACTGGATGAAATAATCCTCCGCCATAAGCTGCATCAAGAGTCTCGGTCAACTCCCCAGGGGTAGAAAGAGCCACTCTAATACGCTTTTAAATGCTCGCGCACACTCATGCACACATGCTCATAAAAGATATGCACTTTGCAAAGATTTTTTAAATACCACTACATTTACCCACAGACATTCATGCTTTCACAGCAAAATTGCACTCGTATATCATTACGACACCAATAACAAGGTCTGTGTACAGCGTGTTGACTTTCAAAACAGCATGTGCATGTACACGCAATCAGCGGGATAGTAGAGCTTTTTTAATTACATTTTTATCTATTTTATTTCAATATTGCCTTTTAGATGTCTATTCAATTTTACTTTAGATTTCATCCGTTTTCGCTCTGTGATTATTATCCTATTTTTCCCCACTGTATTCAAGTTTAATTTTTTCAGGGCCTGGGTAGCTCAGCGAGTAAAGACTCTGACTACCACCCCTGGAGACGACTTAGAATGCATTGGGAATTGGGCATTCCAAATTGGGGAGAAAAGTGGAGAAAAAAAAGTTAAAAGCTAAATTCAGTGCTTATTATAGGCCATGTCCGCACTGTTATGTATTCATTTGAAAATGCATTGATTTAGCTAAGTTTACACCTCTCATCTGCACTAGATGGTGTTTTCCTCTATGGCATTTGGAAACTGACAACTGACATTAAAATTCACAGGGCCACCTAGTGTTAGCGATATCTAGTGGCAATTTCATGTTTAATGAAAGTGGGTTGTAAAGGTTTCAAATTTTATTATACACTGCATATCAAAAACTAAAACCAAATGATCCATTGTCATTTTTATTTTAGTTAGTTTGGGAGTTGTTTTTGTAATAGTTTCCACTTTTATTTCAATTAATGGACATTTCATTCTAGTTCCCATTCATAATAGCATTGACAAAAACAAATGCACACACACATGTACACATACAGATGCACATATGCCAGCAAAGCAATTGCACATGAACCCCCCCCCCCCCCACATCACCCCACTATAGTACACACACACTTATAACACACCACCTGCTAGGTTACACACACATAATGTATTCCTTTCACTAGTGGCTCATCGGGGATTAGGCAAATGGTCGGGAATGGAGGAAATGTCCACTTTGATAGCCCTTTTTATTTACACTGGAAAAGCACAAGGCATCTGGAGTGTGTTTACATTCTGGAGGAAAAATGTTCCCTCTGGACAGGGAAATAAAACACTGTCACCTCGAAACAAAATGCGATCAGTGTTGAAATTAATTTAGTCTTCACAAACATACAGTAATTGCTTAAATATATGCAGAGAGAATTTTGCATTTTTATTATTATTATTATTTTGAGTGTTTACAAAAAATTACCATGGTAACCATAGGTCTGCCAAAATACCATATATTTTACGATGTTACTTCTCCAACTACCATACATTTAACCTTTGTTACCATAAAACTGAACTGAAAAACTTCCATTATGGAAACTTATTCCCAGGTGATGACTAATTTACTGAAAAGCTGAAATATTGTTGCTAATTTCTGTTTGTTTTCAGTTGCTAGTATTTAACTAGTATGTTTTATAGATGCAGGGTCAGACAATTACTACGGCTCCTAGCAAGAATTGCACCAAAAGTGACAAAGATGACATAAAATGTATATATATATATATATACACACACACATACAGATGTATTGTTTTGTTATGTATTGTATTGTTATGTTCCTGAATCAAATCATTTTTATGAAAGTTCATATTTTAATTCAGGCAGTCATAATGAATTTCCAGTTTTTCCAGACTCAGCATTGCTACACAACTCTCTTGTCCCTTGTCTTTTCTACTTCCTGTCTGTTTTCTCAAAGTCTCCTCCACTCTACGAGTTACAGATATGAGGTTCAAGTGCACCCGTTACCATCTTACCCAGCTGGATGCCATGTGGGCAGAATGGGGTGGAGGAGAGGGTAGAGGATAGTTGGTATTTTGGTGAAGCAGGCCAATGGTCCGCAGCCCTGTAATTGTACCGTATTCTGACTTCTGCCAGGTCCTGAGCTCTGAGCACTTAGCAAGACTCACTTGAAGGTCCGTAGACCAGAGCGACACAGCAAAGGCTTATGTGTAATTGCAGGGTTGCTGGAGCCTTGCCTTCATGCCATGCGGCGAGAGGAGTTTTATCACCACAGAAACAAAATCCCCTGATACCCCTATCCATAAGAGGGAATTCATTTCACTGCTGGGTTTTGACCTGGGAATCATTCCTAAATGTAAACCTACAGTAAATTCTACACAATATTTTGGTAAATAATAAAAAAGAAAAAACGCTATTGCTATTCCATGCAACAACAGTTTTAAGTCCTTATAATTGCTTTTATATAAAAACAATGGCAAAAAAAATGCTCTATTAATGGACAAGTCAGGATGAAATTTTGTTTGCAACCCAATTTACTTCTGTATTCAAACTTTTTTTTTTTTTTTGTGAAATGGAATATTCAAAAACAATATAAGACGGTACATGATTTTATCCATCGGAAATTAACAGATTGGGAAAAATCGTTTGTTACATACAGTACCAAAATGGAACCAGGTGATTGGAGGGGAAGGGTTCAAAAGTAAGAGGGATTTGTGATGTCAGCATAAAAGGAAAGTTGTTTCATAGGCAGAGCAATTTATTATTTGTGGGAATGTTCTGAAGAAGTTAGAAGGAATGGTAGAGGTAGATATGGGACATCAATAAATATCATCTGGTCAAAGATCTAGACAGGTCTAGTTCCTGTTCTAACAGATGTGGAGTGACTTGGAATGATAATTCTGTGTTCTTCCTTGTTCACACACATGTGAATGCTTTTCAAGGGTCTGTCTGCATGCTTGTTTATAAGTGCAGTTTGAAAGCCTCCGTGCTTTTAGAGTTTCACAGCATGGCAACATTAAAGAATCAATAAGTGGCCTTGAAGTTCATTTAATTGCTCTGTTGCTGTTTAAACCATCCAGTGCTGTTTTGTTGAGAGTTTCAGATGCATAGGATTTACATGCACTTGTCTTGAATGTAAAGACAAATCTACTTTGATTTTTACATTTGCTATATAAAATGCATGCAAGTAACCACCACAATGCAAGGGTGTTTTGGGTAGTTGCCAGGGTTTTGTCCTTCCTTCAGTGTAAGTGTATGGGAATTTTTTGCCCATTTTAGCCACATATTTTAACATACCATTCATGTCAATAACCAGTACTGCTGCTCCTTATACGCATGTAACTGGGGGCACCAGAAACTCCACGTCTGCCTTTACTTGCATGTTATACCCAAGGACAACTACATTTACAGTAACTGTAGCGAATTACAGTGCACTTATTTTAGGGACAATCCCCCCTGGTGCAACCTGGAGTTAAGTGCCTTGCTCAAGGACACAATGGTGGTGGCTGTGGGGATTGAACCAGCGGCCTTCTGATTAACGGTTATGTGCATTAGCCCACTACGCCACCACCACTCCAAGGACCTGATGATGTTATATTCTCATAAGTATGAACTTCCCAGTAGGAATTGAAGGCAGCATTTAACCTTGTTCACTCAAGCCCCGTCCTCTTGTTCACTCACATTTGCTTTTGCTTTATCAATGATCACACATACACACACCTGTGTCTCACAACACAGATCTTCTGAGGTTTATCATCCACTGAAAAATAACTCATAGAGGCAGACAAGAAATTGTAGAGTCTGGGGAAAACACCCATTATATAAGAAGACGGAAGGAACACAATGTCTGCAAACAGGAGACAACAAAGAGAGTAGTGCATTGCTCTGTTCAAAACTAATGCACCATGAGGTTGAGATTTTGGCTTCCAGTCCTCAGGGGCCCTTGGCCAGGAACCACAGCCAGGCTGAGTTCTCCCCCTTGGGCCAAGTCAGCAACATACAGTCCTGGCCAGCGGTGACACAGAAATAACATCAGAGAACAAAGAGGAAGTAATTATTACTGGTCTGAAATTGGCATCTGCATATTGAATTATTACCAACCCTGTTCCAAAACAAACACCCAATCCCAGTCAGAGCATGGTCAAAGCCTGCCTGAAGTGGGCCGTGTTGCCAAGGAGATGGAAATAATCAACAAGGAAATGGAACAGAGTGATGCAGATTACATCACATAGAATTACTGCACTTCATTGGGGTCACTTGATGTTGTTCAAGTTAAAAAAAAAATAGGGTTTCTAAAAATGTATTTGAATGCATCGTTCCCATGTTTTTCAGCATCGGTCCACTGTGCACAATTTCTGCCACCCCCACAGAAATCTGTTTTATGCTGACGATTTAGCTTCAGAGATTAATATTTCAAGTAATGTTTGCACGGTTGAAGTAAGTGTGGTGTAGACTCCCAATCGTCCGTCTGACGTGTGCTGCATGTATGATTAACTCTTCTCATGAGCTGTCTTTCTCTGCGTTCAGCCAATATCGTTTGTCAAATAGCGCTGCTTCATTTTGAGTTCAGCTCCAGATTTAAATAACTTTTTAGGAACCATTGGAGTGAACTCTTGATAGTCTTGATTTAAGGGTAGGGAATCAAATGGTTCTTAAATGTTTTTATTTATAGTCGATATGGACAGAACTCTTCAGCAGTAGTGTTGTATCACTAGTTTGGGCTTATTCATAAGTTTGCAATATGAATCGAATGTGATTAGTTATTGGTTGTCTTGTCTTTATTTGCCATCTTTCTCTCATTCTGTTTTTTTTTTGTCATGCTAAGCAACAGTATCCCTTCCTGAGCGATTTTGTTTGCTCCAACATCCTGTTTGTTTCCGATTTATGCCATGTGGCAGCCTAAACAAAACAACTACATCTTGACACTAGATACATGCACTTACAGAGTAGTGGACTTTTCTAGTCTACAATACGACTGATTTAGGTGGCAAGATCACATTGTGCCTTTTGTGCAGGTTGCTTCTATACTGTCTGTTGACTAATATTCTGATATTTGTGTATTTTAATGTTTCTGATATAATTGCATTTACAGGTATAACAATGTGGCCGGTTGATATCTATGACATCCAATCACAAGTCTTGTTTCTCAGATATTCTGTATATATATATATATATATATATATATATATATATATATATATATATATATATATCTATCTATATATATATATATATATATATACACACACACACACACACACACACCTGTTTAATAATATTTCCGGATGAATCTCCCAAAACTTGTCAGGAACATGTCCAGGTCATAATTTGCCCCAAAATCAAAAGATCAAATAAGACATTTGATAAGTGAAAATGAAGCTTATCTATAGGACGTTTTTGCATTTTAACAAGCTTTTCATGACATATATATATATTCTCAATGGTGATTTCCATCCCTGATATACAGGTATATATTATATATACATGTGTAATATGTATATATATATATATATATATATATATATATATATATATATATATATATATATATATATATATATATATATATATACTGTATATACCAGTTATGAAAATCAACATTGAGAAGAATTATGGAAATGACAAGAAACTTAAAAGTAAAAATCCATAAGCATTACAGTAGTGGGTATTTTTGAGGGACAGTGTGTTTAATTGTTATGACAATGATGTTGTAACACACACACAAACAAAAATGCATTATGCTCCTTAAAATAGACTTTGATTACTTCATGCAAAAAATTATTATACAATAATAGTTATACTCATTTGGAATTCAGAGTATTAGAAGTTCAAGTATGTCAAACCATCTTTAATCACACCATATGTACTTAGAATTCAACTGTATTATACTGAATATACTGTATTTTAAAAATCCATCCAGTGACTTTATACGAGACGTGATCATCTCAACCACTTGCCGCTCGTTCAGAGGGGCGTCTGCAAATCTGCCTGAATCATTTTCGAGCAGGTGCCTTAATGCTCCAATCATCATCTGCACAAAGAACGGAGATTTCTGCTGTAGGATTTAAAGATGCAGTTCATTTATCTGTGCTGCAGTCATTGCCTTCTGGATGTATCTTTAATGCCGCCACTTATGAAGTCTCTTTCCCTTGATTACTGGTGACATTTTGGGGACATTGACGAACTAATTTAGTCACTCCGAACAGAATGCTTAGAGACAAAAAGCTATCTGGTTTGCTCTAGTTGTGTTACTTTGTTTTAATGAAGGATATGTAACTGTGTGGGTGTGTGTGTGTGTGTGTGTGTGTGTGTGTGTGTGTGTGTGTGTGTGTGTGTGTGTGTGTGTGTGTGTGTGTGTGTTTGTGTGTGTGGGAGGGTTTGAGTGGTTTACAAGGACTTATGTTTTAGGCTACAAACTGGTTATTACAAGTACATAAGGCTATAAATGTGGTTTCTGAGGACATTTCTAGTGTCTCCATTATTTTTTGAAAAGTTTTTTGTGAGGATTAGGTTTTGGGGTAGTGTTAGGGTTAGGTGATAGAATCTATAGTTCGTACAGTATAAAAATTATTATGTCTATGAAGAGTCTATGTGTGTGTGTGTGTGTGTGTGTGTGTGTGTGTGTGTGTGTGCTCTGAATCAGTGTTGTACTGTGATCATTTGGAATTCAGGGTAATAGAAGTTCAAGTATGTCAAACACACACACACACTCGTGCTTTAATGACCTCTATTCAAATGTTGTGCTTTAGCCTAGAGGCTGATGCATCCACAGATGAATATGGTTTGTTTTTCTTTGCTGGAGAAATGAAATAATAATATTGAACTGTAAAACACCCACCAGGCAAAGTGAAGCTCAGAGGGATGGTCAAGAGAGAATGAATTTCTCCTCCAGTCAGAGGTTGAAGTACTTGCAGCTGTTTGTGTGAGAACTGGACGAAGACTGCAAGTGTGTGTGTTTGTGTGTGTAAATTAAGATGTTAATGGGTGTTTGCACATTTGGATTTAAGGTCAGCCTTCTCAGGTTGTGACTCACCTCCAAAAAAACTGCTGCAAGCTGTTTTCACTCAGTTAACTCAGACAGGTTAATGTTGTCATCAAAACTATGAAACAACACAAATGAAAGAATGGGAATTATGTAGATGACACTTTTTTTTTTTATATATATATATATAAAATATTACAAATATATAATATAGTTTACATTTCTTAAACTAAAATGGGTCTGTTCTTTCTGAAATGTGAAACACTGCCCCCGGTGGCCAAAGTGGTAAGGGCATGCGTGAGCTCTATTTTTCAGGTGTATTGTCCACAGAGGTGCGCCAAAAGCGCGTTGTGGAGCTAGTAATTTTCAGCTGTAATACAATGAAGAGGAATGCATATTTTATCAACTATAAACCCCAACCCAAACCCCAAACCTAAACCTAACCATCAGAAAAAGTAAAAATGTAGCCTCGTCACTGATTATGCAAACATGATTACTTCCTGGTATAAAGTTCAGAACACGGGATCTCCCAAATTGCAGATTTTGTGTGTGTGTGCGCATATATAATGTCTTTGATAAATGTTTTGGTTAATTATATTAAAAAAAACAAATTCTGGTTATATATATATATATATATATATATATAGTATATACTGGGAATATATACATGTTTTAAAATCATATCTATTCATAAAATGTTCTCTCTCTTTTCTTCTTTTTTCTGGGTCTCTGTTATGCCTGTGTGTGTGATCTGATGTTGTCTACCTCTCTACATCCACAGGTGAGTATTGTAAATATAACACACACACTTCCACAAACCAAAAGCAGCATGTCCTTTACCTTGCTTTATTTCTTACCAGTGTATAGCAGTTCATTCTTTTGATCATTCATATTTACAGAGTGTCATAGTCAGTTATTTAGGAACATAAACCATCATAATAATCACTTTTTCACTTTGATTAGCATAAGCTTCAGTTGGTTTTAGCTTTAATGGGATTACAGTGGATTTTTCTGCAAATATTAACTCTCAGAATAATTGTGAAATGTCCAGCTCTCACATCCTTATAAGCAACATATGGTGCTCAAAATCAAAACATCAATATCTGCACTCTTTCACTCTGTCGGTTTGGGGAGATTTCAATGAAAATAACGTCCGACCACGAAACTAAACAGAGAGAGAGAGAAAGATAAATAAACAGGTACACTTTTGTCCAAAGCTCTTAACAGGATTTCCTAAATGTGAAAAAAAAAAAAACACCCACTCTATCGCTGTGAGTATGTGGAGTTAATATTTGTTCGGAGAGGTCTGGTGTGTGTGTTTAAGGCCTGCTGGGATGACTAAAGACTTGAGAGAGATGGAGGGAACGGATAAAGGACAAGAGTGGGTCTAATTGGCTTAAATGGACCCGTCTCGGTTAAAAGGAACAGGTTGAATGACACTGTTTCATAGATTTTTCTTGGTAAGGTGGAAACAGATGAAGGTTTAGTTTGACACAGTGACCCAAACATTTGTTTTTACGTATGAGAACATATTTAGACTGAACAAACACTTTAGTGAGCTTCACACGGACTTTTACTGGCTGATTTTAGCCATGGATTCTTCAGTTGCTTGAACTCAGCTTAATGGATGTGTCATTGCTATATGACTTTGAATCTAACAGATCTTTCTTTTTGACCTGCTGTCAAACACACGTCTCGGTGAGAAGTGGCTGTTAACAGCCTCTAATTTTTGGTCTTGTAAAGATGACAGTGATGGATTCTCTCCACATTCCCATATTGCATTGCGTTTATGTGAGAGGATAAGTTGACTGAATGTAAAATACATTTGGTTGTTTCATAAAGGTATCATTTCCTCAACCTAATGTCATTCTATACCCTAATGGCATTATTTTGATTTAGCCTCAGTCACCATTCACTTTCACTGTATAGAAGAAAAAAAACATTAGGAAGTCACATAACCTTAGAATGAGCTCAAAGTATTTTCTGGAGCCCCTTAGTAAGAAAAAAATGCAAGATTTTAAGGTCAAGTCCTCTTGTCTTGTCCTCCCTCTTTCTCTTAACAAAGCATTCTCCCCACACAGGGACTTATCTTTCTTCAGGGTCGTTGCCATGGATTACCAGGGATGATTGAGACACACACTTTAGCATTTATTCAGCAGTCTGATAACAGTTGCTGAGGGTCTTCTGTGTTCTCAGTTTACACACACACATACACACACAAACATACACACACACACACACACACACACACACACACAAACAAATGCACAAACACACAAACAAAGACACACACACAAACACATTTTCACACAAACACACACACACACAAACAAACAAACACACACAAAAATACACGCACACACAAACACATGTTCACACAAACGCACACACACATAACCAAACACACACACACACACAAACACTCACACACGCACACACGCACACAAAAAACACAGCCACACAAACACATGCACACACACACAAACACACACGCACACACTTGTTGGTCTACCTATCATTATGAGGACTTTCCATAGACATAATGACTTTTATACTGTACAAACTATAGATTCTATCCTCTAAACCTAACACAACCCCTAAACCTAACCCTCACAGAAAACCTTCTGCATTTTTACATTTTCACTAAAACATTGTTTAGTATGATTTTTAAGCGATTTGAATTATGGGGACACTAGAAATGTCCTCATAAATCACATTTATAGCATAATACCCTTGTAATTACTAATTTGTTACTTACAAAATTGTCCTCGTAAATCACAAAAACACGCACACACACACACACACACACACACACACACACACACAAACACACACTCAAAAAAACACACACACATACACATGCACACACAAACACACACACAAACACATGTTCACACAAACACACAAATAAACAAACACACACGCACACACACACACACACACACACACACACACAAACACACATACAAATGCACACACACATGCACACACACACACACGCGCACACACAAACACAGCCACACAAACACATGCACACACACACAAACACATGTTCACACAAACACACACACACACAAAAAAACACGTGCACACACACACACACACACAAACACATAAACACACACTCAAACACACACAAACTCACACACACACACAAACTCACACACAAACACAAACACACACTCAAAAAAACACACACACATACACATGCACACACAACACACACACACAAACACATGTTCACACAAACAAACAAACACACACACACACACACACACACACACACACACAAACACATGCACACAAACACACAAATACATGCACACACACACAAACAAACACAAACACACATACAAATGCACACACACATGCACACACACACAAACACATGCATGCACGCACACACACACACACACACACACTTATCTGGTATCAGAACCTGCACAACTATATGTCCATATGAAGTATGATTGCTAGTATGTGTGTGTGTTCTTCTAAGAACAGTTGTGATTTATGTTCCTCCACAGTATTAAGTGTGATTGACATTAATTTAGCTTGATGTGTTTATTTCACTCTGACACAGGTGTTTATGTGTTTACACCATGATAACGAGTGGGTCACACTAGCATTTTACTACTTAAAGGTGCACTCACACATTTTTTATGCATATTATCTTGTAGTTGATTTTGTAGAAATCACTATTCACAGTGTTTCATGAATTTAAAAAACAGGTGGCATATTCAAACAAATTATGCTTCACTTTTCTGAACCATCTTTTTTTAAAGTTCTTTTAACCAGTTGGTCCCAATGGCATTTTAATGTCTTTTATTTACTTTGCAGGTGCCAAGAGTAACCGTAAGTGTTGTTCATCTCATTGACTAAGAACAAATTTCAATAAAATGAAACCTGAAATTGTCCAAAAATATTTTGCCCTCATTGTGATACTATATACTATATAACTATATAGCTATTTATTGTTTTATCATTTGACACCCATCAAACTTATTTTTTTCTTCTTCTTGAAAATAGTGTTTGTTTGTGTTTTTAATAAATGCCACTTGATTTGACTTTTTGTTGTCTAATACAATAACATTCAGACATTTTTTAAGTGTGGATTAAGTGTCCAACTACTTTTGGGGACACTGTAGAATATACTGCCCTTAATGGTACCATTTTAAAGTATATCAGGAGTTTTGGTGAGAGATCAGCAAGAATGGGAAACCTGGATTTTGAGGTATGATTATGAACTTTACGAATGGAACGAATGGAACACACCCCAATTTCACATTTACGACAGTGTTGTAACAACGTGCAGCATTTCAACCCAAAAGCTGTCCAGCTATTTTAATGTTTTAAGGATAATTCAAAGTGTGAAAACTCATGTGTGACTGGCAGAACCCTGTTTAAAAGCAGCGTGTTAATTACTGCATGTCTGCCAGGACATGCCATGTTTGTTTGCACCTGCGGTTTGCATGCCTTCTGACTTTTGTGGGGGCTTTGAAGTGCACTAACTGAGGAGTTCAACAGAGAACACTAACCTCAAAATATCCACCCTGGATATTGTTGAATAACTGAAAGTGTCTGGAAATGACTGATCTCCTCTCCTCTGTGTTTTACATGTGGACTTTGCATACAGTATATAATCTATAATCTCTCTCTCTCTCTCTCTCTCTCTCTCTCTCTCTCGATCGAGCTTGTGTAGGACATGAAGCCAGCTGAAGTACTTTGTATTCCTAATGGCCTGTCTAAAAGCACAACATTGTTAAATGGGACTCTTTTCCCAATGGTGACTCCAAGTTAGCCAGCAACAGTATGTATGTTTGTGTTAAAGGTATATTTTATCCATGTTAGCCCCAGTCCCCACTGTATGGAAAAAGATGCAATGAAAGTATAACCTAAACCAGCATGAATCAACACATTTGCAAAACGTTTATTTATTATTACAAAGTTGTATTGCTGTCATCATTTGATTTCAACTGTCAAGACGTGAGATTCCTTCGTTTTGAACGTTCAGACACAATGTTGTGTCTATTTATGAGATGTCCAGCTCATTTCATCTTCTACAGCTTTCCTTTTCTGTATGGTACAGTATGGCAACATGCCGTGCTAGCCATAAATAATCTGACTCACAGCAAGAGAAGATAATTGTTCATCATAGTATTCTGGGCCACGACAGATTCACAGTTTAGATTGTTGGCAGTGCAAACAGCAGTAACCAACGAGCGAGAGAGAGAAAGGCGAGTAAATGAGGAGGAAAATCCTTCCACGCAGTGGTTGGCTGAGCGTCAAGATGTGTCTTTCACACGCTGGGAGAGCTCTCGCACACCTCAGCTTAATGGAACCGTTTCTGTTTTCCATTCGATTCCTGTTAAGATCTTTTGTGCTCTCTCAAAAATAAATACAAACCCCACTTCCTTTCCTTGCTCAATCAAATTCCGGCAGCGAACTCTCTTAGACTTTGTTGACTTTTCCCCTGCTGAACTTTAAGAGAAACATGCATTTTTCGTCTGATGCTTCTTTATTGCCTTTTTTTAAGATGACCGCGACACCACTTAAACCTGTGTTATTGTTGTTAATGGAAACTAAAAGAAAACATGTAATTAACTGAAATAAAACTAACATATTTGAAAAATAGTAATGCTAATTAATTAGTATTTTATCTAAAAAATAGTACTACATTATCTTGACTCAAAAAAAAAAAAAAAAAAAAACTATGAGCAAAAATTAGGCTAAGCTTTATGTGACGAGAAGGAGGGCAGGGCCAGACCATGAGTGCCCCACCCTCCTCCTCGTCACACTTTACAATCTGCCATTTTAAACATGACAATGGCAATAGGTTATATCAATAAAACGAGCATTAAGCATGTTGTTTAAATTATTTCTGTCATTATGGCAGCCCTAAAATATGTTAAAAAATTAATTAAAAAAGAAATTAACTATAAATCTAAATTGAAACTAGAAAAATAACTAAAACGTACATAGCCATAGCATGAAAACAAAGCCATCATGAAAATGAAATAGTAATAAAAGCTAAATACATTAAATGTATTGTCTTTTTATGATGAACACCAAACCTCTTTATTAAAATCTAAAAAAAAAAAAAAAAAAACAATAACTGAAATATAACTAACTTAAGAATAAGAGAAAAAAAGAAGGAAATTCATTTAAATATATTTTCATGACTTCTAACTAACTCAAATAAAAAGACCACAAATGCATTAGTTTTTGGTACACAGTATATTTTAAACTTTACAACACACCTTCATTAAACATGACAATGCAAGATAATATGCAAACACAATAATACAAGACACTAAGCATATATTAATCATATCTGTAATATGTGTTAGTATTGCAGCCCTAAAATACTAGTTTAGTTTAGTTTAGTTTAGTTTAGTTTAGTTAGTTTGAACTTTTTTATCCAATCAATTTCTCAGAACAGAAATTTGTCTTTGACACTAGCATAAAAAGATGACAAACATAATACAGATACACACACAAAACCCACACATTTCTTACAAGCGTAGGTACACATAGATGACATGTGTATAAATTAAGTTAACAACAATTATTTCCAAGCATCACAAAATAATATTTTATAAGTTAATTATACAACAGAAGTTTAGAATAATATCATGATGCCAACCATCATCCTTAAATTCACCCAAATATGAATATTATCCCATAATTTACTCACACTTAAGCCATCCTAGGTGTATATGACTTTCTTCTTTCAGCCAAACACAATCAGAGTTATATTAAAAAATATCCTGGCTCTTCCAAGCTTTATAATGTGAGTGAATGGTACCTTAGATTTTGAAGCCCAAAAAAGCACATCCATCCAACAAAAAAGTAATCCACACGGCTTCAGGGTGTTAATAAAGGCCTTCTGAAGTGAAGTAATGCGTTTTTGTGAGAAAAATATCCAAATGTATAACTTTATAAACTATAATTACTGACTTCTCTATCCTCTGTGCTTCCACGTTTGTCACTTCTCACCAGAGCTTACACTACGCCTACATCATATGCTGGAACTCTACTCTCTCGTGAATGCACGGACGGCCGTTACCGGAAGCCAGAGGTTATAGTTGGAGCTGTATGGATTATTTTTTGATGGATGGATGTGCTTTTTTGGGCTTCAAAATCTAAGGTACCATTCATTCCGATTATAAAGCTTGGAAGAGTCAGGATATATTTTAATATATCTCTGATTGTGTTTGGCTGAAAGAAGAAAGTCATATACAACTAGGATGGATTGAGCGTGAGTAAATTATGGGTTCATTTTCATTTTTGGGTGAACTAAACCTTTAATAATAATAATGACTCCATTTAAAAATAGTCCTATTTAAAATTACCAATGCCACTGGAACAAAAACATTTTTAGATATTTTTTCTGGCAATAGGCCAATTTTAAGTCTACGGCCAGATGGGAGCATCTCACAAGTAGAGTGAAGGGGATGAGTATGGTCCTTAAATATCTCAACTGCCTTTTTCCATGAAATAAGAAAATTAGTCCTGGGGTGTAAATTCTTTATGTTCTATGAGCTTACTTGCCTGGTTAATAACTATGCAATCGTTTGTTCTTTTGTTGAACTAAGATTTCCATATCATGAGACAATATTAAATGTTAGAGAGCTTTCAATAATTGATCTATAAACCATGTTTAAGGTATTTGTACTAATGTTAAAAGTTCTCAATTTCTTAAGGAGAGCAAGACATTTCCTTGCCTTCTGATGGATGAAGTCTATATTTCTTTGAAAGCTAAAGCACTAAATAAAAACTAAATTCACTGGAAAATGAAAACTAAACTGAAATGACAAAACACAGAAAAATAGTATAAAACAGTCATAGAGTGAAAATGAATGAAACCAAAACCAAATTGAAAATAAAAACAAAATATATATATATATATATATATATTTTACAATAACCCTGCACTTTTACAATTACAGCACGGGGCCCTCAAGCGTCGTGTCCCTGATGGCGTTTGTGTTGGAGAGTGCTGTTATTGTTCATTTGGTGAAGAAGCAGGGCTTCTACGCTAATGAGAAATGTGCTGCAGCGGAGCTGCACAGTGTACCAACCGGACCACAATTCAATTAATTAGAACATATTGCCTAATAAGGTGTGGAGAGGCCTGAATAATCCTGATGTGCCCTTCATGTCCTCCCTATTTGTCCTTCCCAGTCTCTCTCGTTCTCGCTCTGTGGTGCTGTGTTTGTTTGATCAGGATTTGGGGGTTGGTGCACAGGGTTTTGAGAGAGTGTGCTGTGTATTTTGGCAGATGGAGGGACTTACAGGAAGAGGACTAGATCCAAAGCAGACTGCTATGAAGAAAAGAAGACTTTGTGCCTCTTTTATATATATATATATATATATATATATATATATATATATATATATATATATATTCTCCATCTTTGTTTTGGCTGTGTTGCTTTAGCTGTTTTCATAAATCAGTGTAGAAGAGAGGTGTCAAACTCATTTGAGAATTTTAGAATATTATGGATTTATCACATTAATATTATGATTGATGTAGATAAACAAACTCATAAACATTCAAGATAACAGAAGCATCAGGTGTGAAACAGGAGTGATTGCTCCCCAGGCAACAGCTCCACCCATCTCGTCACATGAACGCCCCTCGTTACAGCTCTCCAAACATTAATTAGGTCACTCTCAAAGGACATGAACTGGTGGCTTTTCCTGGGGACACAGTGCTTTGCTTGGCAACTGCATGTGTTGTAAACACACAGGAAGCCACAATGTCACATTGAAATATCATATTCCTATATTTCCTCTAGTTTTATCCAGTCTTTATACGGTCACTAAAGCTGTGACCCAAATGACACACAATACGTTATGCACTTACCAAATATACACTTAATCGTGTAGTGTATGAATTTTCAAGTGTAGTATTGTCCCAAATGGAACACTTAACACTTTGTTGCTACATGGAAATATTCGCCATTTAACAGCTGATGGAAGTGATGTTTCAAACGCACATGATGTGTTGCCACTAGCTTTAGCGCATTAGTGGACCTCGGTTCACACAGTGATGGATTGGGGGCGGCTGTGGCTCAGGTGGTAGAGCGGATCGGCCACTAAACGCAGGGTTGGTGGTTCGAATCCTGGCCCACATGCCGAAGTGTCCTTGGGCAAGACACTTACACCAAGTTGCTCCCAATGGCAGGCTAGCACATTACATAGCAGCTCTGACGCCATTGGTGTATGAGTGTGTGTGTGAATGGGTGAATGAGTCACAGTGTAAAGCGCTTTGAATACCGGTGAGGTTAAAAAGGTGCTATATAAGTGCAGACCATTTACCATGGTCTTCACAGAAGTTTCACTAGCTGCTACATTCTTCATTATTTACCACTGTTTTGTCAGATCAGCAACGCAGCCAGTTATCTCCACCCCTTCCACTATGTATGGCAAACCGCAAGCTCTGAGTGCACAAAGTGTCCAACATTCCACACTCCGTTTTGACGGTTGAAAAAGTGCATCATCCGGGTACTTAAAAGTACACATTTTTGTTGAATTTTCCATGAAAACATACTACTCACACTACTTACACTACACAATGATGTAGTATGGTGCAGAAGTGCGCAGTTTGGGATGCACCTTAAGACTCAAATCATGGTGAGCTGCCTTGCTGTCTACTGACTACATAGGCAGCTGCCATTAAAGACTGTAATTGACTAAAAACCTCATAAGAGAAAGTTTGGATCCAACTTGAATGGATTTGTTCATAATAATAATCAATAATAGTAATAAATAAGTTAGCTTTGAAAGCAGTACACTTGAGGCTATCTTTTGGAACACCCTTCATGTCATGAGAATGCCTAACAATGCTGTCTACATTGGCAGCACAAGACGTTTTGGAGCCTAACTGTGTTTTATTTATTTTTTATATGATATGATTTGGTGGGCTAGAGTTTCATTTATGTGCCATCTTTTTGGTGTTAATGTCATTTGTTGCATGTCTAATGAACCCAAAATATTCTTTGATATATGCATAATGTATATGTACAGAAACATATTTAGGATTCAACATAAAAACTAAACATAAAAATAAAGCTTCTTCACTCCAAGCCTCGTGATGGATTTTGGTCTCCTCACTTGCAAAAAACCTTGCCATTTCTCAGTTTGTGAAAAACTAATGAAAAAGCCTAGCCTTTCTCAGATTGAATCAAACAGGCAGACAGGACTCATTTATGAAATAAATGGAGAGGTGATTCACTTCCCCTGCCTAGAGACAACAGTATTTAGCCCCGTCACCTGGGGCCGAGGGAGTTAGTGAGAATGAGAAAGACTATTGTGGCCCAAATAGACCCACCTAATCTCTGCAATACTTCATACTGATGACTGATGATTTGGGTGTTGGAGTGGTGGGGCGAGTTGGTGGCTGGTTTTGGGGCAGTTTTGTCCAGACCTCCCATCATGATGGATCGAAGGTGTTTAAAGAGGTGGAAAGACAGGTTTTCACAGTTACAGTTCAAGGAGGGAAAATCAAGAAGACTGATTGAAGATGATTGTGGAAAGAGGGATAAAAATGAGAAAGAAACGGATGGAAAGATGGATGGATGGATGAATGGATGGATGGATGGATGGATGGATGGATGGATGGATAGATGGATGAATGGATGGATGGAATGGCAGACAGACTGCTGAGGAGAAGAATGGATGGATGAATGGTTTGTGAGTTAGATGTTTGGATTGATTGACAACAGAACAGATAGATGGACAGATGGGGTGAAACATGGATGGATGGATGAAAGGACAGACTGCTGAGGAGAAACATATATGGATGAATGGATGGATGGTTGGATGGATGAATGGATGGATGGATGGATGGATGGATGGATGGATGAATGGGTGGATGGATGGATGGATGAATGGATGGATGAATGGATGGATGGAATGGCAGACAGACTGCTGAGGAGAAGAATGGATGGATGGATGGTTTGTGAGTTAGATGTTTGGATTGATTGACAACAGAACAGATAGATGGACAGATGGGGTGAAACATGGATGGATGGATGGAAGGACAGACTGCTGAGGAGAAACATATATGGATGAATGGATGGATGGTTTGGGAGTAGGATGGATGGATGATTGGATGGATGACAGAACAGATGGATAGAAGCATGAATAGATGGATAGATGATGGGGTGAAAATGGACAGATGGATGGATGGACAGATGGCAGAACAGATGGATGGATGGATGGATAGATAGATAAAATATGTGGAGATAGATGGATGGATGGATGGATGGATGGATGGATGGATGGATAGAGAAAGAATAAAGGGTAGATAGGGGACATGGGAAGGTGGGCATGTACATGGAATTCGCCTGGACTGATAGAATACTTTGTAAAAAAAGATAAAAACGTTTGAACTAAGTGACAAAGCACAAACAAAACACTTGGTTTTTGAAGTAAATGGCATCTTCAAAGTGTCAGTTTGAAGCTTTTTGTCCTATCGCAGTGGGTATTAGACTGGATTAGGTTCAGGCTAGCATTTCAGAAGAATAAGTGTCTTTTTTCAAGCTAGATCATCTTCAACATTCCCTCATGGCAGCGCTAGATAAACCTTCTTACTGTCGTTTGATACAGAGTCCTTTGTGCCACCCGCTTTGTTTTACCAGGCTTTTCAAAGCAAACAGATTGATATCTTGAGCACAGGGTGCAATCAATATGGGGAGAGAAAGAAAACAAATGGGAAAAAATGTTACCTTTTGGTCGCTTACAGGTTTATTGGCTAATTATAGCTGAGGTAGGAAGGTGAAGCTAATAATATGCACTTAGAAATAATTATTTATTGTTTGACTTGTTTTGCTTTGTTGATTTTGGTTTGTGCTATAAAAATGTTTGCACATCTTTATATTTCAAACACACATGTTCATATTGCACACTCAGTCACACACAAAATAATAATATTTCTCTCTCTCTGTCTGATGCTAAGGTAGTAAATGACAGGGTTGGCAGCAGAGAATTTCATACAACGCCCAAATATTAAGTCCCCCCTTTATTTCAGCCAGTCATCACTTACCACCTCAGTGTGAGTACTAGAGACAGTTATACTCATAAAGCAACAGCCTGACACCCCAGGTACCTATTTGACTTGATCACACCAGAAATCCCCCAAATTTTATCATGCCAAATGATCAGTCATGGAGAATGAATGATGTGATTTGTCACTGTGTTTTCGTCCTTTGAATTAATGAACTCCTGTTTTTGAAGTATAAGTAAATAAAATAAAAATAACAAACAAACAAACAAAAAGTTCAACAGCCTAAAGGTCATGGACCACAGCTGAAATCGTTCCGTTGCGCTGTTTATTTTTTTCAACCTCCAATTCTCTCAATATAATGATTTTCCACAGTCATTGAAATGTTAAAGAGGTAAAACTGTTGAATAATTCCATCTCTAACGTGTTGTACTGATGCCTAGGCCCTGGCTCTGGGATATGGTGCAAAAGTAAACCCGTTCTCTGATTAGATATTCACCCAGCATCTTGATCGATCTCTCTTTAGCTGATTCTACAGGCCAAAGAGCACAGCACTCGCCTGCATTACCCTCTCAAATCCTTCCAGGGATTATGCTCCCAACCCATATTTTTCTCCACTTTTTTCACTTTTAACACATGCAAAACCAGGATGTATAATGTTGAGAGGTGGACAAAGGGCCAGATTGCTCCATCTTAAACTGTCAATTTTTTGCTGTTTCTGAGTTGTTATGTATATATCGAGGGGTCTAAATTGTCTTGGAAATGTTATTGCTCTCACTCAAACCTAAATATAGCAAATGTGAAATATTACACCCCAAAATGCATATTAGCCGAATTTGTTTAAGCTATTTAGTGAGGTTCAAAAGTTTAAGACCACATGTGAAAATGCTTCTATGTTGCATTTTTCTATTTCAATGCACAATTTTCAGTACAAATTATATTATCAGCATAACAATTTTAAGGTGAACATTTTTTTTTTCCATTTTGCTTTGATGTCAGCATGTTCTCAACTATCTATCCATCCATCCATCTTTAGATAGAAATCACATGACACAAGTGATTTTCCAACAATTGTTTACATACATATTGTTGAACTTTTAATTGACTATATCACAATTTCAGTGGGTCAGATGTTTACATACACTTACACAAGTTAACTGTGCCTTTAAGCAGCACGGAAAATTCCAGAAAATTATGTCAAGCCTTTAGGCAAATAGCCAATTAGCTTCTGATCAACTGGAGGTGTACCTGTGTATGTATTTTAAGGCCTACCTTCAACTCTGTGTCTCCTTGCTTGACATCATGGGAAAATCAAAACAAATCAGTCAAGACCTCAGAAAAACAATTGTGGACCTCCACAAGTCTGGTTCATCCTTGGGAGCAATTTCCAAATGCCTGAAAGTACCACGTTCATCTGTATAAACAGTAGTGCGAAAGTATAAACACCATGGGACCACGCAGCCATCATACCACTCAGGAAGGAGACACATTCTGTCTCCTAGAGATATAGAAGAACACCATCCTAACCGTGAAGCTTTGGGGTAGAAGCATGAGGAAGGCATCATGAGGAAGGAAAATTATGTGGATGTATTGAAGCAACATCTCAAGACATCAGCAAGGAAGTTTAAGCTTGTCCTAAATGGGTCTTCCAAATGGACAGTGACCCCAAGCATACCTCCAAAGTTGTGGCAAAATGGCTTAAAAACAACAAAGTCAAGGTATTGGAGTGGGCATCAGAAAGCCTTGACATCAATCCAATAGAAAATTTGTGGGCAGAATTTCTATCTGGAGGATTGGGACAAAATTCCTGCAGCTTGTGGAAGGCTACCCAAAACGTTTGACCCAAAACAATATAAAGGCAATGCTACCAAATACTAACAAAGTGTATGTAAACTTCTGACCCAATGGGAATGTGATGAAAGAAATAAAAGCTGAAATAAATATTCTATCTACTATTATTCTGACATTTCACATTCTTAAAATAAAGTAATGATCTTACTGACCTAAGACAGGGAATGTTTTCTACCATTAAATGTCAGGAACTGTGAAACACTGAGTTTAAATTTATTTGGCTAAAGTGTATGTAAACTTCTGACTTCAATGGGTGTGTATATATATATATGTCCCTCTCCCGCTGCAGTAGTGTCCTTCTGGATGAGCACAAAAAAACGTAAATGCTGCTAATTGACAGCCATTAGCTTTGATCGCCATCCCTTTCTTGTCTCTATGAGGACAGGACAATCTGTCCAGATAAGCAGATGTGGTTGAGATAGCAACCTTGTCCCTTCTGCTGCCTGGTGGCACAACCTTTGACCTTAAGGTCAGGATGGATTGACTTTGCAGTCAGTCCATCTTTTGGGGGGGAGGGGGGCATGTCATCGTTTAGGATGCATCCACCCCTGTAACACAACCGACTTCCTCAGGCTACATAAGCAATATGGAGGTGATTCCTATTTGTCTTCATCTGTGTCTAGTAGAGGGGAGTTTTGTCTGGGTAAATGCCCAGCTGACCTTATAATCTCAGTGACCTCTTGGTCACCCCTCATGAAAACATTTTGTCCCTCATTTCATCCCAGACGTTTTGAAGTTCTATGGCATCATCAGACATTGTAATATGATGTCATGTTCTTTTACATCCAGATGCAGTTCAGTGATGCCGTTCAATGTAGTTTAATGACATCAGAGGTAATTCTAAAAGATCACTGGCCACAGTTCTATGACTTAGTGTGATGTAGTTCAGTTACATGATGTGATTTAGTTTAATTACATCCAGGGCTGTACTGGTAATTTGGCATATCATGCAATTTCCCGGTGGGCCGATGCACTTTGGGGCCAATCAATGGGTCGCGATAAGCTTAAATGAGCCGCCGCGTTATGCAGAACGGACCACAAAACGGCGCAGTGATATGCAGCACTCCACAACCTCCCCCACCCCGCTCAACAACTTTTAGGCCAGTTGCTATGTAAAATCCCGGGCTGATATATCTTCCCAGTCCAGACCTGATTACATCAGAAGTAGTTCTGTTACGTGATCAGGTGTAGTTGTATGACAGCATAAGATGTTGTTCTCTGACAACATATCAGATAGTTTTATGGCAACATTAAATGTAGTTTTATTGCATCATGACATTTGTGTTTTAGTCAAGTGATCTGTATCTTTATTGGAATTATCAAGTCATACTTGTTAATCTCTGTATGTCATGGATGTTTTACATCTACTAGGGTTGTGAATAGATACAAAATGTAAGTAATCAATTGAAAGTTTTGCAATTTCTGTGATTGAACAGAGAAAAAATAAAAATTAATTTACCCTGATATCATCCCAGATATGTATAACTGTATTTCTTCAGCAGAACATAAATTAAGATTTTTTTAGAAAAAAGCTCTCTCTTATAATGTAAGTAAACGAGTGCCATCAGGCTGCTGGCTATTTGATGGTCCAAAAGGCATATTTAGGCAGCATAAAAGTAATCAATTTATTAACTTATCGTTTCCTGCCAGAAGTCGACACATCAGTGATGTAAGCGCTATGGCTCGTTCACACGAGAAGTCGGAATCGTGTGCTTTGTATACAACCGAGGAACGAACGTCATGCAAGAGTTGGGTCATTTCAAACACTAGGTGGCATAATGTGTTAAATATCGATTTGTTTCTCACGCCAAACTATCGATTTTATGCTACGTAAATACCTTTTTCACTGTCAAAATCCAGCAGCCTGATGGCACCCGTTTATTTACTTTATAAGGACCTACAGAGCTTCAAAAATCTTAATTTGTGTTCTGCTGAAGAAAGACAGTCATACTCATTTGGGATGGCATCAGGGTTAGTGAATAATGAGAGAATCTTCAGTTTTGGCTGAACTATTCCTTTAAAATATTTACTTTATACTTTGTCTCAAAGAACTTGCAAGAAATAGGTTAGTCACTGCGACACACTCTGGTTATTATTTTCATCAACGTTAGGTTTTAATTTAACCATTTGATTATTGTCATGGTGTGCCTTTTTGGCAATTGACACATGAAATCAAGGAACAGACTCCATTGTTCCCAGTCGGTGTGTGGAATATGTAAATATGTGTGTGTTTACAGTGTAAATCTCACTGTCAGAACTCTGAAGGCCAGTATATTTCACATCAGTTCGAGGTCATGGAATCCCAGAGAGGGGCCCCATTAATGGGCCTGTCAACACTATAGACCAGTGTGTGTGTCTGTGTGTCTGTGTGGAAGTATTCTAGTGTGTTTGTGTTCAAATACTTTTGCCGTCTCTTGAGAGTGTGTGTTGTATTACAGGCCAGGCCTGGTTTTTCTACCAGTCACTCAGCAGCATGGCTGTCAGTGAAACAGTAGAGTAAGTGTAACGTCCTGCAGTGTAAGTCTGTCAGCTTATTCACCCCACCTTTGCCCTATTCGAAAACATTTTGGCCTGAATCATACAGAGGCCCAAAAAAGTATTTGGACGCTTAAGTCAAACTTAATTGTGCTACAAAATATAAAATCAAGTGCCATTTATTTTAACTAAATAGAGAACAAACATGCTTTTCACAAATGTTAGTGGAACATGTTCGTAGTTACTGGGATGTGATGAACTACAGCTGTGGTTACTCTGTTACACCTGTGTAAACTTGAGGTGAAATGACTTAATACTTTTCATCCACTTAAACCCACGTTGACACCAGTTGGTTAAAAGTTAAAAGTGAGAAAAGGTCTAGCAGCATTTGATTACAGATGCCATTTCATTTCATGTTTGGTATCTAATGCAACAGTATTCAGACATTTTGATGTTGGACTTAACCCTCCGTTACTGTTGGGGTCATTTTTACCCTTTTGACAGTTTTATTTTTTAAATAAAAAAATGGTTCCCTTCATCGCAACAGTACAAGGCTTTGTGACACACACACACACACACACACACACACACACACACACACACACACACACACACACACACACATTGACTTGATTTAATGAGTCTAAGTGGTTGCAACAACAACAAAAGTGACACTCTTACTGTTCGAGGTCAAATTTGACCCTCATAGGAAATTAATAACATGGAGATTTTTTTATTTTATTTATCAAATAAAATCAGTCAATCAGCCACAATGTTTAACACACAAAAACAGAAATGATGGGGTGAGACTCTACCACATCCACAATACAAAACGCACACACACACACACACACACACACACACATGTTGTGTTTCCATGTTTTATGGGGACTTTCCATAGACATAATGGTTTTTATACTGTACAAACTTTATATTCTATCCCTAAACCTAACCCTACCCCTAAACCTAACCCTCACAGAAAACTTTCTGCATTTTTACATTTTCAAAAAACATAATTTAGTGTGATTTATAAGCTGTTTTCCTCATGGGGACCGACAAAATGTCCCCACAAGGTCAAAAATTTCAGGTTTTACTATCCTTATGGGGACATTTGGTCCCCACAAAGTGATAAATACATGCTCACACACACACACACACACACACACACACACACACACACACACACATGTTGTGTTTCCATGTTTTATGGGGACTTTCCATAGACATAATGGTTTTTATACTGTACAAACTTTATATTCTATCCCCTAACCCTAAACCTAACCCTCACATAAAACTTTCTGCATTTTTACATTTTCAAAAAACATAATTTAGTATGATTTATAAACTGTTTTCCTCATGGGGACCAACAAAATGTCCCCACAAGGTGAAACATTTCGGGTTTTACTATCCTTATGGGGACATTTGGTCCCCACAAAGTGATAAATACACGCTCACACACACACACACACACACACACACGTACAAATAAATGTGTTCGTGAAGCTGTAATGCAAGTCAAAAATAATAAATAAAAATAAAAAGCTAAAGCTAATATTTGACAAATAATAGTCTTTAATAATGTGTAAGTATATTTCCAAATTCATAACTTGTGAAAAGTTAGTTTCAACATTGAGTTACATAGACACTAGGCCAGGGGTACTCAATTGGCAGATTAAAAATAAGATACATTATTTCCTAGCCATAAAACTACTGACACCATGTAAGCTACATGCTATCCAGACCTTTGCTGGAAAGGAAATGTAGAGATCGGACCTCTTGGAACTTTAATTGAGTACCCCTGGAGTAGACCCATCTAAATCAGTGGATCACTGAAGCCACCTACTGGCTTTGAGTGTTATTTCATGTCATGTTTTATTTATTTTGTTCCACCAGATGGCAGCAAATGCTCTAAAGGCCTGACACAATATGATATTTTCTTAATTTGACAGAAGTGAAATAAATATAAATTATGTTTTTTTTAATTAAAAAGTTGCTATATTTCATGCAAATACACAAATGCAGAATCAAATTCTTGACCATGTACTGTCAAATCCCGCTGACCTACAGAACACCTAAATTTGGCAGTAGTTTGAGCCATAATGCAATGACATTGCAAACACATGCACACAAAAGCAAATCTGTTCGCCTTTGTCCTTTCATCTGAATGCATTATTTGGCCCAAGTTCAGATTGTTTAGTGTCTTGGATTCCAGTAAACTATTTATTATAAGGCCTCTCTAAACAATGGTTTGGCAGTTGCCCACAGTTTGTTCATTTAAAGTGAGTCACAATTGATTTCAGAGGATCAGTGGCATTAGTTGTAGTGATGATTAAGCTATCGGTCATTCTGTAACTGACTAGGTATTATGACATATATGTTTTCAAGATAAATCAAAATTGACCCTATTTACCTTAATTAATATCCCTGATCATATTGTGCATTGGGCGTGGAAAAATATTAATGAATAAAATCATTACTTTTTATATTGTATGGTTTAATATGTGGACAAAACATCAATGATGGCTTTTCAACTAATTATGAACGTGTCATATGTGTGTGCGCACCTCTGAGGCACCCCTGATGTGTAGACAGCATGCTAAAGGGTCGTCTATAGCACTCCGCTGTGCCATCTCACTCAGCACAGACCTTATTGCAAGGATTAGCCAGCGTGACATGGCAGGCTGTCTCTGATCAACTGCTCCTTCAAACATACACAAACACACACAGACGTTTGTTTTTCTATTATGGTGGGGACTTTCCATTGACTTCCTTTGTTTTTATTCTGAGCTAATTATATTTTCTATCCCTCAACCTGAACTTAACAGAAACAGTTCTGCATTTATACATTTTTATTAAGACATTATTTAGTATGTTTATTAAGCTGTTTTCTTTATGGTCCCCAAGAAGACGATTTCAGTTTAACACCCTATTTAGTGTGTTCTAAATCAGTCACTGTGACAAGGAGGAGGGCATGGCCAGCTGTGATGGAGCTGAGGGAGAGCGAGATCAGCAGGAGAGCGAGATAAGGGACAGTCGGAGATGCCGGTTAGAGAGAGAGTATGTGTCCTGTTTTATGTTGTTTTAAGTTCATTTGACGTGATGGAGCGCCTGATGAGCATGTGATGGGGGCAGGACTGTTACGAGGAGGAGGGCATGGCCAGGCCTTGATGGAGCACGGCCGGCGCTGAATCAGCTGATCAGCGGGAGAGCGATATAAGGGACAGTCAGAGATGCCGGTTAGAGAGAGAGACAAATGTGGCCGCGCTGCATGTGTGTCTGTGTCCTTATGTTTTATGTTGTTTTAAGTTCATTTATATCATTAAAATATATGTTTATTGTTCAGCTGGTTCCCGCCTCCTCCTTGCCCATTCTTATACTGTAACAGTGGTGCCGAAACCCGTGAGGGAGGAGGGATGCGCCTCCAGGTTCACAGGAGGCAGCTGACAGAACGACTGGAAGGGCAGCATCTCCCACCCAGAGATGGGGGGGGTTGCTTGTGTCAGACCGGTGGTGCCTCAGCCTGAATTGGACGGGGGAGGAGTGTGACGAGGAGGAGGGTGTGGCCGGGCTGTGATGGAGCATGTGATAATCACATGATGGGGCAGGAGTGTTATGAGGAGGAGGGCATGGCCAGGCCGTGATGGAGCGAGATAAGGGGCAGCCGGAGATGCCGTTAGAGAGAGAGACGCACTTGACCGTGCTGCATGTGTGTCTGTGTCCTTATGTTTTATGTTGTTTTAAGTACATTTATTTCATTAAAGTTTATGTTTAATATTCAGCTGGTTCCCGCCTTCTCGTTGCCCATCTTTATACTGTTACAGTCACTTATGAGGTTACATTTCTGTTATGATGCTGCCATAGGAGACTTTCACACCGGATGCATGTTTGCGTCCATATGTGCTTTTTGTAAACAGATGTTTTTGAATGTTTTGATGCTTCTTACTTTTTTCTTCAGTGTCTCATGCAGAAACACCACGTTTTTAGACATTGTGTCAAATCAAAAATAACATCAACTCTTAAAAAAGTGTCTCGAGACAAATGCGTTCTGTTTTCTTTGTGCTGCTTCAAAGTTTTTATGTTTGTATGTGCAAGAACACATTGGGTATGAAAGGCCCTTTAAGGTTAGGGTATACAAAATTTTTCAGCTTACTATTTCATCTTGTGCTATCATGCGTTCAACTCATGCACACCACGACTGCCGATGCTCACAAAGACGCGGATTGTCCATGTGTCTAGAAAAACTAGGCTGCAAGGGGATAGCATGTGTACACTTTGCTGATGTCATTTGCATTCCTGCATTGTGCGTGAGATATAATGGTACATGGAAAACTGAGGTGTACTTTGGCCTTTAAAAGCCAGCTGCCTCTGTAGGCAGTAGCTCACTAGGAAGCTCACTAGGTTTTGCATTTCACTGTAGTCTTTGCTATAGTTTTAGTTTGGGCTTAAAATGTGCCATTATTTTTATGTATTATATACTGTAAGTCTGTTTCTTTGTTGGATGATGATTATGTTGTTGTTAACGCTAGCTTTTTCTTATGAAACGTAAATTGACTCAAAATCCCTCTCAAAGGCTAGAAAGAGATGTTTACGATGTTTTGGCTTTCTCACTTGCTTTCTTTCTCTCCACTCAGACAGTTAGTATCTACTGCTCCCCTGTCACTCTGCTTAAACATTTAAAAGCTTTTTCCCCATGTTTACTGTCTGTTTGGTTATGCATTTATATTGGACTGCCAACCTTCATTTTCAGAGATAGCAGATATTCACAAGCACTCAAATCAAATAAAGTCACATGTGCTATTCAGTGGAATCCAAATAATAAAAAAGTGCCATTATCCAAACTCAGAAGCACATTAGAACAATAAAATATAGTTTGGAAGATATTCCTTAGTAAAACTCATTCTCCTACGCCTTTGTGATCACTCTTAGAAATGTAGAGGAAGGAGTCCATTGATGCTAAATGAGCCAAACAAAACAGGCCCAGATTTGCTGTCTTTGAGTTCCCCCTCAGCTAATGTTAGGTCTGTTCCAAAACCTAGTGAGCTGCCCACAGTATATTTTGTATCATATGTGCACTCCTGATGTACAGTAAAGGCTGTTCTAATTGAAGATTCTTAGTTTTGATGACAACTATTGACAGCCAAGGTAATGACTTACTCAGACAACTATAAGTAAGCCATGTGTAGGTTGTTTGGTGCAGATAATGGTGCAGAAATGCCAATATAGATTTCACATTAGAAATAAGAAATCTTAAATACTCAACTTTAGTCTTTGATTATTGACATTTTTAATGGATGATTTGGCAAAATATGATTTCATTACATGGCTGTTAAAAATAGCTGACGGATCCAATGCTGAAAGTGCCATAAAGTCGTCGCCTGCCAAATAAGATCCAATTACAAGAGAAGCTCATCACCGTTTAGCTTTCATTAGACAGAGCTCCTCTAGTGCTTCCTGTTATTGAGCAATAGAAAAAGTCATTTCTAGTGTGTTCAATACAATACACTATTCTATTCTATTATTCTGTTTCTTTCTACACTATACTACACTACACTATACTAAACTACACTATACTACACTATACTACAATATACTATACTACACTATACTACACCATACTGTACTACACTACACTAATCTACACTACACTATACTATACTACACTATACCATACCATATCACACTATACTATACTAAAATGTACTATACAAACTATCGTGCACTATACCATATCTTAGCATGCTATACGATACTATACTGTACTCTACTATACTGTACTACACTACACTACTACACTACACTACACTATACTATACTACACTATACTACTATATATTGTACTTGACCAGTCTATTCTATACTATTCTAAATCATACTATATTGTACTGTACTACATGCTATACGATACTTTACTATAATATACTACATTATACTATACTATATATTGTACTTGACCAGTCTATTCTATACTATTCTAAATCATACTATATTGTACTGTACTACATGCTATACGATACTTTACTATAATATACTACATTATACTATACTATATATTGTACTTGACCAGTCTATTCTATACTATTCTAAATCATACTATATTGTACTGAACTACACTATACCATACCATATCACACCATACTATACTATAATGTACTATACAAACTATAGTGCACTATACCGTATCATATCATGCTATACGATACTATATTGTACTCTACTATACTGTACTACACTGTACTACATTATACTACACTATACTATACTATACTATACTATACTATATATTGTACTTTACCAGTCTATTCTATACTATTCTAAATTATACTATATTGTACTGAACTACACTATACCATACCATATCACACATACTATACTATAATGTACTATACAAACTATAGTGCACTATACCATATCATATCATGCTATACGATACTATACTGTACTATGCTGTACTATAATATACGATACTATACTATACTACAATATGCTATTATATTCCTGCTGACCCAGAGTGATCAGTCACATGACATTCACAATTTGCGGCCAGTTCACCATATGAAAACACATGCTGAACTTTAACGGATATCTGGAATCTATCAAGCTCCATCAAGATCTGCTCTCACTCCCTCCTGTCGAGTGCTTAAGTGACTTAATACCTCTGAATCCTGTTTGATTTCATTAGCTTTGGTGAGGAGGGTTTTATTTCATACATAATGGAAGGCAGTGAACGTGAGCGAGACAGCAGTGAAGATTAGAAGGCGCTCTAATTGTGGTGTGCCTTACACTGGGCCAGAGATGGAACGTCGGATCGATAGGGAAGGAGAAGAGCGGAGGAATAATCATGAGATGGAAAAAGGAGAGGGAGAGGTGGAGAGACGCTGGCTCGTTACAGAAGGAATGATGTATTGATCGCGTCTGACAGGCTGGTGCAGAGCGCATCGACAGTTTGTATGTGTGTGTGTGTGTGTGTGTGTGTGTGTGTGTGTGTGTGTGTGTGTGTGTGTGGCAGAGAGGAGCTTGTGTTTCACTTCAGGTCACAAGGGTCTCCACGACACATGGCCAGGTACAGTGATTAACATCTCAGAAATAGATGTAAAGGTAGACAAAAAAGGGAGAAATAAACAGGTGGAAATGACACTTGTAGCAAAGTACCATGATATGGCTATGATTTTTGTACATGGCACCAAGGTAATACTGTGGTGTTCTTTGTACCTTGGAGTACCATGTAAATGCCATAGTATATGAATTTGGTGATGATTCAGAACTATAGTGTAGATATACCATGGCACCACCGCAGAACTTATAGAACTTATGCTCATCTTCATTTGAGGGGCTTTATAGGGAAGGGCACCCCACTTCAGAATCAAAGAGAGTGTGTACAGGAGGTACAGGGCAAGAGAGTTATGATCTGTTACGACCACTTCACTGCCTAGATCTGAGCACTTCCTTCCAACACACACGCACACATGCTCATCTCTTGTCTCTAGCGTCTGTGGCCACAGGCTGCCTGCTCCCCTGGCTAATTGATTGCCTCATGTTAATTGAAGGCAGGCCTGAGTGGGCTCTGTTAATGCAAGGTGAATTGTGTTGGCCTGACAATAAATTGCAGACTTGCTGCAGAGTGATCTGGCAGAAGAGGCCATCGCTTTAACTGAGGGGAGGTGTATCTTTCTTTGGTTACATGCAATGCAGCTAAACATTGGTGTCAATTCTTCTCTGAGTGCTTAATCTTAATCTGTATTATGGTTATTATAGTTTTGAATTTATACATTTTATGTTCATCTTGCAATTTAGTTTTCGTTAAGGTTAGGATTTAGGGTTTTCATTCTACGTCTTAATTTTAGTTTAGTTTTAGTTTAATTAGTTTTTCCGATCAAGTTTTTCTGCTCGTATAAGCTTAGAATAAGACTCGATTGATGGAGAGGTGTCCATATAAATGAGACAGAGCTAGGAATGTTAATGCATAGGATGTATTCCATTAAAGAAGCTGTTGAATCTGCCTACAAAAACTCTCTCAGTGTAATCTACGTTCAGATCGATGTCTGTCTCTCATGTCCAGCTCCACAGCATGGCATCCTATTTAGATTTATCCTAGGTAATTGCAGGCATTAATCTAACCCGCGTTTACAAAACATCCTGAGCCATGAACTGATTATGGAAATCTCTGTGTGTTTGAAAGCCCCAAAAGCTTCCTTTAACCACAAATTCTCTCGGACGACTCGAGCGACCTTATTCGGATCAAAATTCAAAGCTGGAATTTGCCGGTGTAATGGTTGGGTGTTTTAAAGTGTGGGGTAAAATGGGATACTCCGAGTGAGCGAGTGCATAACTCTTCACTGTGGCATGCTCAGCTTGCTGCGGAGCCTCTTCTGGGACCGTATTGATGTAAAACATGTCACAATTACCTGCCTCCATAGCCGCCCATGCCGAGAATACTAATGGGGTGGCTGTCAGGGAGCCATCACGCTTGGGTCACAGGTTTCTAGGACTCCCTTTCATCTCCTTCACTCACTCTCCCACCAGCTCTGAAATGTCACCCCCATCCCTTCCAAGACCGGAACCGTTTTTATAACATTAATTATTCAGCGGATGAACCGGGGCCTTGTTCGGGTCAGTGGCTATCAAAAGTGCCTGGGCTCTGAAAATGTAAAGCCTCTGTTTTGCCTCTGTTCAGTCTAAATCAAGCCTGAATAATAATAGCCATCTTTGAAGATTGATTAAACTTGCTTCATCGCTTCATTGGCGCCACGCTACGGAAACGAGGGACTTTTTTTTACACTCGTGTTAAATTTCTGGTCCTATTTCTGTTAAGGAGCCCACGCATAGACTGAGGCAGGGCCATGTAAAAGTGTCACGGTTGGGTTGAGGCAATCTCTGAATTTAAAGAAAGAACCCCACCCCCCCAAGCCCCATCACCACCACCACCACTACCACTCTTCACCCTTCAGATTTCGAAGATGGATTTTTTGCTTTTGGTTCCGCCTCTACTCCATTCAAATGGTTGTTATGAAAAATCAAACTTCATATCCCACTTTCTCTCAGAGTGCAGTCATTCAAGACATTAGACAGGCTTGAAAATGCAAGAAAATGGTTTTGGGAAATGGCATTGCGGAATAAATTACTTTTCCGCCAACACAATAGATCTCGACTTCCACCCTTCACTGCCATTCAGTGTTCAATTCCACCCTCGGGAAGCAAAGTATAGTTGCTGTTTTTGACATCACGTATTTTTTTTTAAACGTTTCTTGTTGTGTGAAACTTTATTTTTTTAAACAAACTGCATGTTTTTAAGTTAGTAGGTGGTTTAATGCTAGCAGGGGTGTAAAGTAACAAATTACAAATACTCTAAAACAAATACTTTAAGTAGTTTATACCAGAAATTGTACTTATTTTTATGTAGTTTAAAATGGTATACTTTTATTTTAAGTGCTGTAACTGTACTTTTATGGCACTATTTTCCCTCCCTCTGTGACTTCCCTGTCCTGATTCTATTTTTATCCATCAACGTGATTGGCTACGAGAGTCTCGCGACTCCCGTCAAATCAAAACACGCATAGAAAATTGGAACGGCAGCTATAGATCTGGCGGCAACTGTTGTGGATGTGGACTATGCCTCAAACATTAGTTCAACACCTGAAAGGTCTTTTCACATTGAAAATGGACAATTGCTCGATCGTGTCATGTGAGTTTAGCTTGCTCAAGCCAGATATCATCATTTACTATTATTCAACATTACTGTTATTCAAATCAAACCGATAGTACACTACATATATATTCCTGCATGCAAGTAAACTCAAAAAATGTTTTTTTAAGGAAAGAATTAATAAAATGCCAGTGTCCTAATAACATATGATACCTATCAGGATGTGTACCAACACTATATTCGTATAGTTTTAGGGTTGGGGTTGGAGCAGGATTAGGGCTTAGTACAGACTCGCATCATATCACACTATCTGATAGTTATGCCGGTAGCACATCCTGATAGGTATTTTTTGCCTGACAAGATGTGCTACTTAGGATTTTAACACATTTCATGCTGTTCTAGTACATACCGACGGGTTTTCCCGTGCCTCCCAGTCGTGTGCTACCTGGTAGCACATCCTGAACAGGTAGCACAGATTGTCAGAACACAGGACCGTTTGCCATTCTGTGTATATATGTGCACAGTAGAGACACAACATTAACCAATCACAACCAAGTGTGCTGATAAAGATGTGTGAACCCAGTGTTATGTTTGTTGCTGCGCTTTACATGTGTGTGTGTTCCGAGACCGCTATTGCGTACGCGCCTAACGATCAAATACACTTCATAATTCCGCAGTGCCCATCTTGGTGTGTAGCTTTAAAAGTATTAATTTAATATAATAAAACAGTGGCATTTTAATATTAATAATATATATGAATAATATTGTTAGGTTTTTAATTATACCGACCCCTGATGTAGAATGTGTGTTAATTTGTATAATAAATTACCAGGAATGTAATTTTAAACTTTATCAAGTTTTTTCTAATGCCTGATAAAAAAGTATCAACCTTTGTAGAGCAATACTTCGGGCAGAATAGTCCTATTAGTCACAAATAATAGAAAATTGTGCATCATGCATTAGATTAGAATGAGAACACAACTATTTCTGGGCTTAAAAGATAGCTACAATAATTAAATCTATGTGGTTCATTGTATCTCAAAAGGAGTACAATGTGGTCCCCCATGTACCACTTAAAGGAATAGTTCACCTAAAAATTTTAATGATCTCATTTTACTCTCTCTCATGCCATCCCAGATGACTTTCTTTCTTCTGTAGAACACAAATTAAGATTTTTAGGAAAATATTTCAGCTCTGCAAGTCAATAGGTAAGTAAATGGGTGCCAAAATGTTGACGCTCCATAAAGCATATAAAGGCAGCTTAAAATAAATCCATAGAACTCCAGTGATTAAATCTATGACTTCAAAAAGATATATGATGAGAAACAGATCAATATTTAAAGTCCTTGTTTGCTAGAAATTCTTATGCCCAGTAGGGGGTGATGCATGAAGAATGTGAAAGTAAAAGTGAAGATTGACTGAGCAGGGAGGAGGATTTATAATAAAATTGACTTAAATATTTTTTATTTTTTATATATCTTGGTTGAGGTTTTCTTCTAAATATCTTAATTTGTGTTCTGCTGAAAAGAGAAAGTCATACACATTCAGGATGGCATAAAGGTAAATGATAAGAGAATTGTAAGTTTTATTTTATTCCTTTAAAGCCCGATGTTGCCCCAAACAACTTTTCCTCCCACGCCCTACCTCCTCTATTGTGCGAGACATGTCACACCAAGTGACCCTGATTTTTTAGCATTTTTTACATTCCTTGTATTGTTTTGAACACGTTTTACATGCACCATTTGTCAGCATTAAGGCCATTTTAGACCCTACACATACAGTAAATTGATTTTTAAATAATTTTTTAATACATTACAATTTTAAATGGTCTGGGTAGCTCAGCAAGTATTGACACTGACTACCACCCCTGGAGTCACGAGTTGAATCCAGGGTGTGCTGAGTGACTCTAGTCTGGTCTCCTAAGCAACCAAATTGGCCCAGCTGCTAGGGAGGGTAGTGTCATGTGGAGTAACTTCTTCATGGTTGTGATTAGTGGTTCTCGCTCTCAATGGGGCACGTGGTAATTTATGCGTGGATCGCGGCGAATAGCATGAGCTTCCACATGCTTTGAGTCTCCGCGGTGTCATGCACAGCTAGCCACATGATAAGATGCGCAGACTGATAGTCTCAGAAGCAGAGGTGATGTATTTTAAAAGTTGGCAGTCAAAAATAAATATAAAATACCTCGATTTTGTATTCTTTCTGGCAAACAGCCATAAAAGGGAATGTAAATTTATGGTATTTGTGCTACATTTTTAAATTGCAGCATACAGTGTTTATTATAATAATGGGGCATAGCTTTCGCAACTCAGTACTCAATACTCACTACTCATGAGTACTTTTAAATGAGCTACTCTTTACTCTTACTTGAGTTGTTTTTAGGACTAGTACTTATAATTTACTCACACTACATTTTTTGGTAATTTACAGTAATTTACAGGATTTTTCAATACTCTTTCCACCCATAGTTGCTAGAAACCAGCGACCATGTTCCAAAATATATCTACTAACTAAAACTAGTTATTTTCTGAAAATGTAATGAGTAACAATGCAGCAATAAGTAGCAGTTTCTGATGCAACTCTGTTTGATGTCTGGTTTAGTTTAGGTGAACCTAGTGGAGAAGGTTACACACTCTTGTAGAGGTGTGGGTTTGAGGCCTGGAGCTCGACAGCCTCATCCATCACTGATATCCACCTTTAAACACCAGATTTGTGGAAAAAATCTGAACCCTCTTCTCTTCAATTCTTTATCTCACTCTTTTTTCGAGTGATAGAAGTAAGGTAGGAGCCATGCTCACTTCTGCAGTGAGATGAAGAGATATGAGTCAGAGAAGGAACGATTGCCACACATCTGCCCCTTTGCTCTTTCATGTTTCCATCAGAAACCAAGGCATTTGAAGCGGAAGGAATGCGAGTATGTTTTCCGACATCCGCAGTCTCCCGTCTCAGGATACGTCTGACTGATGCATTAAAAAACGGGAGCTACATACATTCTGCTGACTTTGACATAAGCTTAATAAAAAGGAAAACGTTTTCTCAATATGATTACGTGCTTTAGAGTTGCTGTGCCAATCCTTTCTGAGATTCCCAGCAAGGAATGATGAATTTGTCATGGCTGCTCTGTGAGAGGCACATTTAACGTCCGAAACTAAGGTTTTAGGAATTAGAGGTCAGGTGTGGAACGGTGGCTGTTTTTTATCGGCCTACTGCTCTGTCTGCTGGGACACATGGTTCTCGCTCTGATGCATTATGTTGAGGGTTATCTGGATATCTGTGAGCAGTAGATAACACACTGACACTAATTGGGTTTTACCGCGGTCTGCAGTCCAGCGATGGAGATTCATTACCCTGGGGAACCAGGGGCTGGTGGCTCACGGCTTGTGCACATGTCTGCCTATTTTCTAACTTGAATGTGTGGTTGTGTCTCTTGTCTTTTACTTAACTCTCCCACTGGCCTTCTCAAACTCTCAAAGTTTCATAAAAGTCTTGGGGAGACCAGCCAGAACAATTGTATGGTTGTGTGGCTCTGTGTTTCCATAAAATTTTATTTTCTAGGTTGCCCTACTAAACGTCACCTCAATGGCCCCCTTTCTGGTGTTAAAACTGGCAATTTAAAATGTTATTACATCATGCTTGCCATGCAAAGACCTGGAAACAATCAGACAACAAGTGTCTCACTTTGACCTTTGATCTTCATATTCAATAATTTTTTTAGGCCTTTACAAAGATTGGGTTTCAAGCAAGATATCTCACAAATGTCTCTGTTTGATGGTAATGGGATTTGAAATGGCTGATGCTGATATCTATATATAGAGATAAGATGGCCAATGGGCGATACAGTGCACATGTATAAACAATACAATGTAATCATAGCAAATGACTTGTAAGAATTAACTGTTGAATGTAAAAAAAGGCATACTAGGCAGAATGTCAGACTTAGTCACTATTCAAGACTAAAATTATGCCATTTCCTTTTGTTTTCCCTTGTAAAAGTCAGATGGGTTTAAATCACAAGAATGTGAGTAAATGATGATGTATATGTATGCTGTGTATACTGTGTATTGGGATATACTAAATGGTCAAATAAGTGCCATTTAATCACCTTGCCTGATAGGTCGGTCTGTTACTGAAGTAGAGTAACAGAGTGTATTTTATAACATGCATTCCAATTGTAGTTCATACAGTTCCTAAAGGGACTCTGAACTATTCACATTATCCACGGAAGGACTTTTCTTTTCTCACCGAATGCCCCACCTCTTTTTCGTGATCTCTGACCGTTCACTCTGTCAGCTGCAGTCATGGAGGTCATTAGTGCAGGAAGACAATGAGACGATGATGAAAAGTAATGACAGTAAAACAGAGCCTCATCAGCAGATAACGATTGTCGGGTCTGCCGGTCTCACCGTGGCCGCTGTAACTTCTTGTAGTTTAAAAGAGAAGAAAGATAAGTATATTCGTTTACTCTTGTCTTTTCATGGATTCTGAGCTACACTGAATTTTACTGTCCAAACCATTCCGAACCTTCATCGCTTTTTTAGACTCTAGCAGTAGTCTGGGTTCATTAAATTATCACTAACAGTGGGTAAAATTGTATTTATGCAGTGTTTTTTTTAGTTGCTGATGTTAATAGCTTTCTATAGTAGGCCACTAACTGAATTGGCTCTGCCATTTAATTATAATATGGATTCCAAAAACACAAAATAAGCATTTCGACTTATTTGCAGAATGGCATGCATGGCTCGGCAGGGGCTCTCATTGGGTGGTTGCTTAAATTTAGTTTACATATTTGTTATTTTATTTTATTTAAAAATTTTTGCCCATTTTGGAACGACCTTAAAGGAATAGTTCACCCAATCCGAGATGCCATGAAAGAGAGCAAATCTTCATGTTTGGTTGAGCTATTGATTTTAAGACTGAAGAAATAGCAAGTACTAATATATCAAGTCTGCTAAATACAGTAATTAATCCTTTTACTGAGAGAGGAATGCATGCAAACCTGTGGAAAGTAGTGTGCCACATTTGCATGAAAATATAGCTGGACGTACTTCCAGGCAAATGTGTTGTGGCACCATAGGGGGGCCATTTCACATCTAAAACTAATTCAACCATTGTGTCAGATCTGGCTGATGGGTTTTCCCCATAAAACACATTTTGAAACGTGATCCATTGCTTTATATAAAGACCAGGCCCCCTTGTGAAAGTGTTAGACGATTCGTTGCCACTGCTTTGTGGAAGCCAACCAATTGCAGCATCGACAAACACAATTACCTCCTGCAGACTATGATGCAATTAACACCAAGAGTGGGTCGTATGCTGATGTATGGTTTTTTTTGTCTTCATGCATTGATTTGCTGCGTATTGTTGAGCAATTCAGGCCCACATTCATTTGTAGAGAGAGCATTCCATTTATCGCTAAGAAATTAAAGAAATGGCAAAATACAGAATCAAACCTCGTTTTCTTTTCTTTAGTTTGCTATTTGTTTTTTATGGATGCAGCAGGTGTTGTATGCTGTGCAAGTGTGTGTGATGTGCCAATATCTGCAGGTTTGCACAAGCTTGGTTGTGTTCTCACATACAGAATAACATTCATTCTTTCAACTACACTTTAGTCTTTTATTTGAAACAGTGTTTGAAATGGAAAATACCCTCAATTTATTAAGCTAGAGACTGTATAGAATGGAACGGGTCACTGGTAATGCTGGGTAGATTACACTGAAATTGTAATCAAGTACTGATTACAAATTATATGACTGAAATTATAGATAATAACAATCTACAAATTTTTCATAATCTAATCTGATTATTTTTGGATTACTTTTGGATTACGTCTATCCTAACTTTTGTTAATTTGATTGCACATGCATTTGAGTACAATAACTTGGACAATTTTCACAGAATGTTACTTTAAGGGTTAGTTCACCCAAAAATGAAAATTCTCTCATCATTTGCTCACCTTAATGCCATCCCAGATGTGTATGACTTTCTTTCTTATGCTGAACTCAAATGAAGATAGTGGGTGAGAAGAAAACCTTCCTTCACATTGTTATTGCATATCGCCCCCTACTGGGCAGGGAGGAGAATTTATGACCAAATATGATTTAATATTTATCTGTTTCTTACCCACACATCATATCATGTCTGAACACATGGATTGAACCGCTGGTGTCATATGGATTACTTTTATGCTGCCTTTATGTGAATGTCAGAGAATGTTCAAAATCTTGGCACCTATTCACTTGCTTTGTATGGACCTGCAGAGCTGAAATATTCTTCTAAAAATCTTAATTTGTGTTCTGCAGAAGATAGAAAGTCATACTCCTGGGATGCCAGGAGAGTGATTAAATCATGATAGCATTTTTATTTTTGGATGAACTAACCCTTTTAATGCATTTAAGGAAACGTAGGCCTAATTAATGACTAAATGTGTGTATATATATATATATATACACACATTTAGTCATAATTAGCCTACATTCCTATATATATATATATATATATATATATATATATATATATATATATATATTATATATACTGTTTATGGTTTAACATGTCAGTCAAATGGGCCCTTGATATCTGAGTGAATAGTTTATGGACGTTTTAAGCTATATTATGCACCAGATTTAATGCTGTTAGTTAGAATTTTGGTCTACTTTTGGTACACATAAATAATTCCCAGTACAGTGAACAGATTGGCGGTCCTCTGTTCCATTGAATACTGTCCACTTCGATTCCTGGTCGGAAAATGATACAAAACAAGTGGTATAGCTCTATCTTTTTCTTATTCTGTTTTCCATATGAAATGTGTTTGTGTGTGTGTGTGTGTGTGAGAGTGTGAGCGTGTATTTATCACTTTGTGGGGACCAAATGTCCCCATAAGGATAGTAAAACCCGAAATGTTTGACCTTGGGGACATTTTGTGGTCCCCATGAGGAAAACAGCTTATAAATCATACTAAATTATGTTTTTGAAAATGTAAAATGCAGAAAGTTTTCTGTGAGGGTTAGGTTTAGGGTAGGGTTAGGTTTAGGGATAGAATATAAAGTTTGTACAGTATAAAACCATTATGTCTATGGAAAGTCCCCATAAACATGGAAACACAACTGTGTGTGTGTGTGTGTGTGTGTGTGTGTGTGTGTGTGTGTGTGTGTGTGTGTGTGTGTGTATGTGTGAGCATGTATTTATCACTTTGTGGGGACCAAATGTCCCCATAAGGATAGTAAAACCCGAAATTTTTGACCTTGTGGGGACATTTTGTCGGTCCCCATGAGGAAAACAGCTTATAAATCATACTAAATTATGTTTTTTGAAAATGTAAAAATGCAGAAAGTTTTCTGTGAGGGTTAGGTTTAGGGGTAGGGTTAGGTTTAGGGGATAGAATATAAAGTTTGTACAGCATAAAAACCATTATGTCTATGGAAAGTCCCCAGAAAACATGGAAACACAACATGAGTGTGTGTGTGTGTGTGTGTGTGTGTGTGTGCGTGTGTGTGAGTTTGATGAGTGGTGCCTAATGTTGCAGAAATGCTGAGCTTGCAAATGTACTAATTAATTTATTTCAAGTGTTTAGTTGTACAGGGTACGCATACACACTCTCTGTTTTCTTTTTCTCTTTTAGTTTGGTTCATTTAATCTGAAGGGCCATTAATCTTGTCCTGTGAAGCAACACACACAGACAAACATTCAACCAACCGCAAACGACTGCAGAAAGATGCACAACATTTTTATGTATCACGTTTCCTCTTTAAACTCACTTTTTCAGCCACCCACACATCTCTTTCAATCTATTCATGGCACAGACTTCTGTAAAGGTCATTAGCATATCCAGTGTAATTTTCACTCTTCATCTCCTGTTAAGATCCATAATAAATCAAAAAACATCAATAAATCATACCCCCTTTTTTCTTTTTTCTCTCTTATTCATTCTCTTTCTCACATACTTGGTCAGTACAAAGTATACTTAAATAGGTGTAACAGTCTGCAAAGAAAAGATTAAATAAAAGGATAGACAGATACAGAGTCAAAAGACTAATGCCATTGCGAGTTGTCAGAAACGACACACACATTTGCACTCACTCAGCAGCACAGCGCTAGTTCATTACTACTGCGTCTCCAGCAGAGAGTTTAATTAAATGAGGGACACTGTTGAAATGAGACACCTTTTTCCCAAACTACCATCCAGTTCAATTAACTGATGCAAAGCATTAGAGATATTTGACGGCAATCAGCACAGAGACAGATATTCCTCTTTCTACCATTCTGTCTTTGTACATGCATGCATGTTGTGTGCACATGTGTTGCAAGTGAAAGTGTTCTCTGTTGATCACCTACGCTAGGCCTCCTCATGGAGCTCCGCCATGAGACTCACTTTTCTAAGGTCATGCCTGCAATGTCATTGGTGCAGAGCCCAGAATCACACTCAGAATCTTCTGGAATGGTCCTTTAACAATATTACAAGATGTACGTTGATAAGAACTGTATAAGTGTGTCTCCTGTGGTTAGTGTATTGAAATGCTCTCTGTGTATGTGTGTGCGTTCAAACGTTTTTGCACTGCAGCTGGCTAATGTCACACCCAGCAGATTTTGCATCACCATGCATCACTTCTGCATGAATGAGTCCCACCAAAACACATTGCATGAGTTTTGGTGGGAGTTTGTTTCAGAGGAGTTGCATAAATATTACATGGGCTAACAGCTTGTCGTAGGATTGACAACTGTCCCGTACTAGTAGGGATGCCCCATATTTTGGCCAAAAAGAAGACATCCCATATGGGACACCTATTGTCCTGTATTTAAGCTTTAAAATACTCAAGGGGAACCCTTTTTCTCATATTAGCCAAAAGTTGGCAACCATATTTTGTTGGTCAATGGTTTATATTCTGTGGCAAATGCTGCCCCACCCACACTGAAATCTCATTGGTCAAAAATCCTGTTCCACACAATTGTATTATAAATAGCAATTATAGAACAGATAACTATACTGACTGTGAAATCTGACTGGATAAACTGTGTTCGAATACATTGTAAAATACTAAATATCATTAAATGATACACACCTGTGACTGCACATTCTGCATTAATTCTGCATGTTGCTGCAAATTAAAATTGATTCATTTCAGACTTAATTGACAATTTGTGTATTTTGTCAGTGCTGTTGCCAGCGTTTTATGAAAGCAATAAGCCACTCAAAGCTATGCATTGTAGTGATTTTACCACGATTAAAGGGTGTTCGTAAGCACAACATATAGAATAGACCCTTTTTGTGATTGGAAACTTCTGGAATTGTGCCTAGTTCAGAAAAGTGTTATGCTTCTCCTTATATTTTTGTCTTCATAGCATCTAGTGCTAAATTTTGTGTATTTAGGGATGAAGAGAACATTTAAAAGGAAAAGAGAGAGAGAGAGAGAGAGAGAGAGAGAGAGAGAGATGAGAGATTGATTTCAAGCCATATCCTGTCTAAACCCCACTCATCTTTAGCAAAGCGCTCTCTGCTAAGACCACGCAGGCACAGGGAAAATCCAAAAGGCAGCTGTGCTAAAATTACTTCTGACCCTCAAAAATATATATATATATATATATATCTAAAAGTATAAATTGACCATGTCTCTTATTCTGCGAAAGAGTTCCCCTCAGGGCCATAGTGACGTTCCACATCTTGACAATCTAATTAAAGAGCAGGAGAACGAATTGAGCAGAAAGGGGGAAACTACAGAGGGAGATCTCAGGAAAGCCATCTGCAGGTTTTCCTCTGCCACATAAAAATAGACACTGCCTTCAACAGCCCTTGGAGATCTTTGATATCTCTGAAATTAGGAGCAGCCTTCAGTGTATTAATCTCTTTCTCTTGCTAGCTTGCTGTCTTTGCTTTGGAAGTCTGTGTGAATCCAAACCGTGTAGAAAGAGAAGATGTGAGCTCCCGAGGACAGTGGCTTGGCTTTTGATCAAGCTTTCGTTGGAGCTGGTTTCTCACCACGTCGCAGAGGCTTCAAAACTCAGGAGTCGTTCATTACGGTGGATCAGGCTCACCGTTGGGTTCCTGGAACGTTCTCCGGAACACGTGGGTGGCTTTTGATGTGGTTGACGATCTGTGAAGTGTGGGGTTCCTGCTGTTTTCTGCTAAAAACACTAGCAGAATTTCCATGCTGGTCCAGCCTGGAAAATGCCTGTGCTGGACTAGCATAGCCATCCAGTTAACCAGCAAAACTTTGCTGGTGTACTTCAAGGCTAAATCTAGACGCTCTTCCTTCTGTACATTTAATTTAGCCCAATTAAGCAGAATGATGCTAGTTGAACAGGGTAGTCTTGCTGGTTAAGCTAGATAAAAGTCACCATGAAATACCATTCATAACCCATTTTACTTCCTTGATCTGACATATTTCTAAACAAAACTAAATATTCACAGAGAATATCTATCTAGTAGTGGTTGTACAAATTAGTCTAGCTAGTTAAGCTAGTTAAAACACAACTTGTGCTGTTTTCTAGCAGGGTTTTATAGGCCTGGAATGCTTCCATTTGGGCTCAAGATATGAAAAGCAGAATAACCAGACGTAAAGTAAATATTAACAACTCAAATAACAATTATTGATGGTGGCGTTTTGTTGCATGCAGCTCTGTTGTGTGTTCTTTGCATTCTAAAGCACCAAATCATGAGACTCAGCAGTAAATGTAGGCCAACTTTGAGAAAATATTTTTCAAGAACTTGGGTTTTACACACATACTGTACTGTATATACACACACACATTAGTGTTGTATTAGCACCCACTGATGCTCCATGCTTCACAGCCAGTCAAGATGTCTTTCAAAGCAACAGTCTCACACAGGAAGACGGACACAGTTGGTATCTCTTATGACACAGAATTGCCTCCCTTAATGATTTTGGGAGAAATTCTTGTTTAGTTATGGATGGGTGTTTAATTAGGCTACTAAGTCAATGAAAATTACCCGCACAGTGCATGTGTTTATTATGCAAATGCCGGCTGATTTCAATCACAATTAAGCATTTGGAAAGTCATCTGTGTCTTTTTTATGTCATTTTCTCCTCATCCCTCTCTCGTTTTCTCAGTCTTCCTCATTTTTGTCTTTTCTTTTCAACAATATCGCAGTAATGAAGCAATTATTCCAACAAGCAAATCTGTATACGTTTTTAACTAACATTTTAATGAGCTATACATTACCATAAAGCTCGCATTAATTGAATTTTCAAAGTGCATGTAGAGGACATGGGAGCGAGCAGAGAGGTTCATTAAGAGACAATTATATTGTTTTGAGATGAGCTTGTGTTCTAGAGACAAGGGTCCAGTTGGAGGCTTTAGCATGTGGCAGAAGTCATTAGCGGGTCGGCAAGCAGCGATCTTGTACACCAACAACTGAGGTGTGGCCTTTAAAGGGGATATGCTTTTGGTCATCAGGAGTGTGCACAGTTTCATGATAGGAACCTTCCTTTAAATTCTACATTCTTAAATGTATTTTAGCTCAGATATTGACCTAATTATAATGACTACACCCTAACCCTAAACCTTTATCATTTTTGTGTGCTATCAGGACATTATTTAGTCCTATTATGGAGCTGTTTTCTAACAGTCCACACAATCGTGGATTTGTCCGGTTTTACTATCCTTAAAGACTTATTTCCTATTGAATGAGGAAGTTAAAGCAGGACTTATCAGAGGGTTTGCCCTTTCTCATAAGCGCCAAATAGGCTTTTAATTTATGTCACAGTGGTGAAACATGACTTTCTACTTAGTATTTCTTCCCATTCCCATTCTAGTGGGCATTTAATTGGACAAACATGCATATAAACCTCTTAGTGCAAGATGAGTCATCAATATTTTTGGTCCGTTTTCCTGGAAGCGGAAGACCATACATTTTTGATTTGTATGTCTGCGTAAAATGTGTTTTGTTAACCTCTTAGGTGTACAATAGCATGTAGACGGTCTCAGAGCTTACAGACATGGACTTAAAGCTATAAAACTTAAATTTGTAGCTCTTTAAGACTCACACACACACACACACACACACACACACACACACACACACACACGCATACTTTCTATCACTACTTGGAGAGTAAAATAAACATGTTTGCACATGACCAGGTAGTCAGAAGTTCTGGGTCTGAGATTATCTGTGGATATTATATGAGTGGCAATAGTGTGTGTGTGCCTGAAGGATATGGGCGACATTGTTTGCGCAGCTGTCAGCACTTGCATTTAGACCGCAGGGAGGATGAGGAGGAGGGTAATGATGATGATGATGAGGCAAGAAATGTATCTTTAGACAGCGTGTGTGTGTGTGTGTGTGTGTGTGTGTGTGTGTGTGTGTGTGTGTGTGTGTGTGTGTGTGTGACTGGAAGGCTTTATTTGCAGTGTGTAGATGGGGTTTACAGGGGTCAATGGGGCTCTAACTCATTTGAGAACTGATACACCCTTCAAACAAATGGAGCACCTTTTTTACCCACAACGGACTGTGGCACATTTTTCAGATTTCACTAGCCTGATACTCACATGCACACACACTCATACACACAGAGCCAGGGGCAGTGCAGAGACGAAAAAAATGGGATATTTCTCTCAAAGTGACATATTTACACTCTTTCATGCAAGAGCCACATCACAAACGGCATCAACTGTGGCATATGCTTTCGAGAGGCACTCAAATGAAATGCTATCACTGCTTATAGCATGCTGGGAAAACACTCATCTATTTGCAGACTCTCTCATTTTTTCTGTACCTCCCGTCTCTCACACACACACTCAGTATGTTGTTATAAAGTGCAGTAGTAGTGTGATATTGCTCCAGGCCAGCGCAGTGCTGTAAAACCACAGTATGTTTTGACCTTTCTGCCTCTGGTACAGACACAAACTCCAGCACCATAGTGCATGATGGGTAAACATAAATAGATTCATATGCACAAATTAGCATATTAAGCATTCAGACATATCTTCCATAGGTGTGTTTGTGTTATCACGTAGTTATCTTGATAAGATTTGTTCCTCTGCAGTTTGGAACAATTTGGAAGCCTACACTCCAAACTGTGAATTTTGTGTACCGTTGCAGCCCTAATATATATATATATATACAGTGTATGTATATTAGTATATAGCATGCTTTTGCATGTACCAAACACAATGCACAAAAGTTAATTGAAAAACAACCCTTTACTTTTTTATAATTCTAAATAAATGGTACGCTCACTGCAAACCTTCGACTTGACGGCAAAAATATTGAAATCTCGCCAAAAAGGCTTCAGAGTTGCCAATTCAGCCCACAACACCCGTTCCCCACCTCCACCACCAATCCTCCTGAAGGAAGAGCAGGAGCGATGGAGCGGGTGGTAAAGGAATATTCTACAGATAAGGTTCTCCTTTAGCCTGCAGCCTGACAGGCAGATGCTGCACTTGCCCGCATGCGGGGGAGGGAGAGGAGAAATACAGGTATATAAATATTAATGATGGAAGATCGCAGAGGCACATCACTCCCAGAGAGAGAGATAGAGAGAGAGAGAGAGAGAGAGAGAGAGAGAGAGAGAGAGATGGAAGTAAGTTGAAAGTTGAGGCAGGAATGAAAATGTAATTATGCATACTGGATGTCTGAACACGCCCTGAGGCCAGAGAAAGTCATGATGTTTAGAAATTTGACACACAACAGTTATTTTACAGTGTTACTCTTTCACTGTTTTCACTTTGTTTAAATGAATGCTTAAAAATAATTTACTCTTTGACCAAAATGTAAAAGTATAGGTCTTCTGAAATGAAAATTATTTCATTATATTCTCACCCTCTTGTCGTTCCAAACCCATATGGCTTTCCTTCTTCCATTAAACACAAATGGTAATGTTAGGCAGAATGTCAGGTACTGGGGCTTGTAGCAGCCAATAATGTAATAACTACCGTTAATGTAATAACTGCCAATAATGTAATAAATGTTTTATAATTTTTTTATAAACCCGGCCAATAATGAACTTATTACATTATGGGCAAAAAGTTGTTCAAAATGTTGTTACGATATTGCCAGTTATTACATTAAAGGTAGTTATTACATTATTGGCTGCTACAAGCCTCAGTCACCATTCACCTACATTGCGTTTTTTATCTGTACAATGAAAACAAATGGTGACTAAGGCTGTGTCAAGTAAAAAATAGTAAAAATGTTAAAGCAAAGCACAGGGAATCAATGTCAGCTTTAAAACAGTGGACCAATCAGATGAATCTGTTGGTGGGATAAGCATATTTACATATGTATAGAAAAGCATATTGGGTGTTTATATTAGCAATGATGTATGGGAGTTAATATAAGTAATTAGCCTGACCATAGGTAATATTGTAGATATAAATAAATTTGGTGCAATTAATAAATACACAATTCAATTGAAGTGCAGTCACAGGTTTGTATACTGTGTTTCGGCGATTTTACAGCTGCCTCGAATGTAGCTCATCCAATCAGATTTCAGAGTTATAACTATACATATATATATATATATATATATATATATATATATATATATATATATATATATCTTTAATTATTTTTATTGAGTTACTTTAAAGTCACAAATTTTACTGCTGTGTAAATGGTTATCGTTTAACACAAGACCGTTTGACGAATACCTAATTTTATCTCACTTATGCTAAGTCAATGCTACAGTACAATGCGATCTCATTCGTATGTATTCTTACGTAAAGTTTGGTTTTAGCAAACGTACATTCTCTTACATTTGGGGCGGCTGTGGCTCAGATGGTCGGCCACTACTCGCAGGGTTGGTGGTTCGAATCCCAGCCCACACGACTCCACATGCTGAAGTGTCCTTGGGCAAGACACTGAACCCCATGCCCAGGTCACCCATAGCCAATGGCAGATTAGCACCTTGCGTGTGTGAATGTGTGTGTGAATGGGTGAATGAGTCATAGTGTAAAGTGCTTTGAATACCGTTAAGGTTAAAAAGGCGCTATATAAGTGCAGACCATTTACTATTTACATTTGACTAGACTCTGAAACGTACAATATTGATGTACTGATGTACATCTAAATGTCATCATTTTACGTATTAACACCTATAGAAACCTACAAGTGTCTATGTGCTGTTTGAATTTATCCGGATAGCGCCGTCGGGCCCGCTGTAACCGTCAACCCACGTTGGTTTCATTAAAAAATTTCTGCCTCAAGCATTAAGACAAGCGGTTTTACGTCAGTGATGTCGAATGCTCATTGGCTCTCAAGTGTCACGTGGCCATTTGCATCATGCTGTATTCTGCGAGTGCATCAGGAGAAGATTTACAGCAATTAATCATTTTAATTCTACTCTCCAACTCACACAATGCTATTGTATGACATCAGTGAGCACATCGGATGCAGCGCATCTCCCTTTGGACTACTTTTGTTCTGAATTTTGCCATTTTTCTAAATACATTATTGTGATTACATTTATCTGACTGTTACTTGTTTTATATATGCTTAATAAATGGTTATGGTTAGGTTTATGATTAGGTGTGGGATTAGCGGCTCTAAAATATATGTAAATTAATATATTGTAACAAACATTATTGATACTGTTAATCTACTTGTTACGTGTTTTTATATTGTTGAAATATGGTTATGTTTAGAGGTTTCCAAAGCTGTAAATATGTACAAATGTCTACGTTTTAGATGCTTTCAAACATCCATATTGTACGTTTTAGTTTCTATCCAAACGTACAAACATGTATAACATATGTTTAAATGTTACAAATATAAATGTACATATAGCTATGTATATTAATGAGATCAGGCTGTACAGTATTTATTTATTAATACGATGGGTTTAAGATGTGAAGATGTTGCATACAGGTTATTGATAAATTCATTGTATTTATTTATTGCTGATAATGAGGTGACCTTATGAATGTTTTACGGTATTGGGTTCATTGCTATTAGTTATAGATGTAGAGATGAATTGGTGAGCAGGGGTGATTAGTTTGCACAGATTTAGCCACACACCCACCGACTATGTGTGTGTGTTCCTCTACTGAATGCATATGAGTGACAGAAAGCTGAAGGGCATAATCTATCTCTCTCTCTCTGTTTGTTCTTCTCTCTCGATTGGGAACCCCATTGTCCAATTAAGTTTTTCTTTTAGTCACCCCATCAAATTAAACTCACAAGCACACACTCCTGCAGATGGCTGCCTTCACACACAGCAAGATTTATGCCGTCTGTCATCACCGTGACCTTAAAATACTTAGCGCGACTTTCAAACAGGTGTCTTTCCACACCCCTGTTAGATGTAAGCGAGCATTCAAACGCTGTTGGAGCGTGTTAGCAGTTTAGAGGATTTAATGAAATGACATCTGTTTCAGCATAAAAGAACATTTATGTGTGCCTCAGGGATTGTAAGCATGACTAAATTTGCAAATGGTTTAAAGAACGAGTGAATGTATGAGTAGCTAATTCTCTCTCTTTTCCTCTTTTTCTCTTTCTCTCTCAGTATTACGAGATGATTTCAGACAGAACCCCACAGACGTGGTGGTAGCCGCTGGAGAACCAGCCATCTTGGAGTGTGTCCCCCCTCGTGGACACCCAGAACCCACCATCTACTGGAAGAAAGACAAAGTCAGGATCGATGAGAAGGATGACAGGATTAAGGTGAGAACCGTATAAAGGGTAAAACACATAAGACACACAGTCGTTTTTCAACTTCTAAATGTTTCCAAACTAAACTAGTAAAGACAAGTCAAACGCAATGCCAACAAGTGTTTCATGCATGGATGGATGAATGATACGGTAGATGGATGATAGGTGAATTAAACGATGGATGGATGGATGATAGATAGTTTAAACTATGTATAGATAGATTGATAATTTAAACAATAGATGAACAATGGATAGATAAATGTGTATATATATATATATATATATATATATATATATATATATATATATATATATATATATATATATAGAGAGAGAGAGAGAGTAGAGAGAGAGAGAGAGGCGGGCGGGCGGAAGGACGGACGGATGGACGGATGGATGGATGTGTAGCACTGATGTAATGTTGTGGCATTCCTCTTCAGATCCGTGGTGGGAAGCTGATGATCTCAAACACGAGAAAGAGTGATGCTGGCATGTATATTTGCGTGGGCACCAACATGGTCGGTGAGAGGGACAGCGAGACAGCCCAGGTCACCGTGTTTGGTATGCATCATCTGTGATCTTTGTCTTATTTTTTGTCTGATTGAGTCAGCACTGGGTCACGACGGGGGCCTGGGTAGCTCAGTGGTAAAGACGCTGGCTACCACCCTTGAAGTTAGCTAGTTCGAATCCCAGGGTGTGCTGAGCGACTCCAGCCAGGTCTCCTAAGCAACCAAATTGGCCCGGTTGCTAGGGAGTGTAGAGTCACATGGGGTAACTTCCTCGTGGTTGCTATAATGTGGTTCATTCTCAGTGGGGCGCGTGGATGCTGCAGAAGCCTCCACATGCATCATGTCTCCGTGGCAACGTGCTCAACAAGCCACGTGATAAGATGTGTGAGTTGACGGTCTCAGATGTGGAGGCAGCTGGGATTCGTCCTCTGCCACCCGGATGGAGGCAAGTCACTACGAGACCACGAGGACTTAAAAGCGCATTGGGAACTGGGCATTCCAAATTGGGTGAAAAAGGGGACCCGAAAGAGTCATTCTTATGTACTTTTCTCATCTGTGTGTCTTTTCTAGAGAGGCCAACATTTCTACGGCGCCCCATTAACCAGGTGGTTCTGGAGGAGGAGGCAGTGGAATTTCGCTGTCAGGTGCAAGGAGACCCGCCGCCCTCCGTTCGCTGGAAAAAAGATGACAGTGACGTCCCCCGCGGGAGGTGAGACAGGGACATGCTGGCAGAAACATCTGCCAATCAAAAGCATTAGTTCAACCCTCTTTTCAAGCAGCCTGTGACATAAGTGTTGATTCCCATGCTGAAGTCCATTTGAAGAAAACTCTGTCCTGGGGCCCTCCTGCTGATAATATATGCTTGAGCTGCACAATGGGCCTCAATGGTAGGCTTTTTTTTTCTCCGTGCTGAGGCCCTTAGGTAAAAACAGGTGAGCTAACAGATATTCAGGTGAGATTGCAGGTGGACCAATGCAGGTGAGGTTCTGGCATGGAAAAAGAGAAGTCACATAGCCTCAGGCCTCTTCATTCAAACTCTGGTGGTGATAAAGAGAGAGAGAAGTAAATGATGAAAACAGTATTTGACAAAGATCACCCTTCAGGCAGTACAAAAAAAAAATAAAAATGAGTCATGTACCAGATACATTGTGTCAAAAGCAATACATTTAGGACCGAATTCAGTGATGAAAGACAAGTTAAGAAGGAAACAATAATTTTTTTTCAACATTTAGTCTTAGTTTGGAATAGCATACTAACATACTATTTTTGCAGTATATAGTATGTATGCACAGTATCCCTTTTTTCTGTATGCATATAATACCCAGATGACCTACTACACAAAATTCAATGACAATTGATTGACAAAAATGTGTTGTTTATAACAAAGCACTTTTTTTTCTAATTATTTGATCAAACTGACAATGGTTAAAACATTTATGCATATCATTGAACAAAAAACGCAAAATAGCCGTTTCTTCTTTATTAAGATGATACCTAAATCCAACATGATGAGTTCATGTGACAAAAACTTTGCACAGTACGTTTTTCCCATTATTTTTTTATCATTTTTTTTCCCATAAGTATTTCACAAAATCCTTAATAAAATAATTCTGAGCCATGAACCAAACCTGCCTGCTCTGTGGTGAATTGCACCATTTCAAAGTTGTATACAAATAAAAAAGATATTTGAAAATCAGACAAAATGACAAAGGTACAAGACTGTGTACTTAATGTATTTAATGAAGGAATATATATAACTCTGGAAATAATGAAGAGACCAGACCAAAATGATCAGTTTCTCTGGATTTACTATTTATAGGTATTTGTTTGAGAAACATTTAAATACTTCTGACAGCATTTCTCCCAAATTCCAAATAGAAATATGGTCATTTAGAGCATTTATTTGCAGAAAATGACAACTGGTCAAAATAACAAAAGATGCAGTACTTTCAGTGCTCGAATATTGCAAAGAAAACAAGTTCATATTCATTTTTAAACAACACAATACTAATTTTTTAACTTAGGAAGAGTTCAGGAAACAATATTTGGTGGAATAACCCTGAATTTCAATCACAGCTTTTATGCATCTTGGCATGCTCTCTACCAGTCTTTCACATTGCCGTTGAGTGACTTTATGCCACTCTTAGTGCAAAAATTGAAGCAGCTCGGCTTTTGTTGATGGCTTGAGCCATCCATCTTCCTCTTGATCACATTCCAAAGGTTTTCAATGGGGTTCAGGTCCGGAGATTGGGCTGGCCATGACAGGGTCTGGATCTGATGGTCCTCCATCCACAACTTGATTGGCCTGGCTGTGTTTCATGAAGCATTGTCTTGCTAGAAAACAAATCCTCAGAGTTGGGGAACAGAAGGAAGCTAGTTTTCTTCCAGGATAACCTTGACCGTTGCTGCGTCCTTCACAAAGAAGGTTCAGCCCGATTCCAGCCTTGCAGAATCACCCCCAGATCATCACCGATCCTCCACCACATTTCACAGTAGGTGCGATACACTGTGGCTTGAAGGCCTCTCCAGGTCTCCGTTGGATCGGTGATGATATACAGTATATACAGTAAGAAGAGAGTTCTGACGTCTGAGAGATCAGCAGTCATTGAATCAAAACAGCATCAAAGATAGACTGCTCCAAACATGCCTGTGTGTGTCTTCAGTCGACAGATAAGGATGCAGGCAGCGGCTGGGTTTTTGAGTGCTATCATGCTTTGCTTGTTTGCCCCTGTCTCTGATATGGTACGGGTCACCAGGCCACGAACTCATACAAGCACACACAGCCAAAATAAACTGCTCCATTTCTGTGTACCTTTCCCACATCCTCCATATCTGCACAGATTTCAGACTACTCCTATTCAGAGTATATTGGATTGTTATGTGAGCTCTAGAACAAATCAGGGGTTTGTTTCCTAAAGGCATCGTTAGCCATCTATGGTCACATGTTCCATTGTTACCAACATAGTTCAACGATTTGGTGTTTCCCGAAACTGTAGCTCCAACGAATATTTGGAACTAAAGCTTTTTACTTGTGGTCAGAAGCATAGTTTCTTGTTAGTTTGCTGTGTGGACATCATTTGTCTTCACTGAGGGTTCTATATGTTTAAATTAATTAGTATAATTTAGTATTTAGTTATAAGTTCACCCCCTGAGTAATCAACGGGGCATCAACGACAGCTCTATGTTGATGAACCCACATGGTTCGACCGATGGATGTGCTACTACAGTTTCGGGAAACCGCTGTGATAGCTGGTTAATTTCTCCATCAATGCATCGTACTGTGGTGGTTACACAGCAAGTTACGTAATTGTACGGGAAACACACCCCTTGTTTATTTTCGATCAATACTTTCTAAATGAGGAGTTCACCCAAAATTGGGTGACAGTTTTTTGTGAGAAACGGAATGAAATATTTCAACCAACGCATATTCAAACTTTTTTGGTTAAACTGTTCCTTTAATATTTTAACAATACTTCATTGTTAGTTAATTGACGTCATCCATTATTATTATTTTCCAATCCTATATTGTGTTTGTGAAACTGTACAACTTCATAATATTAAGATATAATTACTTTCCCATGTTCCTTTTCTTCAGATTGCAAATGTTGTCAATGAAGGTTTCGCACTTTTGAGTGAAGAGTTTTTTTGGTTTATTAGTTTTGTAAGAAACAATTAGATTAATCTACATTATTCAGCTGTCAGCTAAAACACACATAGTAATTAATTCAAGCGAGCAGTGCAATCACTATCTGTCAGGTAATAATTCAACACGGTTCTTCTCTTTTCTTTCTGAGAAGCATATCAAGAAATTAATTAGGTTTAGAGAAAGAAACAATGACAATCTAATAATTAAATTACTCACAGCAATGTGGAACGTAATTAGCACAAGTCCCAGACTAGACAAAACACATGTCTGGTGGACTTTTTTTTTTCCTGACTCTAAAGAAGCAGATTATTTTAATTTTGACATTCTCAGCCATCGCCCGTCGAGCAAAATCACTTGTATTCTCTCTCTTTTTCTCGTTCTCCCTCTCTCTATACTGATTATGTAGATGTCTGACTTCAAAGAGCTTGCATATTTGGTAGATAACGGGTTGGAAACCAGTTGACCTTCAGGTTATACAATCACACAGAGAAGCGCGCCACCCAGATAAGTATTTGCTTAGAAGTGGCGCTACACATTAACTCGTCACACGTCATTTTATTAGGGGGAGTGACAATGGGGAGTGACACATTTTAGAAGATACAGGTAAAAAAAATGGTTTTATGCTTTGTCTGCATGCAAAGCCTTTGCTCTGTGAAATATATATACATTTATACATTTGCTTTGTTTTTTCCTAAAAAGGAAACCTGTGCCATTTACTATGATATTGTTCTAAACCCATCTTCACTGAAAATGCTTCCCTCGGCCATAGCTTTCAAATCATATTTAGGCTTAAGTGTTAGGTCAGGGTTAAGGTTTAGGTCAGTCCTAGTTTTTTGTTCATATTGGAGCTTGACAGCCCTTGGTCACAGTATGCTTTCATTGCATAGAAAAAGAGCAGTGGAACTTTCTTTAAACCTTCTCTACAGTTGCAAGTGGCAACTTCTGTAAGGGAAAGTCAGGTTAACTGGAATAAAGCTAATAATGTTTGAATGAAAGCATTAGGAGAATGACTGCAGAACTAAATACACCAATGTATCAAATAGCTTACTGACAGAGCCTTCGGCAAAGTATGGCGTGATTGGAGACTGAAAGAGGGAGAGAGAGACTAATGAAACCACATAAACAAATGCAAATCAGATTTTGAACCACTAACACTAAATATTGCATAAAACAAGCCACTGCCACATACACACAGACACACAGATTAACAGTAGCTCTATCGCTGTGCTTCCTCTGAGAGCAGAATCTGTTCTCTATTAGCAACAGAATGCAATTTCACATGGAAAAAGGCAATGCTGAGGAGTACAGTACACTCTGTTGGCCTCTAAAAAGCATGCATATGCAAATTATGTGGGGTGTATTGCTGACAGATTTGGGGTGTAAACATTTGCAGACACAGCTCTGAGTGTCTTTTCCTAGTTAATTTGTACTTTGGAGCTCAGCGTTTCCGTGAAAGTCTGTTCCAAATGGCGTGGTGCTAGTTTGAGGAGTTAATGAGTTTGTATCTTACACCTACCAAATGTGAACCGCACTGGCGATTTGACAGCAGCAAACATTTGTGAATTTCTTCAGAGCTCATATCAAGCAGGAGGGCAAAACCAATAAAAGTCCTTAAAAATATAAATTGGAGTTTTATGGCTTTTTAGTCCATGAAGCCTGTATGCTAGTGCACTCCTAAAATATTTAAGCAGATATACAGACTTAAAATATAATGTCTTTCTCTTTAGTGAAAACAGAGCAAAAATATTGATGACTCATGATAACTACACAGATATTTGTTCAAGGCAAGGCAAGTTTATTTAAATAGCAGATTTCATGCATTATGGCAATTGATAGTGCTTTACATAAAAATAATAAAGAAAATACAAGATTTAATACATTTCAAAACCAATTAAGAACAAATAAACAAGAATAAAAAGTAATGGTAGCACTTTCTATGAAGCCCATATTTATAATGCATTGTAAAGGCATTATAATGCATTAGTAATGACTCATAATACACCTTATAACATGTTATTACTTTTAATAACTTATTGTAACCACATTTATAATGCATTATAATACTTACCTATTCATAGTTATACCTTAGAGTAAAATGCATTTTAACTCAAGCAACATCCAATTTTATCTGCAGAAGTTATAATGTATTATACTGTATATACTGTAATTGTGATATATGTAATAGTTATGCTTTAAGTAAAGTGATAAACGCAATGTCTTTTTATAAACATCCATAATATATTTTTAAGTGGCTATAAGACATTTCAAGTCATGCTAGAAATTATATACATTACCCATGCACAAAATACAAAATAACACACATTCAGTGTACATTTTGAGATATTACAAAAAACTCTTGTAAAGCTTCAAGGTTAAAATTGATCAGAAAAATGCATTTCATGTTTGACTTGAAATGCATTTTAGGTTAAAAGTTTATGTCATTGCTGTTTATAAGAAGATATTGCTTTTGTAACTTAAAGCAGGCAAAGACCACTTATAATATGATCATGTCATAAAGTCTATTGACTGTTTACTCTATACAACACTTATAGAATGAACTATATTACCTCATTAAAGCATTAAAATCGGATGTTGCTTGTTTTATAATGCATTATACTATTATGTAAATATATGAATAGGAGAAGTTATGAGACATGAATGCAGTATATTGCATGTATAATGCCTTTACTATACATTATACATTTGGGCTTAATAGAAAGTGTTACCAAAGTAATAAATACAAAAATAAAAACATTTATAAAAAAGAAAAATAATACATTTATTCACTGTGCACAGTGCTCAGTGAATAAATGCACAGTTAAACGTGTGTTTTCGGTCTGGATTTAAATGTGGCTATTGTTGGGCCACACCTGACCTCTTCTAGGACCTGGTTCCAGCTGCAGGTGACATAATAGATAAACGCTGTCTCACCTTGCATTTTTAAATTATTTGTTCAATCAATTTCTCTCTCAAATTAGCATATCCCTCCACCAAAAACCACCTGCAGCCAACTGGCAAATAACAAATTACTGTAAAGTTGTATCCAATATTACAATTTTGTTGTCATGGCAACAAAACCCTTTAATCCAGGTAATGGATATACATGTAACTATATACAGATAATGTTTGTCTGCAATTTTATCACACTAAAACCATGTCAACACATATGATGATTACGTTTATTGACTGCTTGACTGGTTTATTGACCCTTCACCTCCACTGTAAATGCTTTTTTTTTTTTATAAAAGAAGGATGAGTCTAAATTATTTGCTGTGATAATCAGCAATGTGCCACAAATGCTGTCAAATGAATTGACCTTTTATTGAACTCTGAGCATTCCTTTAAATGTCAAGCTGTAGCTTTTGTCCAAAGTGACTCACACATTAAGAATGCCACAATTTCTGTGGCAACATATTTAATAATGGTGATGGTTTTATTGGTAGCCAGCATCAGGGATCATCCTGTCGACTTTGCCAAATGTTTTCTCAGCCCTGTTTCTGGTGGAAAGGTGGATCTCAAGTGACAGACAGTAGACAGAGTGTTGTCTAGCTGTCAGACAAATACTGCCATGACACAGCTCCTACATACACAAGAAATCCCAATTAAAGCAACATACTATAAAGAAGACCAATCTGCAAGGCCTGTCAACTTCTCAACCACACTTTCACCTCAAGCACACACATTCACGCACAGCTCCTCACCTTTGGCTGTCAGTCTCCAGTACATTGTCCTCCTGAAGTACCAGGGAACTGCCAGAGAGGTGGAGATCAATAAGACTGGATTCAACATCTCAGATCCCTCTCTGACCTGGAATCGGCCTGTCTCTATGATTAGCTTGGAGATACTCCTCCTTCTCATACATACAGAAACACACACACACACACACACACACACAACACACGGATGCATTGGATGTCTCATAAATATTGGAAGCATCTGTGGTTCCAGTTGAAAGCCTCCTCCTTCTCTGTAGAGTGTGTCATTGTTGAATAATTGATATTGCGCTGTCTTAGCTTTTTCTTTACTGTGCCTCTGAATATACTAGATTTATCTCATCTGGAATTCTAAATAACCTCTGCTATGATGCACTCTCAATTTTAATGGGCACACAAGTGTCATGGTTCCACATTTGCTGCTTATTTAAACATTGACCATGGATGAAATGTGAGCTGGTGCCCATTTGTTTTCTTACTCCATGGGATGAAATTACTCATATAATACAGTGGGGTTCAAAAGTCTGAGTCCACTTTTGAAAATGCTTTTGATTTACATTTTTCTAATTCGATACAGTGTCCAGTTCTATTTTAAATTATACTGTCAGCAGGACAATTTGAGTAAAATGTTGAGTTCAAAATGTTATTTGAATTTGGTGTGTCACTGTTTTGCTTAAATGACAGCATGCACTTGAGCTGGCATAGACTTCAAAAGTTTGTGTAAAACCTGATGTTATCCCAGCATGATTTGTAAATGTGCCAAAAAGCATTTTATGTGCTTCAATGGAAGCAAGTAAATCTGACCTTTCGAATGGTGGAGTTAACATTTTCTTCCCAAAACAATAACGCTTTGTTTGTTTCCAGGTTTAAATGAAAAGAATACCAGATTATTAATGTTCAACCCCACTTTCTCTATATGTAATTTGGTACAATCTTCTGTTCATATGTATTTCAGGTATGATATTAAATATGACAAGGAGGACTTTTTGCTGAGGATAAAGAAGGCAGTAGCCGGGGATGAAGGAACCTTCACCTGTGTGGCCGAGAACCGAGTGGGCAAAATGGAGGCATCCGCCACCCTCACGGTTAGAGGTCAGTGAATGTCCGAGACCCCTATGCAGGTTAAATCACACTGCTTACATCTTCAAAACTACACTAGGGGTTTGGTGGCATACAAGAGGGAGCCAAACGTCACAACGTTTGAAGCTTCAAAATGTTAGATTTTCAAAACGTTAGGGTTAGGTTAGGGTTAAGGTTAGATGAAAGGCAGGGTTAACCCTAACCCTGCCTTTCATATGAATCAGAAGCATATATTTGGTAATTTGCCCACTATTGAGAGAGTTACTAATCTATATTTCATTTACTTTTCCTCGAGAAGGAAACAAAACCTAACATTAGTGTCATACAGAGACCCAACATTGTTTTTGTGCTGATCTGGGCTATTTGACTATTGTAAGGCTTCCCTTAACTGGAAATCAACCATAATGTGTTTTGGGTTAGTCTCTGCCTAACATAGTGAGATAAACTCCTGATGGGCCGCAAATGAACTCCTGAAGTGTAATTTAAGTGGGGGTTGATCTTGCCCTGAGCAAGATTCCTTTTTATTATTTACACCCCCTAGAATGGAGGCCACCAACCCCCCTCTGCACATACACATTATCTCTACTGTTCCACCATGGCTCTGGAGCCCAAACCAGCAAAACTATTTCACAGTTTACTGGTGCAGACCAACCTCGCAAAGCCCAGCCCGGTTGGGCAATGTTAATAATTTTATTTCCTCCCACAGTAATCTCCCTCTTTCGCCTTCTACCTCTTCTCCATTTACCTTCTCTCCTCACCACATTAAATCAAACTGCTTAGATGCTCCATGGAGGGCTTTAAAATCTCACAGGGGGGTTTTGGTGGCCTTCATGAGGGGGCAGATACCACCAATGGGAACCAACGTCAATTTTCAGCCCTTTTAAAAGTGGGATTTACAAGCTGGCAGAGTTCAGCCATGAAGGGATGTGTGGAGATGCAGAGTGGAGGGATTATACAAAGGCTTGCTTTTGAGAGAAGGAGAGAGAGAATGAAGAAAAGAGAGGACAGCGCTGAGCGTGATTGCTCCTCAATGTCAATATGGCATCAACCCCCTCGACAGCTGAACTACTGCATTAAATATGAACGGTGCATTTCTTTGTCAGCTGGTTTCTTTCGATCCTTCTCTCTCTCTATCTCTCTCTCTCTCTCTCAACCATTCCGTCAATATTGCTCACAAATTCTGTCTTGCTGGTTCAACTTCCTTGCCGAGGGCTGTGTATATATAGACTTCATTAATGCAGGTGAAACAGATTTCATAGTAGAGTGCTCGAATTGTATCCCGGACAAGCCCCCAAATGTAATGACCTCTTATGGAAAGAGTCACCTGTCAAGGAGGAAAGAGCATAGAACTATTGGTTTTGTTTTTCTCAGCAAAACCAATACATCAGCAAAACCAATAATCAGCAAAAACTCAATACATTGCTGACACGATAAAAAAAGATTATGTCTTACATGGCCACAAGGTGGTGATTATCCAGATTAGAATTGCTCATTTTAAGAGATTCAAGTGAAAGGTGTAGGGAACTATGCAATGTGAATGTTATCTCCACTTCTCCTTGCATCTCTGCTGTGAAATCTGTCTCTACCACCAACACTGTGCTGAAATGATATGCCCAAAAACACATTACCATTGTTCATTCTGAATTTGATTTATTTTGTTCTTACTTGTTTTCCTTTTCACTTTCTTCTTTGTTTGTCTTTTCTGTTTGTGTGTCTGTATTTTGTTCATTTTCTGAATATTTTTTTTTTCACTCCACCATTGTTGTGTCTTCAGCCCGCCCTGTTGGTAAGTACCCATCACAGTCACTCCTCCATAATGCATGTTTTCCCTCTGCCTTCTGTGCTTCGTCCTCCTTTCCTGCTGCACACACATGCACAGCAGTGGCTCAACTCTTGAACTAACCTTGTTGTGGTTCATAATGATGTTTCATTACTCCCTTTCCCATGCTTATGTACTTTCTCAGGTACTGTTTAGTGTAGCACCAGATACCTTTCTAACCTGTGGATGTACTAACTACCTCTTTTAAAAGGCTGTATCTTGATAGTTCTGCCAATATTGCTTATTAAGTGTGTGTGTGTGTGTGTGTGGGGGGGCATGTTTATGTGGTTTACGAGGACAATTCTTTAGGTTACAAACTGGTAATTACAAGGTTATTATGCTATAAATGTAGTTTGTGAGGACATTTATAGTGTCCCCATAATTTAAATAGCTTACAAAACATATTAAACTATGTTTTATAAAAATTAAAAAATGCAGAATGTTTTTTGTGAGGGTTTGGTTTAGGGGTTGTGTTAGGTTTAGGGTATAGAATCTATAGTTCGTACAGTATAAAAATAATTATGTCTATGGAAAGTCCTCATAATGATAGGTAGACCAACATTTGTGTGTTTGTGTGTGTGTGTGTGTGTGTGTGTGTTTGTGCATTTGAGTGTGTTTTGCTCAAAGATTTGTGGCATCCACTGATTGTAATACAGCATTTTCCCCTTAAAACTAGCACAGCCATCTATAAAGACATACATTTTGCCATGGACAGAGTTAAAAATTCCTGAGTTTTTAATATTATGAATAATCAGTATGTGTTTTTTTTTTTAATCAAATACTTCAGAGGGTCTTCATTTTCTCATATCAGTTCCTGATGCTTTTTCCATCTGAGAGAGAACACGTGTGTTTCCTGTTCTCATATATGTTTGCTAGTGTTTACATACAGCTCTTGGATTTGTTTAGTTGTGAACTTTCCTTAACACAGGACAGATGTTATCAGTCATTAATGGAATATAGGAGCTGCCCAGCCATTCAGTTCTCAGAAAGCTGCATCCACCCAGCAGATTTTATCCAATGAAAAATCCCATTGATTGGACATAAAGAACATACAAGAATGTAATTAATCACAGTTTATTTAAGACAAGATTTGTTCTTCTCATTATAACCCTGCTTGTAACAAAAATGCTTGGGGCCTTAGTGTCTGCACAGGTTTGTCAATTCCTGTCAGGGCCAAATGTTTAAAAATGTCCCTCAAATATGGCAAATCTTGTCAAGAACCGACTTAATAGGGCATTCGAAGGGAAAGGTGTTGGTTATAGTGAATATTATTATCTTGGTGTGAAAACCATTGTGTATATGAGAAGTTAAAATATCACTAAAATAGCCACTTAGGTCTGTGTATGTGTATGTGAGTGTGTGTTTTCACCCTTTCCCACAATGCCAGCCAAAGAGGGCTTTAACACTCAACTGCATGATGAAGTGGTGTGTCCAAGTCATTAAGCAGTCACTTTGAGTGAGTGGCATCAGTAAATAGCCATCTTTCGTGCCTTGTGCAAGAAAGCTCTAGAGCAGAATGAAACTGGGCCAAACTGTGATTTAAAGCCTTAGTGTGACGCCCAAACTCACAGAAGTGCCCATGCCACCGCATGCCCAGATTGGGAAGCCTGTAAATCTGCCACCATCTGTAACTTGCCCGAATGTGTCAGCCTTAGTCAAGTACAGCCTGACAAAAGAGGGATCAGCCACATAAATCACAAACACTTTCAGACTTTCCTTGTCCACAGTTGCCAGCTGCACCAACTGTACCGGGGCTCATTTAGAGATCGAAATAGAGGGCAAAATGTTTTTTGCGGTCAGTCCCCTTTCTTCTGTAGATAGGCGTACCATGAGTAATGGTTCCCCCACTAAAGAACTGAACTGCTTGGAGTCCTGCGACTAGATTTATTGTTGTGGCTGCCAGTTTAAAACTAACACAACAACAAAATTATCAATTTTCATGATGGTTGTTGTTTTTGGTCCAATATCTCAACATGTTTTGTACCTCATGACTGCAAAGTATAATTTTTTTAATAGTAGTACATACTGTGTTTGCTTTTTTGGCTTAAATGATTGATTGTAGGGTTGTAGTCCAGAGTTGCTAACAGAAGCAAATCTATCTTTTATATAGGTCAGCAAAAAAAATACAAAATGTTTTCAATAAAAAGACCTTAGCGATATCATTTAAACCCAACTGTTAATGTTTCAGTAAGTGCTACTGCTCTGGAATAGCATTTTATCTTCTCACATGCTCCTGCTGCCATTTCTTGCCTTTGAAGTCTCAGAGAAACCAACTTTTTTTGACTATTGGTGCCCTAACCTTCTCATTAAGGAGAAAGTATAGGTGACTCAATGTCAAGGGGAAAGTTTGGATCTCTCTTTCTGAATTTTGATGTCATTTTAAGGTCAGGTTAGACAGGGAAAGTAAGGAAGATGGTACTTTTAATTGGTTTATTTGAATTTGCTCTGCATGAATGTTAGCTGGGTTTCTGTGCTGTGTGACTTGAGAGGTTAAAATACTTGGCAAAGTGTGACGCATAAAGCGAAATGAAAATCTTATTCTGTGAGAACTTGACCCAGTTGGCTGGATGACTTCCATTTCAATAGAAACATGTTTGACGTTTTCCAACCGTGTCCAGCTTGCGGTGTTTGCTTGTATTTTACAGTTTGCAATAAGATAACAATGGCAAGGTTCAATATGGAGTATGAGCTACTTCATGTTCTTCAAATGGATAGAGTAGGCCATTTAAAGGGTTAGTTTACTCAAAAGTGAAAATTCTGTTATCATTTACAACAGGTGATAGTTTCTGTGCAGGTTCAGGGTGTGGTGTCCTCACATACTGTAGCTTCTCTTCCATGTGTCCTAATCGGAATGAATCCACCCCTCCCTCTGATGTTGTGACCATGCCTGAAAGCTGTTTGTCATTCATTCGGTACTGCCAACCATGGCCTCACCTGGATGAATGGCTTCCTGTTGCTGTTCCTCCTTGCTGTTTGTGGTCAAAGCAAACAGATAAACTGAGAGGTTGAATACTGTCAGAAATGGGCTGATGCATGGAAGCTCTGTCTCAGTGTCCTTGGCAGCCATTGCCTGTGGGTGCCTGACATTTCCTATGACTGCCAGTGATTAGCGTGTGTGTGTCAGTGTGTTTTTTGTATCTGAGAGTGTGTGTTTCGGTGGTAGTGTAACATTCATGTTTTCGGTTCTTGACTCAGCCGCTCCGCAGTTCGTGATCAGGCCGCGAGACCAGATTGTGGCACAGGGACGCACCGCCACCTTCCCCTGTGAGACAAAAGGGAACCCGCAGCCGGCGGTCTTCTGGCAGAAAGAGGGCAGCCAGGTAAAAATGCCCTACACATCACATTAGGGATGGGCGATATACAGTTTAAATCGATTTACTGGTTGACATGTGTTCAATGGTAGACATTTTTAGAGTATTGCACATGCTGAAGAGATAAAATTTATAAAACGTTACCTCGATAATTAATTATCTAATTGATAAAGTTTCATTGCAATGGACATATCAGGTCTACAATTACTTTGGTCTTGGAAACTTTCATTATTGTTTCTTAGGTTTTGAATCACTTCAAATGTGAAAATGTGCATGTCGTAATATACAGTATATTTTTATTTACCGAATTTTTTTTTGTTGCATATATCGCCCACCCCTAAATCACATTTAAATAGTTGTTGGAACTATGGCTTATTGATTTGCACACAGAGTTGAGTTTATTATGTGTGAAATGAGGGTTTGAACCTGGCTTGTAACTGCAAAATATGCTGAGATACGAGAAAGTGTTTTAACATTGAGAACATTACACATTTCACCTTTAAGTAAAATATGAATGTATTTAGCAAAAGGCAAAATTAAAGCAGTTATTGAGTTATGAGGGCTGAGAAAAAGCCTCTCTGACACACTTGAGGATAATGGACCCGGCATCTATCATTTGTGAGAGGCTAATTAAAATAAAAAAGACAGCCAGAAAGAAAGAAAAAAATAACATCATTTGGAGCAGAATTTGGAGCATTAAAGTCATTACGTGGTAACTGAATCCGGCTAATGCCTTTCGTTTTTTTGTTGGTCACCTATGAGGACTCATCTCAAAAAGAGAGAGTGAGAGAATTAGAAAAAATTAAAGGATGGGTGGCGAGATCTCCAGGATATAAAACCTTGAGGTGGATGTGAGGCCTCAGTTGATGAAGGCCGTTAATGAACCCCTCTCGTTATCTCCTGTAATTAGCAAATGGTCTAAACGACCGCTGGTGGTTCATTATTTTTGAATCTTCTGGCTGCCTCCCTTTACAACAGATTTCATTTCAAACACAAAAGCCATGTCAGACATAGTGAGTAAACAACGCAGCCCAGAGCAATTATGGAAGTCATTTAGACACTATGGATACTTGCAGTCAGGGATACACAGTCAGGGTTAGCGTAACTGTTAGCATAAGCTCTTTCGGCGGTGAGCAATTGTGTCAAGCAATTTTCAAAATGAAAGTAAAGCCGTCTTAATTCCTTTAGGAAAGTGTTGATTATACTGTGATAATTTGCTTGCTCTAATACAAGAATGTCATCTCTAGAGAGCTTTGATTAAAAGAGATAACAGCTTGGCCCAAACAATTCAAGAACTGCAGTTTCCAAGCAAATTTCTCCTAAATACTTTTTTGTCTTTGCTTCGTTTGTGTAGAACCTACTGTTTCCAAATCAACCGCAGCAACCCAACAGTCGATTCTCTGTGTCGCCCAGTGGAGATCTCACCATCACCGCAGTCCAGCGGGCCGACGCAGGGTACTATATCTGCCAGGCCCTGACAGTCGCAGGCAGCATCCTGGCCAAAGCCCAGCTTGAAGTCACAGATGGTAAGCAGTGGGGCAGACCGGAGCGCGACGGGGCTTCGGGAATGTGGAAGTGGTTCTTGGTTAGCCAATGTTTCTTCTGTGCTTTTTGGGTTATAGTTCCAGAACTGTTTTGTTATTTGTTTGTCTTCGCTATATCTGGTTTTATGGTGCATTTCAGCTCCTTCTTAAAGATCATCCTGCAGCCACAAATGTTATTTTTCATTATAATATTATATATATTAAATATTATAATATTCACATTATAATATGTGTTTCATATGTTAATTTCAGTTCCTACTGTAAAATTTACAGTATATATTTTAATTATATATACAGTAAATATCTATTAAAATTAGCTAATTAAACCCTACCAGTGATTTTTTGCTAATATGTTGTTGTTGTTGTTGTTGTATTTTCCAAACCCTCCCTGATTATTAATTAATACAATTAATGTATTTTTTTTAACTGGTTATGTTTAACTGAATAAGGCTATTTATTACCCCCTCTCTCTCTCTCTCTCTCTCTCTCTCTCTCTCTCATCCCACCCTCCCTTTCAGCTCTCTTTCATTTTCTCTCAATCAAAAGTTAGCCTACAATTTTTATATCCTTCACAAACAAAGTCCTCGATTCCCCTACACAAAACCACTGGTAGAAAGATAATTGTAATAAGAAAACCACTTCAGTTGCCTTTAGATCCACATTAAGAGCTGAATTGGAATCTGGCCTTGAGCTCTCTCCATGCTGCATTGATTCAGCCGCGCTATGTGCAATAACTAGCAAGCCTGACGACCCTGAATTCTGCTCGTGTTTGAATATAACAGGAACACGTCTCTGTGAACTTCTTCCGACAGCAGGAAAACTTCATTTTAGATTGAGAAGGGAGAGAGAACAAGTGTCCTTGAAAACTTCAGATACTGATGATGGAAAAATGTCTTTGGCAACAATAGTGTGTTGAAAGTTGTGTAAGAGTGTTAAAAAAAATATATATATATATATATATATATATATATATATATATATATATTTTTTTTTTTAAAGGAGTAAGAAGCAAAAAATCTGTTTGTGTGAACTTTCAAACTCCATCTTCAGTCTAAGAGTAAAATGTAAATCTTTTACAAGGTGACAGCTGCTGTAGTTGACAGCAAAATATACAAATTATGAAATCTCGTCTTCAACATTTTACCCAAACCCGAGCAGATGTTTTCCATGAATAGGGTGCACATTGGTGTTCCATTACTTTTTTAAAGTAACATCATTTTGACCATTCATGCAGCATGGTGGGAGTGCAATTAAATAAGTTCACTACGTTTCCCAATTTTTACAGAAACGTTAGAATTAAAGGCATTTGTCATGCTTAACTATTCAACCATGTTACCAATTAATAGCTCCAAAGTATTTGTAAGAACAAATTATCAAACATCAATGATCAACATGTTCTTTAATATATGGGAAATACAAGTTTTCAGTAACTTCAAAGCAGCATTTGGTCCCAAACTAGCAAGCCCCTTTTGAGTGATAGACATATTTTAAATCTTACTTTTAAGCCAGTAAAACGTACTTTTGTTACCAATTCTGGCATTTATTTTATTTATTTTTAATATTTTTTTCTTGATACATAAACTGTATAACAAATCAGTGTTATAAACTGTATTCAATTCTCCCAAATGTTGGTAATAGGGTTGCAAAAATGGCAAACCTCACAAACATTAAATATAAAAAATAAAACTCCCTTGAGGATGTTGGGAGTTTTCTGAACATCTTTTGAAAAAGGGGGAAAAACTTATTTTGTACTCTATTCATGGACAATGCCACCAAACAATTCTGTCTCAGAATGGAGCATTCGAGAAGTGTTTTGGAGGGTGACAGGAAGTGATGAGAGACGGAGGTCATGGCCACACATGCACTGTAGGAAGAGAGTGATTTAGTGGCTATTGAGGTGGCGAGAGCACTGGACAGGTTCAAGGAGAGATTTGATGAAAAATATTTGGTGCCAGACGGTATCAAGGCCTTCACGCTGTCCGCAGCTCTCCTCTGAGCTGAACAGCACTCCATCATGTCAGACTGACACACACGAATCACATAGTTATTAAACACACAACGCGTACCCACCAGCCTAAGTGGACACTCAGGTTAAATCAACCACAGTTGAAATCTTTTACACTTACAATACACTCTTTGTTTTTGGTTTCATTAATAAATAAACAGTCATCTGGCAGATGCGTTTTATCCAAATTGATTTACAGTACACCTATTACAGGTTTAGTGCACCTGAAGTAACCTGAGGTTGAGTGTTTCGCTCAAGGGCGCAACGATGATGGACCCTTGCAGGTTTCAAACAACCTTTCAGTTAATAGCCCAGATCTTTAAAGTCAATGTGAAATGCCATTCACGATTCATTTTACTTCAGCAATCTGATGTGTTTACGAGTAAATCAGGTTGTGAGAAACATTTAATATACAATTTTGAGAAAAGTGAATTGATGAGGAGGGGTTGTTTTCAAACCAAGCGGTCTTTGTGATGTTAGCCAGAAATGAAAATCGAAGGCAGAGCAATTCATTCAATTACATGAATATGAACATTAGTTGAGAACATATCTTTATTTGAACTGGCCTTTTCTTAACTGTTTTCTGTAGGATTGTTAAGAAACCAATGGGAACTCTCTGAAACGTCCGCCTCATCTGTGTGTCCTATAAGCTGAGCTGAGATCTGGCCGATTTGAAAGAACTTCGGCCCATTCTAGTGGAAATGCAACAGATTAATATAGTTAAAGACTGAAAGACTCATTCCACCAGAGGATGCAGTTTTAATCCAAATACAGCCATTATGCTTCGTCAGACTCAATGAGTCTGCTCATGCATCTCTGGGGCTTACTCTGGCTTGATGGATGCACAGGCAAAGCACTCTGAGGTTTAACCTTGGCACAGGGTAATCCTCGTTGATGAATTAGGATGGCACCTCTTCATCCCTGAACCAAAATGAGGCATTCAGATGGAGATTTGGAAAGTCAAAATACCATCCTTTATACAGAATGTGACAAATTCTAACGCACAGCAGAGAGAGAGAGAGAGAGAGAGAGAGAGAGAGAGGGATGGAAGATGCTTTGTTTGAAGCTGTATTTAAGAATTAGAGGTGCAGACCGTAATTAGCACCCTCTGGCTTTTTCTCATTGTTCCACACCTGCTAATTAATGTGTCCTCAGAGAGGCATGGGGACAGCACACACATGTTATTATTGTATTATTATTAGTCAGAGGAATAAATGGTTAGAGCTTCTTCAGGGTCATTGGATTCCCACTCATCAGAAATTATCACTAGATCTGTGCGGAATCTTCACCCACAGAATATTCTGCAGATTTCTTCAGTATCCTAATGCCCATCATTCGCTAAGTTCTAAAAGCATGCAATGACTCTCTTACTTTTTAGGGATTTAATTGACCATTCAGAGTAAATTCTAGAGACTGTTGTGCGTGAAAATCCCAGGAGATCAGCAGTTACAGAAATACTAAAATCAGCCCATCTGGCACCAACTGTCATCCATGCGATTATCTAATCAGCCAATAATCTGGCAGCAGTGCAATCCATAAAATCATGCAGATATAGGTCAGGAGCTTCATTTTATGTTCACATCAACCATCAGAATGGGGAAAAAATGTGATCTCAGTGATTTGGACCATGGCATGATTGTTGGTGTCAGACGGGCTGGTTTGAGAGGTCAGTGGAGAATGGCCAGACTGATTCGAAGTGACAAGGTCTACAGTAACTCCTCCGCGATCAATAAAAATCAAAAGGAATACGCTACAATGGCCCTCCAACCGGTTTTTTATGTTTCCAAACCGGACGCGTCGTAAAACGACGCCAAAGGTACACCCGGCGTCAATAAGCGACGCCAAGGGGTCCTGCCCGAGCGTCCGTATGTGACGAGTTGGGGTGTGAGAATGTGTTGGTAACTCAGATAACCGCTCTGTACAATTGTGGCGAGAAGCATAACATCTCAGAATGCTATTGCACGATGGGAATCTACACAATATTAGGCAGGAGGTTTTAATGTTGTGGCTGATTGGTGTATATATGTTCGTAAAAGGCCATATATCATATTTATGTATGGGTATTTTCAAAAGTGTGCCTTTTAACGTTCATCCCAGTGCAATGCATTTCCCAATAAAATGTAATTGTACTGTATGTGCATTACATTAAACACTAACTTTGTTTAAAAAAAAAAAAAAGACAAATCTAAATTAATTTCTGTGGTTATCTTTTGGTTTACTTGTTTTGAACTAAGCAGCATTCCTTGAATTTATGGATGCAAATCTTTTCATGGTCACCCAGAAAAGGGTGACCATTTTGACCCAAGTCAAACGACACAGAGCAAATAATCCATTGTACTATGGTGGTTCCATAGTTTTAAGAAACAGTTTATGAGTCCATCACTATGCCCTCAGAGAAACTTTCTTGCAACCAGCATGAGGCATTTTTCCCAACCACACTCGGATGTATGGTAATGCATTAAAATTTACTCAAGCTCTGGTTCCTAAATGAAGGAACACAAGCACTAAATGGAAGCTTCAAAACCACCTCTCTGCCACATCAGTGATCTCGAGAAGCAAAGACTCAGCATTTTTCCCATTTTCCAAAAATGTTTTGGGGGTAGAAGCTGCCCTGTGGTGCAACCACAAAATGTGCGTGTAACCCTGTTACATCCAGGAATAGGGAAATCATGGCTTCCTCTAGCTTTCTGTGCCACACGTGACACTGCACTAACAATGTTAATGCTTCCAGACACTTTTAATGATGAACATGCTCTTGTTGTCCTATGCTAAAACAAATGGATAACACAACAGAAAGCTGTAAAATTCATAATGTAATAATATGTTGAGAATTAATTTGTTTAGATGGACAAGTCTTTTAGTGTTATAAAAGTCACTTACTAACATTATCTGTGTTAATATATGTCTGATATTGCATCTTCATTGTCAAGACAACATAGTGCCTGAAGGCTATAATAGTGAAACTGTGTATTTTTAGTGTTGATGTAATGGCCCCATTCAATTCCATTGTAAGTACCTTACTGTAACCAAATTGTTTTCTTTTTTAATAAACAAGGGATGAGAAAAATTATTTGTTTATGGAAAATCAACATTACGCCACAAATACTGTCGATTGTGCTTAACTTCCTTTGAACTCGGAACGTTCCTTTAATTATTTTTCTTATTCTCTTTCAGTGTTGACCGATCGTCCGCCCCCCATCATCCGACAGGGTCCAGCTAACCAAACTCTGGGTGTGGACAGTGTGGCTCTTCTCAGGTGCCATGCATCCGGGGAGCCTGTGCCCACCATCAGCTGGCTAAAAGACAGCGTCAGTCTTCTGGGGAAAGACCCGCGTATGTCCCTGCAAGACCTGGGCAGCCTGCAGATCAAAGGCTTACGGGTAATCCTAAACATTAATATTTCATTTTATGAATAATTTATGTTTATAGAAATTTGGACCAATAGTTCATAGTTTAAATCTAGCAAAAATCTAAACTAACAATCAAAAGTTCGGAAACACCTAATTTTCTTCATTACTGCTATTTCCCACATTTTAGACTAAAGTTTAAGTCATCAAAACCAAGAAATAACACAATGGAAGTTTGGGTGTTATCTCTCTCTCTCTCTCTCTCTCTCTCTCTCTCTCTCTCTCTATCTATCTATCTATCTATCTATCTCTCTTTCTCTCTCTCTATCTATCTCTCTCTCTCTCTCTCTCTCTCTCTCTCTCTCTCTCTCTCTCTCTCTATATATATATATATATATATATATATATATATATAATATATTTATATATCAGTGGTGGGCCGTGCATTTTAAGTCTAGGCCTTCAGTGTGATTCATGCAAAAGTTTCACAATGAATAATGCCTTTGGGCATCATACATTATGTCATAAAAAAAATAACATCTCTGTTATTAAGAGATGTCTAACATGTGACTCCAGTCTGAGGCTAATAAAGTGCGGTGCTGATATAATTATTGTGATCGATCAAGACTTCAAAAGTCTGATTGCTTGGGGGAAGAAGCTGTCATGTAGTCAGCTGGTGCGGGTCATTATGCTGAGATTCCGTCTGCCTGATAGTAGCAGTGAGAGCAGCCCATGGCTCGGGTGGCTGGAGTCTCCGATGATCCTCTGAGCTTTTATCAGACACCGCCTGGTATAGATGTCCTGGAGGGAAGCTCACCTCCGATGATGTGTCTGGCAGTTCACACAACCATTTGCAGGGCTTGCAGCTTGTCAGGATACTCTCTACGGTGCTGGTGTAGAACCGTGTGAGGATGTGGTGGTTCATTACAAACTGTCTCAGGAAGAAGAGGCACTGGTGAGCCTTATTCACAACGGCCTCAGTGTGGACGGATCATGTGAGTTCCTCAGTGATGTGGACACAGAGGAACTTGAAGCTATATTATATAATTTTTTTGGCATGTTACGCCAGCAGAGAAGGCTATGCTGGCCCTGAGAATCTGCCACTGATATATATAAATAGATAATATACAGGTATATATATATATTTATTATATAAAGTACTGAAAAGAGTATATTGTTTGAGCTGAATAAGCCTCAGTATTGTCCCTTTCCAATATCAGACACATCATTATTTTTTTTAATAATTTAAAATGTAAAAATTATTTAAAAGGCACTAATATTGGCCACTATCAATATACATAGTAGAAGGCACAAGCTCTATGTCCAGATGTGTGTCTGTCATTGTCTTTCCAAGGGTGTGTGTATGTGTGTGTGACTCCCAGCTGCCAGAACCCATCTGTGTGTAAGTGTGAGGTATAGGCTTAGCAGAATTCAATCAGATATTGGTAAGACATAACAGAGATGGGCAGAGGGAATCATATTGCATTACGGGGATGAATGGGAAATATTGATTTTGGTAAATTGTTTGATTCTATCACTTAAGGATACGACAGCTCTCCCAAGAATCATTTATGGAAGACCTGACGTTCTCCAGCCACACACACACACACACACACACGCGCGCACACACACACACATGTTGGTGTGGCTATCCTTATGAGGACTCTACATAGACATAATCATTTTTATACTGTACGAACTATAGATTCTGTCCCCTAACCCTAAACCTAATCCTCACAAAAAACTTTCTGTATTTTTACATGTTCTAAAAAACATTGTTTAGTATGATTTTTAAGCGATTTGAATTATTGGGGACACTAGAATTGTCCTTATAAACCACATTTGTAGCATAATAGGCTTGTAATTACCAGTTTGTCACCTAAAAAACATTTCCTCTTAAACCACCCAACCCCACACACACACACACACACACACACACACACACACACACACACACACACACACACACACACACACACACATACACAAACAAACCCACTTTGAGTGCCATATTAAATTTGAAGTCCCGAAGTCTGCCCTACCAGTGTGGAATAGCCATTACGGATGACAGTGCTGCCCACCTCTGACATTTTATCTAATAAATGGAGGCAAGGCACTCTGATGAAAGAACAACTGGGAGAAGGTCCCGGAAAGGTGTGTGTATAGGGGGATACGCTAGCTGTCATCAGTCCAGGGTTTTAGCAACTGCCCCTTTAAATGAATTAGTCTGCCTCACTTTGCGGTTAGGTCTGTGAATTTGCCAGCAAGGGTAAAAGCTGGCATTAGTGTCAGCACTTAAGCTAAACTGGACGTGCCTCAATGTTTGTATTTCCATCAAAGGGAACGATTGGGTTTGTATGCTTTAACCGCAGATAAAATTGATTTGCTGTTCACTGAATTTTCAATGCTTCCAGATTCAAGAGTTATTCGACAGTTTTTGCTTTTTCTATATTAGTTTTTATTGTAATACTATTTTTTTATTATTCCTATCCCAGTTTAATATGCAAAGACAACTATAAGTAAACCATTAATATGTTGTTTTCCCTGAACATTGTGGCTCTATCAAAACAGTGCTCTGTTTGTTTGAGCATCCCAACAGTAGCTCAACCAATGGCATGAGTTTGTGCCGGGACTATCTGTTTGACCGACAGGCAGACGATTTGATTGTTTTGGAAACGTTTTAGGAAACAAACATATTTTTGCAATTTTGTTTAGTGATGTTAGTAATGCAGAAATTACATTTTTCACCTTTAAATTTCAGTTTCGTATTAGCTATGGTTTTAATTTAGATTTAATTTAATCAGATATCTGTTTAGTTTTTCAAAAACAAACACAAAGACAATGTTAAGCTTCATTTAACGAACCTAATAGCTTTCAGTTGTGTTTGATATAATGGCAAGGGATTTTCTTGTAGCAAATTAGCAATTTAGCATGATTACTCAAGGATAAGTTGTTGGAGTGATGGCTGCTGGAAATGGGGCCCATCTAGATTTGATAAAAAATGACTTTAGTCATTAGTGATGGTGCTGTTTTTTTACATCAGTAATGTCCTGACTATACATTGTGATCAGTTGAATGCCACTTTGGTGAATTAAAGTACCAATTTCCTTCCAAAACAGCAAAATCTGTACATAATTCCAAACTTTTGGCAGTCATTGTATATATATATATATACACTACATATACACTCACCTAAAGGATTATTAGGAACACCATACTAATACTGTGTTTGACCCCCTTTCGCCTTCAGAACTGCCTTAATTCTACGTGGCATTGATTCAACAAGGTGCTGAAAGCATTCTTTAGAAATGTTGGCCCATATTGATAGGATAGCATCTTGCAGTTGATGGAGATTTGTGGGATGCACATCCAGGGCACGAAGCTCCTGTTCCACCACATCCCAAAGATGCTCTATTGGGTTGAGATCTGGTGACTGTGGGGGCCATTTTAGTACAGTGAACTCATTGTTATGTTCAAGAAACCAATTTGAAATGATTCGAGCTTTGTGACATGGTGCATTATCCTGCTTGAAGTAGCCATCAGAGGATGGGTACATGGTGGCCATAAAGGGATGGACATGGTCAGAAACAATGCTCAGGTAGGCCGTGGCATTTAAACGATGCCCAATTGGCACTAAGGGGCCTAAAGTGTGCCAAGAAAACATCCCCCACACCATTACACCACCACCACCAGCCTGCACAGTGGTAACAAGGCATGATGGATCCATGTTCTCATTCTGTTTATGCCAAATTCTGACTCTACCATCTGAGTGTCTCAACAGAAATCGAGACTCATCAGACCAGGCAACATTTTTCCAGTCTTCAACTGTCCATTTTTTGTAATTGTAGCCTCTTTTTCCTATTTGTAGTGGAGATGAGTGGTACCCTGTGGGGTCTTCTGCTGTTGTAGCCCATCCGCCTCAAGGTTGTGCGTGTTGTGGCTTCACAAATGCTTTGCTGCATACCTCGGTTGTAACGAGTGGTTATTTCAGGCAAAGTTGCTCTTCTATCAGCTTGAATCAGTCGGCCCATTCTCCTCTGACCTCTAGCATCAACAAGGCATTTTCGCCCACAGGACTGCCGCATACTGGATGTTTTTCCCTTTTCACACCATTTTTTGTAAACCCTAGAAATGGTTGTGCGTGAAAAATCCCAGTAACTGAGCAGATTGTGAAATACTCAGACCGGCCCGTCTGGCACCAACAACCATGCCACGCTCAAAATTGCTTAAATCACCTTTCTTTCCCATTCTGACATTCAGTTTGGAGTTCAGGAGATTGTCTTGACCAGGACCACACCCCCTAAATGCATTGAAGCAACTGCCATGTGATTGGTTGATTAGATAATTGCATTAATGAGAAATTGAACAGGTGTTCCTAATAATCCTTTAGGTGAGTGTATATATACACAGAATATTCCAAAATGTATTTAAAAATAAGTATCAATAAAAATATTGATAAATAAGAAACAACTATTTGTTTTTTGGTCATTCAACCACTGATTTTAGTTTAGTTCTAGGCCACGTTAAAAACTCTATTTTGTGTTTCCTAACGCTATAGTTTCCAAAGTATTATGTACTACTGAGTGTTTTTGGATGTTTTTGGCTGTGGAAAATGCCAGTGTGATGATGCTTAAATGTTGCAAAATCAATAAAGTTTCAAGCAAAATATTTAAATGTAGTTTTAGTTATTCTTTTACTTAGCTTTCATTATTTCATTTCAGTTTATGTTAATGTTTTTAAGTCAATCAGTACTTTTCTTGGTTTTAGTTTACCATAAAAACTCTGATAATAACCCTCTCTTTTTCTTTCAGCTCACTGATTCTGGTATCTACACCTGCGTGGCAGCGAGTTCCAGTGGGGAAACATCGTGGAGTGCTTTCTTGGAAGTCAAAGGTACTTTCGCACTTATGTGCAATTTTCAAAACCACACTCTGACTGACTGTAAATTTACAGTCATTATTATTTCTGGGAAAAGTGATAACTCCTGATGTGCTTATAACTCTATTCTTATATTCTTCAGAGTCTGGTAGTCTTGTGGTGGATAAAGTCAGAGATGAGAATGAGCTCCCAGGTCCCCCGTCCAAACCTCAAGTTACCGATGTCACTAAAAACAGTGTGTCGTTGTCCTGGCAACCTGGCCTCCCTGGAGTGTCACCCATCTCGTCTTATATTATTGAAGCTTTCAGGTATACATTTTATAGCATTACATTGTTTTTGACAGAATCTTCGATGAAAACTTTTTGATTTGACTTAAACTTTTCTTCACACAAGATTAATTAAAAAAATTGGTCAACTTCTCACGCAAAGCAAAAAAAGACTTCAGTCAGTGAAGATGCTGTTTTCAATTTTTATCACAAAAAGCCTGGGAGGGATTGAAGTATAGTCCAGTCAAAATGTCATACCATAAGCCAACAAAACAATTGGTCTTTCCACAAATTTGAAGTTGACAAAAAATCTGTAGTCATGACCTAGGATATTAATACAAGATGAATGGACTGTACGTATGTCCCTGAAAACATTATCAGCGTCAGAATTAAATAAGATGTCCTCTTTGACCATTGTCTATAAAGACATTACAAACATACGTAACATCATTCTGCCTCATTCTCATGCAGCCAATCAGTGAGCAACAGCTGGCAGACTGTGGCTGATCACGTGAAGACCACACAGTACACCATTAAAGGCCTCCGACCCAACACCATCTACCTGTTTATGGTGCGAGCTGTCAATATCCAGGGTCTGAGTGACCCCAGCCCAATGTCCGAACCCGTCCGCACTCAAGGTATTCTGACATTTCACAGCTTAATATGCAGAAACAGCTATAAGTAAAGTATTCATTGACTGATTTCCTTTAAAAAAAAATTACATTGTAGCTCTATGGCAATGTTTTTTATGGTTTGAAAGCCTAATTATCAGAATTCTGACCTGGTGCTTCTTTAAAGTCAATATCAATGAATTAAAGTCAATATTCTTCAAATTGTGGCTTTTGTTCATGGAAAAAGAAGCCTAGTGTAGGTACCAAATGGCCTGATGGTCCCACAAGCTCATTAGTTCCAGTGACAGAGTATAATGTAGAGCAAACATCTACTTTTGGAGTGTATAATTGAGTTAGTGCCCTGGCTGGTACCTTAATGATCACTAAAGAAAAAAAAAGACCAGCCTTGAACTGGATAAAAGATTCGATTAAGGTGCTACAGAGCCCTCCATATGTTCATTAGGGGTGAGTTATTCTTGAACCCTGGGTGGATGTAACCTCACAGGTTGAGATGAAGCTTTGTTTTCTGCTACTGAGTCAATGAGAATGACTCCTCGTTGTCTTCTTTTAGAGGATTAAATTGCATTTAAGGGATTATGTTGTACTGATCTGTGATTTAGCATTGTCAATGCACTATAAGAGTTAATGGCATTGGCTTGTGTTACTCTCTTGACAGATATAAGTCCCCCAGCTCAGGGTGTGGATCACAGACATGTACAGAAGGAGCTGGGAGAGGTTATTGTGAGGCTACACAACCCTGTGGTCCTCAGCCCCACCACCATACAGGTCACATGGACGGTAAGACCCTCTGTGATTGGACAGAGGTTGGAGCACATTAACTGTGATTTGCCCAAAGAGACCCAAGCATTAGCATTAACTAGAGTTAAAACAAACAAACAAACTCAAAAGAGTTCTTGCATGCCTTTGCCTTTTCCTACCGCAGTCTTCCAGCATTGATATGATTTCTCTCAATGTGTTTGTTGTGTGTTGAATTGCATTACAATTGAGGTTTTATAGCTTTGCCTGTGTCACATTAGTTCGTAAGCACTCTCCTGCGGTATATTAATGATTGCTATCAACAGTCATTACGGTGACGAATATAAGCGTCTATCTGTTGAGTCTAAATGGCGGATAGACTGTTTCAGAGGTATTTTTCTCATATGAATAATCCATAAATCAACAACCCACACAGTCTCTCGATGCACCAGCACTCTGGCTGTAAACATGGGTTGTGTCAAGAAAGCTTTTATGATCCTGAATCATTCAATTAATGGAAGTTAAAAAGCTTAGGAAGGAAGCCCATCGGGCTGATTTACACCACGTGTAGGAAGGAAAAGCAGATGTTTAATATCTCACTCTGAAAGCCAGACTCTGGTGTTAAGTAGACATTAATGTGAGTTATGAACGTTCTTTCACTCTGTAAATACAACTTTTCTCAGCCAAATTACAGAATAAAACAGCAGAGGCTTTCAACGAATGAGGAGTCTTGTTTACTTCTATGAATTGTTAATTGTGTTTCTTCTTTGATCTTTATGTTGACGTGATTTCTGTTGATGTTTATGAGCATGAGTGTGCATAAGCATGTTTTGTGTGTATTTGTATTTAAACGTGTTTATTTCTTTGCAGCTGGTTGCTTTCATGATAGTTTTTAGTAGTATTTTATTTACATTTTGTCTGAATCATGCAGTCCTGTCATCCTCTCTTCCTGTTTGTCCTCTTTTGAGTCTTATTTGCACTTTCTTACCTCATCAGGTGGACCGTCAGTCTCAGTTCATCCAGGGCTACAGGGTTTTGTACAGGCAGATGTCAGGGCTTTCCTCCCCTGGGCCGTGGCAGAGCCAGGATGTAAAGATCCCCTCTGAGAGGAGCGTTGTGCTCTCTGCACTGAAGCAAGGCATTGTCTATGAGATCAAAGTCCGTCCCTACTTCAATGAGTTCCAGGGCATGGACAGTGAGTCTCGAACAGCCAGAACAACTGAGGAAGGTACATACATGGATTTCTTTGATTAGATAAAAGAAATAAGAGTTTGACTTAAAAGTCACAGAGTTTTGTAATTGATTTGTTTTACTTCTTAGGGTGGTGTTTGCTCAGGACACGTCCTCGCATTCTAAAGCAGTTAGTTGAGGTTCAACAGAATTCACACGTCTCTTTCATTTAAAAAAAAAAAAAAGCTGTTTATACATGACACGCTATTTTAAAAAGGCGGCGCTCATGGCTTAAGATACTAGAAAACGGTCAAAGATGTCTGTCTAGTGCATGTAAGCAAGTGTTAAAGAACATTACAGACGAAAATCGGATGGCCGTGGTCTCCATTCCGTTTGCGGTCTCCGTTTATTGTGCACGTCTTAAGCTTGTCAAGATTAACATTAACTTACAAACTTTATCATATACATTTTCCACTTCTTGTAATGTCTTTGCTACACTTTAACATGATTCACGCTTAAGAATTCCCATTCATGCATTCATATCCAACCTGAATGCGATGTTGAATTCCTGACCTCTGAAGTGATGATATTACAGTGGGGCTCGTAAATCCTCTAGTGTTGGTCACATATCCACATCACCGATTAAGGAAATTATTTAAGCCTTTATTAAAAAATGTTTTATATAAATGTTTTTAAAGTTGAAATGCTCCATAGAGGTCTAATGCTCCATAAAGTATTCCTGCTCATGTGATACGAACAAACTTAATCATGCTCCTTCTTTTCCGCCATGGTCTTCTGTAAATATATACAGACTCACTCTTGCCATTTATTCTACTGCATTTCGGTAAATCTGCACATGTAACTTAACTAAATAATTAAAATATGTGCGCTCAAAATCTGGCCTTCCACGTCTCTTTCTGTCCTTGTTAGAGCTGGTTATCCTTTGTCTTTGAAGACTGTAGTGTACACCTTTTGGGAATTTCAAGCATTGTATAGCCTTCATTCCTCAAAACAATGATTGACTGACGAGTGTCTAGAGAAAGCTGTTTCTATTTTGCCATTTTTTACCTAATATTGACCTTAAGATATGCCAGTCTATTGCATACTGTTGCAACTCAAAAACAAACACAAAGACAATGTTAAGATTAATTTAATGAACCGAATAGCTTTCAACTGTGTTTGATATAATGGCAAGTGATTATCTAGTACCGAATAATCAATTTCCTTCCAAAACAGCTAAATCTGTACATAATTCCAAAATTTTGGCCGCCAGTGTATATATATATATATATATATATATATATATATATATATATATATATATATAACCTGGAGTTAAGTGCCTTGCTCAAGGACACAATGGTGGTGGCCGTGGGGATCGAACCAGCGACCTTCTGATTAACAGTTATGTGCTTTAGCCCACTATGCCACCACCACTCCTATATAATATATAATATATATTGTTTATATTATTCATGCTATATATTGTTAAATTTGTGTTAACTTTGGACCCTGCATATAACCCATGGGGGCTCAGACAGATAGCTTGTTACTTAATGTTGAGTCACATATGACCATGTCTAGGATTCACAGTAAAGCTTTGAGTTGTTTTCCCTGGTGTGAATGATGGATGCAGCTACACATAAATCTTGTACAAAAAAATGAATTTTTGAGAGTGCTTTAAATGGCAGATGGAACTTTCAAGACATAAATTCACACACACACACACACACACACACACATGTTGTGTTTCCATGTTTTATGGGGACTTTCCATAGACATAATGGTTTTTATACTGTACAAACTTTATATTCTATCCCCTAAACCTAACCCTACCCCTAAACCTAACCCTCACAGAAAACTTTCTGCATTTTTACATTTTCAAAAAACATCATTTAGTATGATTTATAAGCTGTTTTCCTCATGGGGACCGACAAAATGTCCCCACAAGGTCAAACATTTCGGGTTTTACTATCCTTATGGGGACATTTGGTCCCCACAAAGTGATAAATACACGCTCACACATACACACACACACACACACACACACACACACACACACACACACACACACACACACTAGAACACTAGCACAGAAGGTTCCTGATTAAAACTCTTAGCACTATGAAAGGCTCATTTGTCCACAGAGAGTCGTATCTCCGCAACACAGCACCAGCTCTGTCTCCTGAAGCCCCACTGCTCTGTCTTCACACCTTACACCTGCATGTCAGGGCCATTACCAGTGCAAGACAAAACATTGGGTCCCCTGGCAGAGCAGCGTCATGGGGCAGACGAGCTGAGATAGCCCCCTTTTGTTTCATGTTTTACTCTACGTGGTAGTTGAGAGCATTTGTCAAAATAAAAGAAGTGGATGATTTATTGGCCATTGTCTGATTAGACAATTACAGCATCCCTCTAGAGCTCCCTGTTTCTGTTTCTTTTTTCTTTTCTCTCCTGCTTTTCCAAGGCAGCGTTGGAAAAGTATTTGCATTTTATCTAACTCTAGCAAAGATTTCACCCTTTTTCCCTTAAAGAAATTAATTATGATAACCAAATTTGTTATTATGGTTTTACAGAAGGAACGGTAACTATTTTGTCTTAGTTGCTTTTAGTTGGTCAGTCAGCCTGGCCAAGATGTTTTTATGCTGGTTTAGCTGGTGTTTCAGTTTGTCTCTCAGCTTGGCCAGGAAAGAAAAAAAAAAATATTAAAACCAGCTTAAGGTTGTTTTTATAATAGGATACGAGGCAGCTAAACCAACGAAGAAACCAACTTGGGCTTGTTTCCTTTTTGACAGGGAACCTTAGATTGTTTTACGCTGGTTAATGCCTTAGGCTGGTTTACCCTGTTTTGCTGTTGTTTTCATGGTCAATTTTAGTCACTCTGGTCTGTATTTATTGTAGCTCTTTGGTTGAAAATGTGCATTATTATTATTATTATTATTATGTAAAATTATTTTTTTTAAATAGAGGTTGAAAAGGTGAAACAGACACTTTCAGAAAATATCGTATGTCATCTTAATCCATTTTATGGTCAATAATCAGCATTTCCACTGAAACCTTTTCCTTATCGTCATTATCGCCAACATAGCATTTCTTCATATTCAGCATATGCTACAGCCCTGTCATCCGCATCCAGTCTCAATAGTAGCGTGTTTAAATAAGAGAGTGTTATTTTCCTCTGTGTTCTCCTCCAGGCTACAGTAGCGACTGTGAAACAGAGGTCACATTCTCGTAGCTGTACATCACATTGCTAATGGTGCTATTAGCATCGCCTGCACCACCGCACCACAAATGAGGAATATGTATTGTTTGCCTCAAATGTGCATATTGATAAGCTTCTAAATGATTTGCTGCATTAACTTTTAATGACATTGGCTGCACTGTTATGGGAGGGATTTTGTCACCTGCGATGTGCTGAGTTAACGCTACGCACATTAGCGAAATTGAAACAGCCGAATGGTCTTTTATTTCTGTTCAGCTCCAGATGTTTGATGAAGTCAAGCTGTCGTTTGTCCTGTCAGGCCTTTTGGGGATTCAAATGAGCCACCCAGTGTGAGCGATGAGTGCAGCTATCGGATGTGTGCCATTTATGCAGGGATCAGGGGGCACAGAAAGAAACGAGAGGGAGAGAGCGAGTAAGCACTGTTTATAGTAATTGAGCTGTCAGTATTCTGCAGAGTTGCAGCACCTCAGTCTGCCAACACAGAAGTGAGAAAAACATTAAAAAAAAAATATATATATATATATATATATATATATATATATATATATATATATATATATATATTTCACGACAGCCCCATATTATTTATTTCATTCCTTTTTGTCGGAGTTCTGGTGTCTCAATTAGAGTGGCTCTGATGGGGTTAATAAAACTGAGGCCCAGGGTCTCGCCACAATATCACAAGCTGTACTTTCAGCCAAAAACAAAGCAGTCTCTTCCATTTACAACTGGCCGATATTGAGTGACTTGTGGCTGTCAATATGTTTACCCAGTGGAAAATTCTCTACTTTTTCTTTTCGATCGATTCTTTAAAATAAATAAATAAATAAATAAAAAATAACTTGAGTTAGAACCAAGTCAATACAAAAATTTAAAAAAGATCCTCAATTTGTTTTTCTATTGGTTATTACTAACTGTTTACTTGAATAATTAACTTTAACTTTAAGTAATATTTACTTAATTGAGAAATTCTTCATATGCCATTGATTTAAATTAGTTTTATTTTTTGCTGTTGTATTGAAGTTGATTCCGACAATTGTGAAATTTCACTGGAATTGCTATCGACAACTGAAATTTTGGTATCCTGTCAACCATAGTTCCTCAAATTCCCTGGCTCATTCCTCCGAGCTCAGCAACTCACATGCTTGTCAAGAGCGATTTGCCAAGAAAGCAGAGTGGTTCGTGTGGCTCACCATCTCATTGTCTATCAGTAAATATATTTTAGGGCCAGGATTTGAAATCGTAGTGAAATGTGCGGGAGTGTTGTGTCAGGCTTGGCCACCTGCCTTATGTTCTAAAGCTCAACACACACATTGAGTGCTCAATGTACCACAGCGGCTTACAACAGACTCTTTCAGAGGATACATAATGAGAAGGCACGTGTCTTTGTGCATGGTGAGTGATGTACATAAATAGTTTGCCTATCAACCAAAAGGGAAACAGATGGGGGTGGTTTGGATCAGTGGTTACAGATTTGCACTAGTTACCAAAAAGTTAAAGGTTCGAACCCTCACCATGAATCCATTACACTCTTGATCCAAATCTCATGTTGTTACAGTGGGACTGAACTTCATATATCTTTCCAGCAATGCCCTAGCAACTACTCAGTGATGTCATACCAACCACTCAAGGCACCTAAGCAACTGCATAGCAACACCATAGTAACCACTCAGAACACACTAGCAATGTCATAGCAATCACTCAGAGCATCTCAGCAACCGTAGATTAACCCCCAAGCAACCATCCAGCAACGTCCCTTCAACCACCCAGAATACACTATCAATGCCATAGAAACAACTCAGAGCACCTCAGCAATCACATAGCAACACCCTAACAACCGTCTAAAAACACATAACAACCACTCAGAATACCCTAGCAATGAACTCTGAGCACCCGAGCAATCGGCTAGCAATCCTTAAAGGTGCTGTATGCGATTTTAGGCGGTCTAGAATTTCCACAAACTGAGCCGTTGGATTAGGCACGCCCCCTCTATCCAAAAATCTACACCCCAACATACCAAAGAAGCTTTATTGAAACCGACATCAAGCAGATGTTTGTCTAAAACAACAGCAGCAAAATAGCACCCTTAACTGAAAACTATTATGAGCAACATGGCATCAAATTGGTATTAAGACGCATTAAAAGTCACTGCAACTACAATTCTAGGAGAACACTCAAAATGATTGAAAGGCAGAATGCATCAGACATGCTAGGCATCTTTGATTGTTTGACTGAAAATCTTTCAGCTTTTTGCACAGGAGAGCAGCATTTTTTTTAAAGAACTTCACCTTTTAAAAACATGTGTCGAGATAAATGCATTCTGTTCTGTACGTTGGGCTGTGTTTTGCTTTTTGTAGCACAAAAATACATTTAGTCTGGATGGCCCCTAAGACTACATGTAAATCTCTCTCTTTTTTCTGGTTCTCTCTTTCCCAGCACCGAGTGCCCCTCCTCAGCAGGTGACCATACTAACAGTTGGCAATCAGAACAGCACATCTATCAGTATCTCCTGGGACCCTCCTCTAGCGGAACATCAGAACGGCATCATCCAAGAATATAAGGTAAACATTAAAAAGCTCTGTTCCAAAACCTAGTGAGCTGCCTATATAGGCATCATAGGCACATTCCTGATGTGTGGGCTGTTCTTAAAAGCTTGGCAGTGTGAAATGCAAAGATACTTCGGGCAACATCACATGTATCTTTGCAGAAAAGAAGCTCAGTGAACATGTCAATATACTTGTATTTCATTATATTGGGACTATTTTACCCAATATTTGTGTGTGCTGTGTATTTTTATGCTTATTAAAGAATCATAGCAGTAGGTTAGCAATATGCTAATGCAAAACTCTATTGAAATACATTTAGAGTTAATTCAGAATTGATTCTCCTGTGCAGTTTGCATGAGAAGTGCTATTAAAATTGAGAGAGGTGCTGCCTTTGTAGAAATTTCTAAATTTAATGAGATTCCATTTCACTTAGGATGCTACCTTGGAAGAATGCCGCCTATGTAGGCACCTCACTAGGTTACATAAAAAAGAGATGACTTTTCTATGTATTTGTTAAGTATTATGGCACTTTATTTAAAGACATATACTGTGTAGTATGTCATTTTATAACCTGTATTATTGGAGCATAATGAACAAATGTTCATACAGACAGCAACAGTGTGGCTTCTTATCTTTTATCACAATTTTAAATTCTCTTTCTCTCAGATCTGGTGTTTAGGGAATGAGACCCGTTTCCATGTAAATAAGACGGTGGATGCAGCCATTCGTTCAGTGGTGGTCGGAGGTCTACAGGCAGGGGTCCTGTATAGGGTGGAGGTGGCCGCCAGCACCAGTGCAGGAGTGGGGGTGAAGAGTGAACCACAACCCATTATTATAGGTAAGAGATGCATTGAGGCCATGAGATTTTCCTTTTCTGTCCCATTCTTTCTGCCATTTTGTGGTGATTGTCAAAGATGCCCTAAATGATAGCTATTCATTGGGCCACTTTAATTGCAGTCACCAAAATGAATATTAAATCACAGTCAAGGCCACTGATCTATTTTTTCCCCAATGCTTTGGGTGTATAGATTATGAGTTATGTGATTTGTTGCAGGTTGTGACTGGTTTGACCCATAAGTGATGATTTGGCCAGTGACATGCCCTTATTCCCAAATGTCAAGCTCACTATTCATCTTCACGCACAGCCAGAGGCTGATAGCTGTTTATCAAGACTGTGGCTTGTGTGTATACTACCATATTTTGAAGCAATACAAGGCAGAACCTCAAAATAATAAACGAAAGACAAAATGTATATCTATTTTTTTTGTAAATAACTCTCCCTGGTGTTATTGTGCAAGATTCGTCAGTACATGTTATTCTAAACAAGTATTTTAATGTTTTTTCTTCAAAATATAATAGCTTTCTTTTCTTCCGAAATGACTTTACTAGTCTGATGATGTAAGCAAGGCCATATGGGCGGGGAAACATTCTATTAACCAATAATATCAAAGACTAACATGTTGGTATCCAATCAAATCTAGATTGTATTTGATTTATGTCTTTGAAGTTCATCCTGGATTAACTGCAGAAGTTCACATAGATGCAATTGTCCTTGTTAATTGGCTGATGAAGGCTTTTGTTGGCAATTGATAGTCTATGTATTCCATTATAAGAGTGTAGTCCATCAATAGACCAAGGTGATTCAGATAGAGATCAGTGAGGTGCATCGCAGTTCAACCTGGCCAGTAATTTCGGTGAGGTCTATCCTAAATCCAAGGTTCAGACAATGGCATATGAAGTATCCCATGTCTTATGGTTGGAGTTGGCATCAGTTCATCCTCTGAAGTCCATTGTAATAGACTGAAGTGATGTTTGGCTGGCACCGGCTTCATTCAGTCATTATCACACAGCGACACGTAGCAGTGGAGTCCAGATAGGAGTCCCGAGGTTGAGACAGGGATACAAATAAAAATAAATGGCATTCAATTTATTGCAGAGTTATAGATCATGATCAATATTTCTGGTTTCTGGTTCCAGCAGATCTAACTAAAGCAGTCTAACTGTGAGTTAATGGATAAATTAGGTGTATGCCTGGCTAAATAGATGAGTCTTTAGTCTAGACCAGGGGTTTTCAAACTTTTTGTGTGTGGGGACCACTATTTCTAATCAAGAATTTTCGCGGACCACCTCATAATACACATAATAAAATATGTCTACACACAGTCCTACCTGAATTAATCCGCACCTCTAAATAGGCTTACTAGCACTAAAACTATAACTGGTCATCACATCAGTACAACAGGCTTGTTAAAAGAACGTTTACTGCACACACATTTTTTTTTTTTTACAAAATACACATTTAATGAAAACACAGTAGGCCTACTCCAGGTTAAAAATAAAAATAAAAGTTGTCAAAAGGAAAAGCCATTGGAGTCTATTTGCTAGCCCGATATGAACGTAGGCTAATATCCCCCTTTGTCCCCCTCCACATCTTTCCCTTCCTCTTTTTATCATCTGTCTGTCTAATATAGGCCTATATTAAAAACAAACAAACCTTACGTAGGCGAGCAGGTTGGCGAGGTTCGCTATGTCAGTGGATTCGTCCAGCTGAAGAGCAAAATATCGACTGGCTTTGATCCGCGATATTAGCTGGTCGTTCACATTGCTGGCCATCTCCTCGATTCTGCGCTGCACAGTGTTGTCTGATAATGGAATCAAGTCCATTTGCTTTCGTGCTTTGTCACCCAGCATGATACCCACAGTCTCTTTAATTGCTGGTAGCACCACCTCCTCCCCGAGTGTATGTGGCATCCCTTTTTTTACTATGATTCGGGACACCCGGTACGAGACTTCCACTGCTTTAGCAATAGCACCACCTGCAGATGTCGATTCTATAACTTTTTTGCTTGTGCGGTATTCCTGGAGCTTGCTTTTGAAAAACTTCGACTGGCTTGGACTTAAATTCCCCATGCTTGGTTTCCAGATGCCGGCGAAGATTTGATGGTTTCATGCTCTCGTTAGCCAGTGCCTCGTAGCAACAAACGCAAACGGGCAACGGCTCGTCTTCGGGAACGGTGTAGCTGAAACCTAATGCTAAGTAGCTTTCGTCAGTATTTTCTCTTCACCCTACTTTTCTTAGTTTTTTTATTTGGAATCTGGCTCGTAGATGCCTCCGACTCACTGTGAATCTCTTTATTGGTTGCCTCTTTTCTCTTCAGAGAACCTGTTTCTATCCACCGATCCATATTGTGGTTCTAACGGCACTGAACTTGAACGTCACGGCCGAGCGCCACTAGCTCATTTTAGTATAAGCACAATAACTTGACAATTTAATTAAAATTTTATATCAATATAGGCCTACATTTTCTTTTTAGTTTTTATTTATGGGAATTTCCTGGTAAAATTAAGGTAAAAAAATATTCTTTTATATTTTATTTTGCCTTTCCACGGACCACCTGGAGTACCGGACCACAGTTTGGGAATCACTGGTCTAGACTTAAACTCAGTGAGTGTGTCTGCATCCCGAACAATGTTAGGGAGACATTTCCATAGTTTAGGACCCAAATATGAAAAGTATCTTCCTCCTTTTGTGGATTTTGTTATTCTAGGAACTATTAACAGGCCAGAAGTTTGTGATCGTAATGAACGTGATGGAATATAGTGTGGTAGAAAGTCACTTAAGTACTGCGGAGCTAGACCATTCAAAGCTTTGTATGTAGTTAACTGAATTTTAAAATTAATACAAATATTATAATATATAAATGGATGCGAGGGTGTAATCAAACATACTTCACCTAGATGTATACATATGTATACATAATACAGATTTAGGCAGTTGATTTAAATGCACTGATAAAACGAATCCCTTATATTTTGCATCGAGAAGTTGGTTCATTCAGTTGGTTCATTCAGATGGTTCATTTATGCAACTACTTTGCATAAATGATTCGCTGATTCACTTGTGCCCCACACAGCCTTAAAGGGATTTTGCCTTCTGTTTTGAAGGTTTTTTTTTTTTGGTAATTGCTGCTGTTTATCACTATAAATCAATTATTTTAAATATGTGTTTCCTAGTATTATTAGTGTCTATTAGGAATAAATGTATGTTACATTTAATGATGTCATCTTATTTGTTTAAATGACCCATGGTTCTGCTATAGTAATAATGTGGCATGCTTAACTGTAGTAACCTACTGTTTAAAGTAGCTTCCCCAACACTGCTGCTCACTGAAGTGATGCTAAACATTAAAGTGATGTGCTTTTAACGCTCTAGTTGAGTTGATTAAATGCTTTTGTGATGCTGTTTGCTGGAGCACAAATGTTTTCATTGTGCAATTAAACTAGACACAAAATCTACCCATAATGGTCTATGTACTAAAAAAAGAGTACTGTATGTATCTCATGTAGGTAAGGACTTTCGGGATGTCATCTTGAGCGGCAACAGGAATAATAGCATAACGGAGCAGATCACAGACGTGGTGAAGCAGCCCGCCTTCATCGCGGGTATCGGAGGGGCATGCTGGGTCATTCTCATGGGCTTCAGCATCTGGCTCTACTGGAGGAGGAAGAAGAGGAAGGGTCTGAGCAATTACGCAGGTAGAGACAAACTCCACTTACAGCTACAGAAACACAATCTCGTTTCAGTTCTTTTTAAGTGTGTTTGTGTGTCTTCTGTGTTAGACTGCCTGTCTTGTCACATTCCTTGATTCCGCCGGCTGCTGCTTTGCTGTTCTGACTCGGCACAACACAAACACGCATTAAAATAATCATTCACCTGCAAAGAAGCAGACACACAAACAAGCTTCCACAGCACGAGTGAGCACTGCAGGCCTTTTAACACACACTCTTCTCTGTCTTCTTGTTTTGCAGTTCAGTCGTTCACCTTCACTCCTGCAGGTACTGTTCATTTGTCCCATCTTTATGAACCCCCATTTCCTACTTTCTGCACTTTACCTTGATTTCCTGCTCACAATCTAGTGTCTAGCTTTCTATGATTTAATCTAGCTAGTCTTCAGATGAATTCCACTTTGCATTAGATGCACAATTCCTGATATACTGTATATATAACATGAATGTAACTTTTGGCTCATGTCAACACAGAAAAGTATACTTGTGAAGCTATTTGATAAGGTCAGATAATTGAATGTGTCAGTACTAACTCTGGTGCTTAACAGAGGCAGGTGGGTTCTCCACTTAGGCTTGTGTTTCTTTGTTCTTTTTTAAGGCCGTTTGTTTGAGCGGTGTCATCTGTGCTGCCATAGTTTCTTTCTTGTCGTTTACTCGTCATCTTCATGTACCTTTTCTTTTCTCCACCCTTTTGGGTGTCTCGGTTTGCGCAGGTGTCGCAAATGTCTTTTTAGTTTTTCTATATCTAAGTTTTCCTTCATTATTCTTGATTCCTGCCTTTGTTATTAAACGCTTGAACAAACTTACATGGCTGTCTAAATCAATGGTTCTTAACTATTTGATAGCAGCTCAGAAATGGATTGCAGGTCTGTTCTAATTGGATCACGGACAGCAGGGAAAAAACAATGTTAAATGCAAAATAATACAGTGCAACAAGCTATATAATTGTGTGTAGTTAGGACAGCAAACTACATTTCTTATCAACTTTTAAAATGGAGTAGAAAATGCTTATTTTGTTTTTAATCCAAGGCCATGTGTCAAATCGAACTTTATGGTATTTTGGTTTATTAATATCATTAAAGAAATAACACTGCTAATTAATTTGTATTAAAACACTGTTTTAAGGGTTGGCAAGCTACTCGAGTCCAATGTGAAAATTTGAAGCAAAATATTTGGTGGTATATATGTTTTCTGGGGGTTATCTTATTTGATACAATTTCTTAAATAGTTATTGGCAAAATTCTGGGTTGCAAACCATATTTGTACCATCACACCAAATACCACCCAGTTCTAAATAATGGTCTTGCCACCATTGATTTTTCTACTCATTTTAACAATAGCTTTAGAAATGTTTGGAATTCAGTGGTTGGTTTATCTGCAAGGTGTGTGACATAAAGGAGATTCACAGGCCTACAGAGGTTAACCAGCGATGACCTGATCTATTTGAACGGTCGGCCACAATCACACACTGTATTGATAACAGAAAAAGAAAAAAAATCCCTCAGCTAGCCCAGGTTCACCTCATGTCTCTTGGGGATTGTATGTGGATTGAGGTGCGCTTTTATCATTTTAGAGGGTTTCGCTCCAAACTTCATTACCAATGAAATCAGTCTCCCAGCTAAAGCAGACACCTCTGTACTCCACTTTCTCTTATTTCTCCCTTGAAGATAAGACCGTGGTAGACAGGTGTTCAGGTTTTATGGCCTAGATATCCCCCGCTCTCCCCATTTTAATGCACTCCAGTGGTCCCTCATCTCCACTGCTTCAGTGGGCTTCAGGGTTCTCTAGTCCCAGAGGAGCACATCTTGCACGGTTTCCCAGTGACCATGTGCTAAGCAGATAAGTGCACTGTTCAGAGCAGTGTCAGAAAAACTTTTCCATTAAGAGGCAATAAATAAAATAAAATGTAATTAAATATGAAATAAAATGACATTAGGTGTTATAAAATTAATTTAAAACAATTTCCCCCCACATTTTCAATTTTGGGGGCATTTTTGTCCATTTCAGTGGCAAATGAACCTGAGCCCTGGTTCATTTCTGACCTTTGTTTTGGCTCAGTACCAACATGCCATATCATGTGTGTATAGGTACTTTTGCAGCAACATTGGTCCATGCTTGCAGAAGGTTGTTTCTTTTATAGAACGAGAAGCTTCTGAATCTAACCGGAGATTTGTGTATTTGCTTTTTCCTGCAGCCAATTTGTCTTTGGCTTATTAATACGGTTCACTGCAAATCTTGTGAACGCTCCAGCATTTCAGGGTTTATAGAACAAATAAAGCGGATGGTTTCTAAAAAAAATTAGACATTAGTGTCAAGGCGTTTCTGTTCTGAAAGGAGATGACATTTAAGATATGCATCTCTGCTTTTGCAGTATTGTATTTAATCGAGGCCGGGGGGTGTTGACGATGTCTATAAGTGGTAAATGCGCAATCCAAATGCACCTGTTCACACAAACACGCTAACAAACATATTCATTCCTCTTCTCTCTTAAAGCTGTCATCACCACAAGGCTAAATTAAATTCTGCTCAGGCAGGAAGGAAGATTTGATGGTATTTTTATACGCTGATTTTGTCGTGCCGCAGTAAATGCTTATTAAAGAGGAGTAATCAGTTTTCATATTGGAGAGAGTGCTTATCTGGAGCCAAGCCTAAAGCCGACCAGTGCCAGTCCACGGGCACATCAAAGAGTCAGCAATGTGTCCTATTGTAGATAGGCACTTAACAAACCTGCGCACACACATAGTGACACATAAAAAGAGTCCCTTGGGGAGAGAAAACACCTTTAGTGTTTGTTTTCAATTTACTGAAATGCCAGTTTCTGGAACTAGACATGAATGCAAAAAATCTCAACAAACATTGTGCTCATAGAAAAGACCACCCCTGGTTAGTGTCCATCAAGTTTAATGTTTGAACTGTCTGTTTGTTAAAAGAGGTGATGGATTATTAACAGTGGAGACGAAAATGTCACAAATCTAATTCAGATTCTCTGCAAATCTCTGTGTAAACAGATTGAGTGTCACTCTGGTCAGAGCATTTGCTACTTGCTGGATAAAAGGGAATGAAAAACCCCAGTTTAGATTCTCCATTCCTAAGTTGCTTATTGTCGCAAAGTGACTATATTTAGAAGTGCTAGGTGTGATTATATTTCTGTTGTATTGCAATATTTCATTTCTCCAAAATCCTGCTGCACATAACTGTACTTTATATTAAACATCATAAATGTGTTACACTTCGCAGCATTTTTACATGCAGTCTGAACAGTCAAATTAATTGCTATTAGAAATATGTTACATTGTGACTGGATTAGATACAATGTAATGTTGGTTTTTGGTTCAAGCCCAGCAAGGAGGAAGTGGGGGCACATTTTTACAAAATTAAAACTTGCATCATTGTCCCGTCACGTTCTGCACATTATCCGTCTTGTTTACTTTTCTTTAGAAGTATTTTGACTAACTTGATAATGCGTTCAGCCTCAAATTGAAGTGCATCTTCAGGTGCATTTTACCAAAACATATTTTACCATGTTGTGGCAGGGCGGAGGGCGGGGCCGGGTTGTGATTCCGCACACCCAGCCCCTAATCAGGCTGATTAGCCCGAGAGGAATAAGGGCCGACTGGAGCGGCAGTGCGACAGAGAGAGAGATTTACGGGCAGCTGCCTGGCACCTGTGTGTGTTTGTCTTTTTGGATCAGATTATAATTAAAATATAATTTATATCGTCAAGCCAGTCCTTGCCTCCTCCTTTCCATCAATCCCTTTACACTGGCGCTGAAACCCGGGAAGGTAGAGGGCTCGCCGCTACCATCCACCCCAAAGGAGCAGCCACGGCCATCCGTCGGAGGACGGAGGAGCCCGGCCACCTGGAAGCGGAGAAATGGTCACCGACCGCGAGGGGAGGAGGGGGAGACCCCTACCGTCCACCAAAAACGCGGTGGGGCATTCCGTCCACCAGGGGCCGGAGGACTGCCTCCGATCCGCCCGGGGATGCGCGGCTTTCATCCATTAGAGGGTGGAGGAGTGGAAGAGGACCAAGCTACGGAGTAAGTGTTTATTTTTCTCTCTCTCTCCTCTCCCACTGCCGCTCAGTGTTGGCCTTTTATTTTTGTTTCCCTCCTATGGTCCACGTAGACAGGAATGACCTGCCGGCAGACAGGGCGAAAGGCATGCACCCCCACCACCACCACCTGAGAGAAAGTGGGATGAATGTGGCAGGGCAGAGATCGAGGCCGGGTCGTGATTCCGCACACCCAGCCCCTAATCAGGCTGATTAGTCTGAGAGGGATAAGGGCCGATTGGAGATAGCAGTGTGACAGAGAGAGAGAGATTTACGTGCAGCTGCCCGGCACCAGTGTGTGTGTTTGTATTTTTGGTTCAGTTTATAATTAAAATATGATTTATATCATCAAGCCGGTTCTCACCTCCTCCTTTCCATTAATCCCTTTACATCCCCCAATATCAGCGCAGAAAATGCGAAACTATAAAGTCTGTAGATTCCATTTTAAGCCACTTGAAGTAGCTTTTGGATAAAATATGGACAACTGACTAAGGTTCTTAACACACCTTTCATCATTAATCCATCCTTTCAATGTTTCTTTTGTACCCTTTCCTTTTCAAACCACTTCCCCTTTTTCATGTAGCCACAAGTACATGAACAAGAAAAAGGCAGAGAAAGAAAAGAGGGAAAAAAGGACAATATGCTTAGATATTAACTGAAAAATCTATTGTGCCTGTTTATTTACTCGTTATGCTCTAGGCAATTTAGTCTCTTGTATAAGATTACAAAGATTGATTAATAAAACATTTCATTTCCTTATCAGCTAGTAGTAGGCCGATATATAGTTGTTGTTGTTGTTTTGTTTTTGGGTTTCTTTGCTCTTTTTGGAACTATCGGTTATCTGCAAAAATCTATGCCAATAGTTGGCAATAGTTTTAATCTATTGAATGTAGGTCATCATCTCAAAATATGTATGTGTGTTCCAAGCTTGTTTATAGTTAAAAGGCATGCGTTATGCACCAAATTTTCATTATATATATAATTGGGATTTTGATTGCACAATAAACTGATGGGATTTTATTCATTTTGGACTCTTGTAGCCTCAATTACCTTTAGACCTCTTTTATCAACCCCACACATTTGTTCTACAGACATGAAAGACACCTCAAAATATAAGGCTCTTTGTAGAGAGATATGCTATTACTTATTATTAACGGACAAACATACTCTTACATCCATTTTTTTTTTTTGCCTGGTGGACAAAAAATGGACAGAAAAAATTCCAGTACCCATTGTAGGAGGGAACAACATTATTTCTAGGGACCAAAATGTCAAAGAGACTTAGAGTTGGGCTCTTTTGAACTGGGAAATAAAGCAGCCCCCCATAAACAACCTATTTACCACTTAGGAACCAACCTAGCAACCCTAGCAATCTCATAACAACTTGCTGACAACCACTCAGAACACCTCAGCAACTGCATACCATTGTGGCGGCGAGTTTTGCAAAGGCAAGCACCACTCACATTATCTTCAGAAATGTAAACATTTAGTTATTTTTGTGCTGTAGCAGATTTACAAGAATTATCCATCTGAACGGTCAAAAATGTGCATTTTTGTTATGATTTTGTTATGATGTTGCATACTTAGCTCTCTCTCTCTCTCTCTCTCTCTCTGTTTTTTATCCTCTTCCTGAACCCAGTGACGTTCCAGCGTGTTGATGGAGGCTTGATGAGCAACGGGAGGTAAGATTCCTGTCATCCACTCTCTTGTTTTCCCTTGTTTTTCCTCGAAGTGCCAAAAAACATCCCCGGTTATTATCTTTGTGCCAATCACTTGCCTTTAACCTTCAAAGACCGGCTCCTCAATTCCAAACCTCATTCATATTCTGTCCATCAACCCCTGTAAGGTCATCAAAACCATTATCCTCTACAAGGCAGTCATCTTCCGCCCCGCACTCTACTTTTAACAGGTTCGCACCATCTCTGCACTGCTAGAAATTCATCTTAAGAGACGTTGCAGATGGGAGAAATAAAATGTTTTTTTCGTAGATTTCCATGAGATTACTTGTGGGTGCACACAACCGTTTCTGGCGGGTCAACAGCTTGATTAACCTTCTAAAAGTCACAGTAGAGTCCGTCAATTTGGAAAAAATTTTGCATGCCATGTAACACAAGGGTGTTTCTTCAACAATTGGCATGTTTGACCTTCTGGACTTTTAGAAAATAAACTGCATTAAAATACACTTCTCAAACTCTCTTGTTTATGTCATTTGTCTGCTAACAATGTCTAACAGTGTCCAACAGTGGATATACCAATGTATTAATTTATCTGTCATTTTTCTGAACCAACATATGTCATTTCCATCACATCTCAAATTATTTGTTTTGTTTGATCACATTCTGTGATTAAAAACATGAATACATATGCTAATGGGAATTACAATATACGTTTTTGGACTTCTTTGTCTTGTTAAGGTTAATTTCATAGCTAGCATTTTTGGTTCTGGTGGAAATGATGGCACTGAGGGACAGTCGTAATTTGTGGAAAAAATGTTCCGTTATGTTCCGTTCCCCATGATCACACAGTTTTATCATATTTGAAAGTACCGACAGTGAGTCTGGATGGCATCTCTCCGTTAAATCATGCGTCAAGCTGGTTCTAATATCACCATGTGACTGATGGATGCAAAAATGAGCTCTGCCTGTTTGTGTACCCTGCATACCTTCAAACAAACGCACACTAGACACTTGCAAGTATGCACACAAATCTCTGCATATATCCCTTCACGGGCGGCTAGCCTCTCATAAATCTCACCCCCAAAAAGAATTAGCAGGAACAATTTAAGCAGAGAGAGGTTTTATTTCATCATTTGTCAGTCCCCCCCCCCATCCCCACTGCATATGCGGACCCCCACGGTGATAAATTTGCCTGTCACCTCAGCTGGGCATATGGAATATGAGCATGTGTAATAATGTAAATATAATTACCCCAGGGAGAAGCTAGGCTAACCCTTCCGGAATCTACTGGCAGGTTTGTGCTTCGTTTTTTTAGAGGGGGGCAAAAAGAATAGGACAGGTTTGTTTGAATGACACCAGTTACCCACTGGATTGCAAGAATCGGTCGAAAAGGGAGCTCTTGTCTTAGAGTCTTTTATCATACCTGACAGGCCAAATGCAGAGAGTGGAGCTTTTTACAATAATTCTGCTTGCCTACACCTCTTCTCAGGGGTGTCATGAATATATATATATTCTGAGGGGCAAGAGTGGCAGTCCCACCCTAAAATACTTAATAACTTACTAATCCAGCTGAGATATTGTGTTTTCAATTAGCAAGTATGGAAACTGGGGTTTAAATCCTGACCAAATGTAAACATTTTAAGATGTAATTTTAATAATGATTTTTTTTTTTTTTAAACAAGCAAGATTGAAGTTGAACTTGACAGTCAACTTAATTTATGTCACAGCAGATTAGATTAGATTAGATGAACAATTTTATTTTGTACAATAATAATTCAATCTAAATAGCAAAGACGTTCGAATCCCGGGTGTGCTGAGTGACTCCAGACAGGTTTCCTAAGCAACCAATTGGCCCGGTTGCTAGGGTGGGTAGAATCACGTTGGGTTAACCTCCTCATGGTCGTTATAATGTGGTTCTCGCCCTCGGTGGGGTGTGTGGTGAAATGCCGCGGAGAATAGCATGAAGCCTCCACATGCGCTACGTCTCCACGGTAATGTGCTAAACAAGCCATGTGATAAGATGCGCGGATTGACGGTCTCAGACGAGGAGGCAACTGAGGTTCGTCCTCCACCACCCTGATTGAGGTGAGTCACTACGCCACTACAAGGACTTAGAGCGCATTGGGAATTGGGCATTCCAAATTTGGGAGAAATTTGTTTTCAATTGGTACATTCCGTGTGTTTATTTTAGCATGTTTGTCTGTACAGTAATGTAGTTCACTAGTTATTTAGTTTTTTATTGGCCAACTACTAGTTGTTCAACTAGTAGTTGGCCTACTATAAGCCAAACTTTCAGTTATTCAGTTATTTGCCTTCCCCTGTGCTCTGAAAACACAGCAGTCACCTAACACCTTCCACTCACAATTGCAGCCTGGTCTCATGAAATTTACGTGAACATGACTACATTTGTGCAATTCAAAATGAACGTGCTGAATATCACGTTTGGCTGCAGGTTTACAGTGAAATGTCCAGCTGGGGGCGCCAAAAGCAAGTAAAATAGTGTCGTATTCAGACGCGGTTTTGAGGTGAATTTTGGATATAAATTTTTTTTACATACCTCCCTAACCTAAAACCTTTGCCTGAACCTAATCAATAGTGTTTAAAAATATAAATGAGACGTTTAAAACTGTCATCCTTACCTCATCAATGCCTAAATGTAACCATTAGTGTTTTAAAATGCAGAAGTGAAATGAAAAACCAAATATTCTGAAGCAAACACATCATTCTGTGTCACTTCTATGACTCTGTATTGACATGTATCAGCTTGAGTTCATGGGTGGACCACGGTCCTCCGACTCTAAGTCCAACACCCTATGAGGTGAGTTACCGCACAAGCTCATTTATTTGGGAAAAGTGTATATATTATATGCGAGTCTGTAATACTCGTAATACATTCAAATGTATTGTTTTAAAAAGATGTGTTTGAGTAAAAGTGTGTGGATATCATAAAATAGCAGGTTCTGAGTAACAGAGAGACAAATAAGTATTTATAAAGTCATAATCAGCCATTAAAGTCATGATTTGACTGAAAGTGAATAAAGCACACAGTTGTAGCACCTCTAGAGTTTATTTCACCTGGAAACTGATGGGAAATGTTCCTGGAGACATACCGAACAATTTTGGCAAAAATGTATATAGAGTCACGTTTTCACTATGAGATCAGGTTGCACAATTGCGTCATTAACTTACAGTATAAAAGGCCGTCTTAGCAGGGCTGCCATCAGTCGTCACAACCAGCCAAATTTTAGCTGTAAATTTACACTGACCTTCGCGGTTCCCTGTACATGCTGAATTGAGGTATGTGGCTTTTTGTGGCTGTTAATGTTTTTATGTTACTTGGCTGTGTCTGGCAAACTTGAAGTTTACTATTCCTACATTTTTCCAGTTTTTACTCTTTTCATGCAGTGTTCGCTCAAAATTCTGAGAGGGCACACGTTTACCTCTTCTTTTTGTCTGTTGCTGTATCTATAGATAAAGGTGTTTCAGTAGAGTGAATTAAAGCCCCTGAAGGTGTCATGAGCAGTAGACACTATCACCTGATTGCCTCTGAAAGATTTTCTGCTCAAGTGAAGTTCTACTCACAATTCATTTGATGATTCCATTTTAGATCCCAGGGGTCTCCTATCTAATCAAAGAGGACATCCAATTACATTTTTGTAATAGTGATACCTTGTCTTTTCCTATAGCACCCATGAGACTAGTCGATAAGCACTTATCCCTGTAGATTTGACATAAGAAGGAAATTCTTAAATATACTGTGTGTGTGCGTGTGTGTGTGTATATATATATATATATATATATATATATATATATGCATTGGATAATGGATTTATCTGCTCTTCTGGAAAAATCCCAGTGACCGATCTTCCTATAGAACTGATGGGCGAACGGGGTAGAATGTGTTAATTTGTTACAGTCTTTGTTTATTGCATTAAATAGACAATAGCAAATGAGGCCACGTCTGTTTCTTCAGCTTCTCATTGGATGCTGCCAAATTGCTCATGCTGAGCTACTATGCTAAATCGATCACATAATAAATGATTCATGGAAGATGAATAGGCGGCATATTGGTCAGGCCTGGAACTGATGGAAACTTATCATGTCACTTTATTTGCCTTACCCAGTGCAATGTTTTTCTTTTCACTCAACAGTATCTTCTATTCTTCCCTCATTCCTTCCTTTCTTCTGTCCTATCTTCCTTCATCACGTCCTTTGTCTTTTCTTTCCTTCCTTCCTTCCTGCACCCTTCATTCCTTCTTTCTTTCTATCTTTCTTTCCTTCCATCTTTCCTTCCTCTGCCCATTCTTTCTTCTCTTCCTCCCTCCTTCCTTCCTTTTTTCTGTCCTACCTTCCTTCATTCCATCTTTCTTTCTATCTTTCCTTCCTTCCTCTGCCCATTCTTTCTTCTCTTCCTCCCTCCTTCCTTCCTATCTTCTGTCCTACCTTCCTTCGTTCCTTCTTTCCTTCCTTCCTCTGCCCATTCTTTCTTCTCTTCCTTCCTCCTTCCTTCCTTTCTTCTGTCCTACCTTCCTTCATTACTTCCTTTGTCTTTTCTTTCCTTCCTTCCTGCACCCTTCCTTCCTTCTTTCTTTCTTTACTTCCTTCCTCTGCCCATTCTTTCTTCTCTTCCTCCCTCCTTCCTTCTGTCCTACCTTCCTTCATTCCTTCTTTCTTTCTTTACTTCTGTCTTTCCTTCCTTCCTCTGCCCATTCTTTCTTCTCTTCCTTCCTCCTTTCTTCCGTCCTACCATCCTTCATTACTTCCATTGTCTTGTCTTTTCTTTCCTTCCTTCCTGCACCCTTCCTTCTTTCTTTCTATTTTTCTTTCCTTCTGTCTTTCCTTCCTCCCTCATTCCTTCCTTTCTTCTGTCCTACATTCCTTCATTACTTCCGTTGTCTTTTCTTTCCTTCCTTCCTTCCTGCACCCTTCATTCCTTCTTTCTTTCTAGCTTTCTTTCCTTCCATCTTTCCTTCGTCTGCCCATTCTTTCTTCTCTTCCTCCCTCCTTACTTCCTATCTTCTGTCCTACCTTCCTTCATTCCTTCTTTCTTTCCATCTTTCCGTCCTTCCTCTGCCCAATCTTTCTTCTCTTCCTTCCTCCTTCCTTTCTTTCTTCTGTCCTACCTTCCTTCATTACTTCCTTTGTCTTTTCTTTCCTTCCTTCCTGCACCCTTCCTTCCTTCTTTCTTTCTTTACTTCCTTCCTCTGCCCATTCTTTCTTCTCTTCCTCCCTCCTTCCTTCCTTCCTTCCTTTCTTCTATCCTACCTTCCTTCATTCCTTCTTTCTTTCTTTCTTTCCTTCCATTTTTCCTTCCTTCCTCTGTCCATTCTTTCTTCTCTTCCTCCCTCCTTCCTTCCTTTCTTCTGTCCTATTTTCCTTCATTCGTTCTTTCTTTCTTTACTTCTGTCTTTCCTTCCTTCCTCTGCCCATTCTTTCTTCTCTTCCTTCCTCCTTCCTTCTTTTCTTCTGTCCTACCATCCATCATTACTTCCTTTGTCTTTTCTTTCCTTCCTTCCTGCACCCTTCATTCCTTCTTTCTTTCTATCTTTCTTTCCTTCCATCTTTCCTTCCTCTGCCCAATGTTTCTTCTCTTCCTTCCTTTCTTCTGCCCTACCTTCCTTAATTACTTCCTTTGTCTTTTCTTTCCTTCATTCCTGCACCCTTCCTTCTTTCTTTCTTTCCTTCCTTCCTTCCTCTGCCCATTCTTTCTTCTCTTCTCTTCTCTTCCTCCCTCCTTCCTTCCATTCTTCCCAATTTCTTTTCTTTATTTCTTTCCCTCCATTATTATACACATGCAGACATTTGTGTTTATATGGGCATTTTGGTTTTAAATTATATTTTTACCATACTCAAACTAAGTGACAGCATTCACCAGCCAATGTAAATATAAAAGGAAATGCATGTTTTAACATATCCTAAGTGTAATTTGATGTGCAGGCTTTCAGGCCACTCTTTCTCTGATGTTGCGTTGGAGGGTGTGTGGGCCTGTAAAACACGCCTGATTTATGAAGGAGGATTGGGATTAATATTGCTCACTCGGCTTGTTTACGGCGATCCTCACAGACGGGCTGCGAGGTTGTATTTCACTGTCGCATGTGTGTCTGGGAGCGTGGCAGGGAAAAATGGAGCCAAATCAAATCTATCTCGTCTTCTTACTGTCGGTCGAGAGGGATTCAGTGCAGGATGTCAGGGATGGGATGAGGCCCCTGGCCCCTCTCCTGGTGATTTTCAGGGCAGAAATATGCCCGCTCAAGCGATATCTCTCAATCTAATCATCTTGCACGGGGGAAGATGAATGCAAGGACAGCGCTGCCGTTACCACAGTCAACATCATCATCACCCGCACTTACAAATGATCCCCGAGAGGGCTGGCTGAAAGAATATGTATGTGTGATGTTAAAGTGTGTATGCGTGTAGTAGTTTACAAGAGAAACCAGCATCTATTTTTCCCTGGCTCTATCACTTTATTTAAATTGGGATAATATAATAAAATAGTAAACAAATAACTCAAACAAATAAAAGTTATTTGTACAGGGAGAGTTTAAAGAACACATACAATAACATTCACAACACATTTAACTTCTGAAATATGATGTATTTTTTAAGCGAATCGTAATATTCAACAAGAAAAAGATTTAGGGTGGGGCTTCATTTTATCTACTGGCTTAGATTGGATCATTACATTTTAGAATATGTTATTATTGGCTATTATTTTTTGTCCCGACCACACACCCTGGAAGAAATGCCGCTTCAGAGGCAGAGAAAGTAATACAATTTTTATTACATATTATGAAACAAGCATGTTTTTTCTTCATAATATCGAGCAATGATAAATCAGGCAAAATAACAGAAAAATAATAACCTAAAGAGTGAATCTGTGGAGTCAAACAACAGAAAAAACACAAATGTAATGTTTAGGGAAAATGTATTGATATTTCAGACAGATACAAGAAAAAAGCAACAGTAAAGGGGGAGGTTGCCAAGTCCTCGATATTAAACCCTATAAGAAGTGAATGTATCCTGAGGTGGAGTCATCAAATTGAATTGCCCTCCCCCCCCCTGAAGGCCTGTTTTGGCATTCAACTGCCACATCAGGGGTGCTTAGTCTGTCAGGACCCCTGCCTCCTCAACCTGCCACCTTCCATTCGGGCTGCACTGCGTCTTATTAAAACCTGTGGCTTAGAAAGCGACTGGCTGCTACACTGCCATTACAGGCATATTGACCCAGGCTTCAAAAACCTCACACTGCTGCCAGAGTCAGAGGGAGACAAGCCACCTCAGGGCAAATATACCTCCACTCAGAGGGGAGGAGAGAAATGAGACAAAGAAAGCTGGTCTGTCTTGATACACATCTACACTTGAATCTTTGGAACCAATTATTTGTGCCAGAAACCATATAAGCAGTTACTTATGTTAAAAATGAATGGGAGACATCAGGACGCTCAATATGTCTGCCTTACAATTAAAGTTTGTTCCTGTAGCTCAACTGGTTGAGTATGGCACTAGCAATGCTAATGTAATAGGTTTGAATCAATGTTTATTTTGAATGGACTGAACTTTGCTTTGGATAAATGCTACTATCTACACCACATACTTATACCTCAGTTTGTAAAAACAAGTAATTTGATGAAATAATAATAATGAATATATATATTATTATTATTATTATTTTACGTGCACAGATTAATCATGAACATTAAGAAAGTAAATGTGGTAAAGTTAGATGTTATGTTTACTTTAAAGGGCACTTGCTTTGTGCCTGTCTGTTTGAGTTTATTTGAATGCTCTGGTTTGCTTTGGTTTTGTTCTGTTTTCATGACCATGAATACAAATTGCCCCTCTAACACTGATAAAAGCAAACACAGAGAGAGTGGGGCGAAGAAAAAAAGTAAAAAAGAGAGAAAATAATTCCTGAGCAATCCTTGAACGCTTCATCCATCTTTCCACTCATTCTCCATTCTTCTATTGTTACATTCCCAACCTTCCACAACCAACAGCTCTTTCTTTCTGAGAAATAACAGCCATTTTTACAGTGGCAGTGTGAAAAGTCATTTTAGCAGCACAAATGAAGTAATAGGGGAAAATACAACTGGGAGGTTGGAACACAAGCTCTTTTCGGCGTCTGTTGCCAATGGCAACGAGCATTGGAGAGGTGATTGCACAGTAAAGTGGTCGTAATGGGCCGCAGCACTCACCCATGACAGGTTAGCGTATTAATGGCGCCTTTACGCCCCACACACACACACCCGTAGGAGACACATCACCTGTTAAATTAAACCTACTATGTGTTGGGTCGTACACAGACAATTGTCAGATCTGGAGGAGTGTATCACACAACACAGGAGTTGGGTTTTATCCAGACAATAGTAGCCGATTTTCATTCATGTGTGTGACAAGTCAAGTCACACTTTTCACAACACACATCGTTTCAAAGCAGCTTTACAGGAAATCATGCTTTAACAAAAAAGATGAAACTGTTATATGATTGTAAATTGTGTATACAAATTAAATTATTAAATAATAATTGTATTATAACCCCAGTGAGCAAGCTGAAGGCGACTGTGGCAAGGAACACAAAACTCCATAAGATGTTGGTTCATGGAGAAAAGTAACCTTGGGAGAAACCAGACTCACTGTGTGGGCCAGTTCCCCTCTGGCTGACATCATGAATATAATGACAATATTAGTTATCTGTGTACAGTGCAAGTCATTTCAACATGTTTAAATTAAGTAAGCATTATGGTCCAGTGTTAAAAAAACTAAAATGATGATAAAATAATATATAAGTAAGTGAATAAAGTAAGTTTAATGACTAATGTCTTGAAGCCCATCCTAGATTAACTGCAGAAGTTCACATAGATGCAATTGTCCTTTGTTAGTTGGCAGATGAAGGCTTTTAAATGATAGTCTATGTATTCCATTATAAGAGTGTAGTCCATCAATAGACAAAGTTGATGCAGGCATACATCAATGAGGTGCGTCCCAGTTCAACCGGCAGGCCATTTAGGTGGGGTCTATCCTAAATCCAAGGTTCTGGCAGTGGCATATAAAGTATCAGATGTCTTACAGTTGGAGCTGGCATCAGTTCATCCTCTGAAGTCAAAAGACTGAAGTGATGTCTGGACACGTAGCAGTGGAGTCCAACACCAAGCAGGAATGGAGCTGGATCCAACTGGTTCTGGTAACCTCAGGATATGAGGTTATCCTGAGCTTGGAAACAAACAGAATAATATTAGTTTAGATGCCATTCAATTTTATGCAGATTTATAGATCATGATGGATGTTTCTGGTTCCCGCAGATCTAACTAAAGCAGTCTAACTGTGAGTTGATGGATAAATCAGGTGTATGCCTGGCTAAATAGATGAGTCTTTAGTCTAGACTTAAACTCAGTGAGTGTGTCTGCATCCCGAACAATGTTAGGGAGACTATTCCATAGTTTAGGAGCCAAATATGAAAGGATCTACCTCCTTTTGTGGATTTTGATATTGGAATTATTAACAAGCCAGAATTTTGTGATCGTAATGAACGTGATGGAATATAGCATGTCAGATGGTCACTTAAGTACTGCGGAGCTAGACCATTCAAAGCTTTGTATGCAGTTAACTGAATTTTATAATGAATACAGAATTTAACAGGTAGCCAATGTAATGATGATAAAATGGGGCTAATATGATCATATTTCTTTGTTCTCGTAAGCACTCTAGCTGCTGCATTTTGAACCAATTGGAGTTTATTTATTGATCTTGCTGGACATCCTCCCAGTAATGCACTACAATAATCTAGTCTTGAGGTCATGAACGGCATCAACAACAGAGAGCCTGTGTCGTAACTTAGCAATATTTCTGAGGTGGAAGAATGCTGTTCTACAAACATTGTACATTTGAATGGTATCAAATATAACACTTAAGTTCTTTGCTGTAGAAGATAACATAGCAGTACATCCATCGAGAGTCAAATTATATTTTAGCAGCTTATTTTTAGAGGTTTTTTGTCAAATAATTAGTATCTTTGTTTCTGGCCATCTAGTCTTTGATTTCATTGATACACTCTGCTAATTTGGAGAATTGTGAATTTTTTGGAGGTTAAGAAGAAATATAAAGTTGGGTATCATCTGCAAAACAGTGGAAACATATTCCATGATTCCTGATAATATCTCCCAGGTGAAGCATGTATAAGGAGAAAAGCAGTGGCCCTAAAACTGATCCCTGTGACACTCCATACTTAACTTTTGTTTGATTTGACAATTCCTTATTTACACATACAAAGTAGTAGCGGTCTGATAAATAGGACCTAAACCACCCTAATGCATTGTGTGTGTGTGTGTGTGTGTGTGTGTGTGTGTGTGAGTGTGTATTTATCACTTTGTGGGGACCAAATGTCCCCATAAGGATAGTAAAACCCGAAATTTTTGACCTTGTGGGGACATTTTGTCGGTCCCCATGAGGAAAACAGCTTATAAATCATACTAAATTATGTTTTTTGAAAATTTAAAAATGCAGAAGGTTTTCTGTGAGGGTTAGGTTTAGGGGTAGGGTTAGGTTTAGGGGATAGAATATAAAGTTTGTACAGTATAAAAACCATTACGTCTATGGAAAGTCCCCATAAAACATGGAAACACAACATGTGTGTGTGTGTGTGTGTGTGTGTGTGTGTGTGTGTGTGTGTGTGTGTGTGTGTATGTGTGTGTGTGTGTGCACAGAAGGGTATTAGGTTTGTGTTTATTCCAATGCAGATAGATATGACAAAGAATGTATCAAAATAATTGTATTTATCTATTTTTGTCTTGTTTTTCTTTTGTCTTGAAAAAAACATCTAAACGTTCTTTAAACAAGATAAATTTACTTGAGAAGTAAAATTGTGTAAGATAATATGAGAATATAAGAGAATATGTGTTGAATTAAATTAATTTTTCTTACACTGTTGGGAAAAGTTGGATCATAAACCTCCCTAAACTTTGTAAGATTCATGCTTGAAACAAGAAGAGGAAAAGAAAATCCATAAGACTGATCCATAAGGATGATGCACGCTTGTGTTTGTACTCCTCGCACACACACACACACACACACACACACACACACACACACACACACACACACACAGCCATCTGTTTGCATTTATGGCTTTATTTGGACTCCCTACAGACCACTGTCATGTGTTTTATTCATTACTTCTCAATCCTGTCTGAAAATCTTACATTGTGACATATCGAGACCAGACATTCATTATATGCTTTCATTGAGTTATATCTTTTACATTGCAGATGCACTTTTAGGGAAAGTTTTGTTCTGATGTATTTTACCATTTTGGTTATAATGCGATCAAGTTCCTGTTGTTTTCACACCTCAAAGAGCCCAATCAATTCTATATTCATATTTCTTTGGGCAGGGTCCAAAATACTAATTTTGCTACACCTACCAATGGCAAGTGAAATAAATTAATTAATTAATTAACATTTTCATTACTGGCAGTGGAACCATATTTTGCATTATTTTTATTTTCAATTTAAGAAATGTTCCACATACATTTATGTGTGTCACCACAGGCGTCCTAGAGGGGGTGGGGTACTTTAGACATACAAGATAAACGTCGGTTCATTTTCCAATAAAGTGATACTTAGAAGTGGCAACAGATTTTTCTGTGGTATTCAAATTAAAGACGAGATGTTGTAGATGATATCAGGTCTGTTCCAAAACCCAGTGAGCTGCCTTGCTGTCTCCTGCTTTCATAGGCAGCTGTCTTCCATGGCAGCATCCTAACTTAAATGAAGCCTCATAAGAGACCGATTTGGATTACTTTACATACTGTATGTAGCTACTCCGCGCGTCATTCAAATACCACTCTTTACACACCGCATGCTGTAGACTCGTCTCGCTACTGATTTCATCAATACAGGTGACGTGAGAGGAAAGACACAATACTCTGAGCATAAATCCGCATAGCACACACACATTTTGGGGAAAAAAAGTTTTCAGCATTGAATGGAATTTAATTTAGAAAATTCCTTTGCTTCATCCGACATCTTGGATTTATTTATTTTTGCACCAAGCTCATCACAGTACATTATGAGATCGTCTGCATGGTGAAGGGATACATAAAGAGAAGTCTCACATGCATCCTGTATTTTCCCACAGTCGTCCCGGTCTACTCAATGCCAGCGATTCAGGGTACCCGTGGCTTGCAGACTCCTGGCCGACCACCAGTCTGCCCGTGAACAGCAGTTCTGGAGGACCCAATGACCTCAACTTCAGCCATGGAGGTGAATCTACCACAAGACACATTACTGCATTGTCTAGGAATGGACTTAGATTTAGGACTTTAGGACTGAATTGCCAAAATTGATTTTAGATGTGGTTATAAATGTAATCTAATCTTGAAATTAACTTTCAGGGAAGCAGGGAAGGGTCTCAGAATCAGTCAAGTCAAGAGTGACTTCATCCACACTTATTTTTATGTGTTGCAGAAAATGATAGTGAAAGAATGCTTGAAGCTGAAATTTGAATACAAATTAGATTAAGCAAGAGATTTTATTAAGAGACCAGTCAAAAGCTCCCATCATACACTACAAGTTTGGACACACTTACTCATTCTTTACTATAGCAAGTTATCAAAACTATTTTGGACACACTTATTCTTTATTTTGACAAGTTATCGGAAAAATCGATCCAACTTTTTATGTTCTTCAATGTAAATAAATACATATACAGTATATATATACGTAGTTTTGTTTGTTTGTCTGTTAAACTCATTTCATGAATTTCTGCATATTTTCCGCATAATTTCTGTGTATTAAGCTGTGATAAATAAACTATTTTTACATTGACGACAATTACATCACGTGTCATGAGAAGCATAAATTCAGTCAAGCGTGTCCAAACTTTTGACCGGAAGGGTATTTCTGGAGAATGATTCATTCAGATTGCTTTGGTGATGTACACCTGTATGTGGATTGCCTCTTCCGTATTTGGACACACATTTATTCATCATGCACTGGCGACAGAACTATATCACCAACCGCATCCTGCTGTCACACAGAGGATGGGACGATAGCAGAGAAGAAAAGCGAGAGAGAGAGAGAGAAAGAGAGAGAGAGAGAGCGTTGGGGGTGTGAGGAAAAGATGGTAGCCGAGCAGTGAGTCGTGAAGGACAGGCAATGCTTGAGTGGTGTAGATGCAGCCACTGTATATCATTTCCCCCTGAGTACACACACACACACACACACACATGCAGAGTTATAGATTCATTCCTCCTCCAAAAGTACAAAGAAAAGAGAGTAGTACCAGTCTTGGGGAGGAGAAAGGGAAAAAAGTTAAGACTTGTTTAAGTCCAGTGTGAATAAACAGCAAAAAAGTTAAAAAGAATGTGCAAAAACATGTTTGGACCACAACTATTGACACAGTCCGATACCAAATTGTCATCATTCTTTAAAAAGATGACTGAATTATTTGGTATCCAAACAGCTAATAATTTGACCTAGCTTAAGTATAGTAAAAATAACAACAACAAAAAATGATCAGCACAAATTAAAATGTATTAGCACACAGAGGATGCTGGAAAATGTTTTATTGTTAATTTTATTATTATTTATTACTATTTTTATTATTTACCTCTACAATTTAAATGCATTGCCAATAAAATAATATAATGATTTACTTTTATTACTCTAAATATTTATCACAGGATAAGTCGTGCTGCAAAACTATCGTAATTTCCTTGACTGGTCATTTGCCCCCACTACCAAAGAATTTGTAGCAAACATTATAATATCTTCTCATGTTTTATAGATCGGACCAGCATCTGCCACGATCATGACTACTTGTCAATGGCAACCTGCTTAAGTTCGAATGATCAAGATTTCGTAATACCAAATCAGACATCAGCACTCCTCGTTGACGAAAACGATACATTCGCACATGTTCGAATGGGTTAAAATGTGACATTGCGTATTATTTTCTTTTATAACAAAAACGAGAAAACTGTCGCATGGTACAACGCTTTACAGTAAAATATTTCAGACTTGTCTGGAGGAGTTTGTAAAAACGCATTATTTTGTTTCATTTTTAAATCTTTGTTGAAGTCAACGTTAAACCCTATTCACATCCAAATTTTTGAAGTAATATTAGTTATTTCTAAGTAAAAAAGTTGTACATTCTACAAGAAAAATTGTAGGCCGGTGCTTGATTTTCTCCATCGGGAATTTAATTGTGAAAAGTGGGTGTTTCATACTTACAAGAAATGTTGCAAGAAGCAAGGTGATTGGATAAGAGTGAATAAAGAAGTAAGAGGGATTTGTGACATCAGATGAAAATGGAGCGTTGTTTTGATTTCAAAATTTTATGTGGATAAAGAATGTGAAGAGGGTCAATTTGGATTTGATATTGACTTTAAAGCTGGTCATGCATGTCATTTGTGCTAAAAATACTTCCAGGCCTTGGTGCCCAATGTTAAACCACAATCATCCTAGGCTTTAAGCATGTGAATTTACATCGGACACCACAATGGACAGGGTGTGATGTCATGCACAAGGTCTTGTAATTTTTAATAAATACACAGTACATCACAAAGAACAAATTCTATTCTATTCAAAATGTTATAATATACCATCATGTCACTTTCCTGCAACGACAAATAAATGCAACTTTAAAATATGTATTCTTTGTATTGAGGTCAATGTGTGACATTTTAATTTTCTTTTGGTCACGTCTTCTCGTCATATGAATTTGCATTTCCAGTCTTCCGCGTTCGGATGCAAATTAATGGAAGTAAATGGAACACAAAGTATAAAGTGGTCCATGCCAACTTCTTCTTCAACAATTTATTAATCTCAAATCAATCTCTTTGTATGCCACTCAGATGTGATGCCCAGTGCCCAGGCAGATAAGACGGGCACCATGCTTTCCGATGGAGCCATTTACAGCAGCATCGATTTCACCACCAAAGGGGGCTTCGGCAGCCCAAGCCCCGCCTCCCAGGCGACACCCTATGCCACCACCCAGATCCTCCATTCCAGCAGCATTCACGAACTTGCCGTCGATCTACCCGAAGCCCAATGGAAGACCTCCCTGCAGGCCAAACAGGAGATGGCCAGCTTGGGTTATTCGCTGCCAGACAAGAACTCCTGCAACAACAGTGAGTCAGGATGAAGGGCCAGGGGTTCGTGTGTGTGTGTGTGTGTGTGTGTGTGTCGCGCTTCTAAAAAGCCATCAGCAGTACAAAATCTCCTGTCTTTTGAAACAAAGCCAATTTCTCTATTTCTGCAGATTGCCTGGGGTGTGTATCAATGTTAATTTGACCGACATCGAACTAATGTTGCATTTTTTTGACATACAAGAACTGTAAGAATGTGTATTATTCAGCCCTTAACAAAATCCATGACTCTTAAATGTGTTTCAGACCAATTATTCAAATTGTCTTCAGGCTAAATGAATGTAACGTCATTATACGAGATTTAATCTTTTTGAAAAGCTTTTAAATAAATGTACTTGGCTACTTTAATCGAAAAAGTACTACTATCCATATTAATGGACTTATTCTCCATAGTTTAACAGAATGATAAATTGAAGACTTTCTATAACACAATTAAAACCCATTTCCACTTTCATTTGGACTTGAATAAACCTCAACCTCTGAAATGACTGTAAATCACATGAATAAATGTTTCCATGATCTGTTTAACTTTGCAACAAATAGAATTAATTCCAGGAAAATTAGCACTAATGTGCATTGTTAACCTCTGAACGTGACACTTTGCCAAGACACTTGACATAATGAGATATTTTAAAGTGATTAAGAGCTAAATCAAGTAATGAGTCTGCATTGTTCACACGATTCCAACAAGGAAGAAGTGAAAATAATAGCATTTTTAAAGACTTCTGCTGTGCCTGAAAACCTGAAAAAATGCTGCCTTTGTCTGAAACCAGTGTCCTTAGGGGCCATTTAAACTGAACGCTTTCTTGCGCTTACCAAATCTAGATGCAGCACAATGATTAGAACAGAAATCAGGAGTTTCAAGATATGTTTTTTAAAAGTGTATGTTCTTTTTAATATGCCACAGCATCTAAAAACACGGTTCTCTTTTGTGAGACACTGAAAAAACAGTGTACAGTCCGACACAGTGCTATGACAAAGATGTCGGTCTGGCACATGTTTACATTGAAAAACATTAGAAAAACTGCCGACGGATGCCAAAATGTGTTGGACTGAACAGTCCTTTAGAAAGGCACCTATATACAATAGAGCTGCCTTTGGTTTCGAACACAGCCATATGGGTATGCTTGCGTGTGATCAATGCTTTGCTTGTCGCTCTTACTGCACGTCCTTGCATGAGCTTGTGCCATCTTGCCCTGCACCTGATGCCACTTTTTTGCCCTTCGCCTCCACTAGCACTCCTTTTCATTCCTGACTACCGATTGGCTGATGGATTGTCTAATAGAATGCCCCACAACCAATCACAGGATTTCAGCACCACCAGCTCCCACAACAGCTCAGATCGGAGCAACAGCCTGTCAGGTTGGTATCTCACAGATCTAGGATCAGCAGTTAACCCCCCCCACCACCACCAACACCCACCATCTTTCCTTCAGCCCACCCTTCCCCTTTTACCTCCACTAACCTTGGTATATATATGATACTCTGGCAGCTGGTTTTTGCAGATACTCTGAATATTATTGTTGAATAACTATGTGTTCCTTAGCTGTGAACTCTTCTGGAGGTAACATTATCCATTTGCATCCATTGTGTTATGGCTTTGAAAAGTTCTATTTATCTGTGTGTGTGTGTGTGTGTGGGGTGGGGGGTATCTAAAGCAACACCAGTCAGTATGTGATGGATAGAAGATTAAATGTGGTTCTAAAGAATTTTCATGAAGATGTTTTAACACACCAGGTTTATTGTAGACAACCTAAATTTAAAGTCCACATGAAAGGCATTTCACAACACATGTTAATTCTAACTTATTTTGAAGTGTAACTACTTTGTTAACAGTCAACATAAAATGTAGTTTGCATCCCATTTTGCTCCCATAATCTTAACCTATGATCAAGTGTAGAAAAGTTTGCAACCCATTTTGAAACCCATTTTTATTCCCGTAATTTAACATATTTTCAAGTGTAAAAAGTTGAGTTTAAAGTCATCAGGAAATGCACTTCTCAGCCCATTTTGTTTCCATAATTAAACCGATTTTCGAGTGTAGAAAAGTTGTTTAATGTCAGCATGAATTGCAGTTCGCAACCCATTTTGTTTCCATAATCAAAAAGATTTAGAGTGTGGAAAAGTTGAGATTGAAGGCAACATGAAACACAATTCGCAACCCATTTTGCTTCTGTAATTGAACAGATTTTCAAGTGTTGAAAAGTTGAGTTTAATGTCAACAGGAAATGTTGAGCCCATTTTGTTTCCGTAATCAATAGATTTTCAAGTGTAGAAAAGTTAAAGTCAACATGAATCACAGTTCACAACCCATTTTACTTCCGTAATTTTAAGAAGCTTTTTGCTTCTATTGTATTTCATGAAAAGTGTGCATTAGTGTGCAAAAACAATGCAGTTATTACATTTTGATGGATTACAAAATGCATTTTTTATTCTTGTACTCATATGGGATAACAAGAACAACAGCAAATCAACAGCAAATCCACCCAATATGGGAGCAAATCATTCACAATAAGACTAGGAACATGCAATAAAAAAGTTAAGTTTATGTTAACTTTAAGACCTAAGACATAGACAGGTTTGAAGATTTTTAGGAGTTAATTGATTTGCTGGTTGATTGCTAATAGATTGATTACTTTTTTTAGCCAGTTGATTGGATATTTTGTACCTTAATCACCATATTTTACTGCACAATTGACAAAATAATGAGGAGTTTGAATTAATTTAATTTAATGCCTTCCTATCCCATGCTTGGGTTCCTCAACTTACACAAAGGAGAACGGTGCATGACAATATCTGGTCAAACTGTGATATTCTGCATTTAGTTTCACCAGTTTGCTCAAGATGTTATTCAGTTCAGTATCTTTTAACATAGTCGTTAACCTTGTGTTTATGAAGCCAGAGTGTTAATTTAAATGCAAGTTGCAAGATACATTTACTATTGCTTTTTGAGCACAAACACACAGATACACCACACATGAGTGAGTTGATTTGAAACGATTCTCGCTTTTTTCCCCATTCCTTCCTCTTATGGTAACAAGCTACAATAAAATTCATGTACTGAAAATTACAATGTCGTTTATAGGACACAGAGACGACCCCATCCTCTCGTCTCGCTGTATACAGTATGTGCCTCTTATCAAGTTATATGCCAACACTTTAACTGTGCAGTAATTCAACAAAGCATCAGACATTAGATGGAAGATCTCAAGGATGTGGCTCAAGTGTGTGATGGATGACAATTAGGACTCCAAGGGAAGATTTAGGTCAAACAAATCAACCTCCATCAGGCCAGGGTTTTTGTACAAGAGTGAGATCGGTTCACCAAACTAAATCAATCAGACCTTGTTCAGTTGCATATAACATTTAGAAGATGTAATGAAATGTTTAAGTTCATAAACTTTGGCATTGTAGGTGGGTCTGATTTTAATAACTCGATTAACATAAAACTGTTTTATACATGCAGACAAATTACACAGGAATTACATATCTGAAGTTCAATGCAATGTGTTATGTTTTCTTAAAACTTTCTTTGAGGAAAAAATGGCCTTCATATCTATTCGCTTCCCTTATTGGATTTTCCATCTCAATAAATGAAAGTTTGATAGCCTCTTCCTAGTGGAGGAGGAAAATTAAAGAATCTTTTTGGACTTTAAAAGAAGGGCAGAGAGGATAGGATGAAGGATAGGAGAGGAGTGCATTTGCATTTTTTTTATAGAAAGGTCAAATAAGGTCAAAAAGAAAGTTTTACTGGATTGTTTCCAATCTAGCATATGCACTTAATGTGTTTTCAGTGAGTAATTTTGGGCTCCAATCCAAAGTAATTCCAAAATATTTCCTCATTGTATATCCCAGAAATGAAATTATTGGGAAAGTTTTGCAGTTGGGACTTTTTAAATTGGTCTACCATCCTACACTTCAGAAGGCAATGGCACTTAATCAAACAACTGTTAAACGGTAATATAATTTTGTCTCTAAATCTGAAAAACACGAGTCAAACAAAGTCTTTGTTATGAGTATTAAATAGCAATTATGTTTGAATACTGTTATTAAACTATCTATTCACCAGACCATAAAAAAAGACCATAATTCATTGTACAAGACAGAACAGATCAGAGATGAGCAAACTCTCGCTGACGTGTTAATAAAGATCATATGCCGTGGCACTTTACTCAGCCAGAGTTATGAAATATTCATCTCAATCTCCGAAACCTGCCTAGCTCTTTCACCATTCTACAAAATACACAATATAGACATTATAAGGATGAGACAGGCTACTTGAAAGAATATGAATGGGAGGAATCATTAAACTAAATATGGTTAACTGTAATCTGGCTTTTCAATTAAAAGAGGCAATTGTATTTTAGATCGAGGCATCACAATGTTGAAATTCGTGTTTTGCAGTTAGCCAATGGTCTATTTTTTTTATTAATGTTTTACTTGAGAACTTGTTTGTGCACTAGGTGTACCAGCCTGAAAAGTACCTTTTTTGAATGTAACATTGACCAACAGTTTTGAAGATTTAAAATAAGTAGAAGTAGATTAGAATACAGAAGTAGATTAAAAGTAGACTACAAATATGGCTGTTGACTGACCTGACTTGCCTTAAAGCTAGGGTGTGTAATCCAGAGAGGCTAGCGGTTAGCAAGCTAGCTTTGAAAGCATAGAGTCCACCCTCGCTTCAGAGGTGTCTCCAAAGCTACGCCTCCTCTATCACACATGAACACACACACACATAGCAGAGTCTAAGCGCAAGGAGTAGAGATGAGTTGGTGGAATCGATAGCAACGGTTTCAGATTACCTCATGTCTCATTCACAGGTTAGACAGTACAATAATAATGAACGGAATTCTCACGCTCGCTCTGCACAGCGTCAAGGAACCCGCGCTGATGACGTGTGATTGTCTGGCGGTATGCAAATATAGATTGACAGACAGGAAGGACATCCTATCATTACATTCAGACCGAATGCAATGATTGGTCGATCATCTTTTAGTCCTGTCCCTTCCACAGAAGATATGTATATTTTTTTATATTTAGACCACTTAAATTATTGATTTCTATCAGGACGTGAAGAGACTTTCAACCAGTATTTAGACTTAATCCAAGGCCATTTTTCAGTGCACTCATGGCCTAGTTCAGGAAACGACCTCATATTTGTCAGTCGAGTCACTGCCGCCCAACGGCAACCAGTCTCTCTCTTTTCCTCGCATTTCATACATTCGTAATTTCAAGACCTCTTCGGGCTCCTCAACAGAGACTCGTTTACATTATTGATGCCCTCTCCTCGACAAACAGCGGGTGGAAGAGAGAGGGAAAGAGGAAGTGAGGGATTGATTGAGCGATCACACCATCTCTCCACTTATTGGTTGAAGCCCAGCATCACCCTGAGGAACGATTAGAAAACCCAATTACTTCCCCTCACTACACATCCACTCCAGCCACTACTGCCTCCAGCCTGTTGTTATTTTTTTATTACTAGCATGCTTTATTCATCTTCGTTTGACACTTCCATTCTTCCACAAGACTCCTAATGCTTTTTGCTCTCCCTCGCTAGCTGGAACAATAGCGCACCGTCAGCGAGAATTTCCTGCGATAAGAACGTTCTCTAATAGGCCCGCTGCCGAGAGTATCATAAACGTCAGCCGCCGTATGACAAATCTGCCTTAAGCAGCGCATAGTTACAGTCCTCTTCCTGTCTTTCTCTCGCTTTCTCTCTCTCTCTCTCTCTCTCTTTCTCTTCTCTGCTTTGGCCAAGATTCAGGGCAGGCCATCATTTGATCGCCCACAACAAGCCCTGAACTTGGATCAGTGTTGGAGAGTGGCAACGCTAGTAACCCCAGGAATGTTTTTCAATTTTAAAAACAGTAGGGATGCATAGAAATATAGATTTTTCCGATTAATCATGATCTTCATTTGAACAATCCTGAAATTGATTTTACTTTTACTCTAAAATGTACTTTGGTCATATATTATTATAACTGTTAAAATAGCAATTGAATAGCGCAGTTTGGGCCCTGTTGAGGATTTAAAAAAAAATATATAATTTCATGTACCAAGTTCCTAGAATAATTTACAGCATTAGCTAGGAAAAAATGGCATTATAACTGAAATATACCAAAATGAATCAGAATCAAATTAAATTGTTTCAAAATTAGAATTGAATCAAGAGCTTCTGCATCCGAATCAAAACGTGAAATCTGTATCGATACCCAACACTACAAACAGTTTCGCTTTTCCAGTACGTTTTTTTTTTTACCTTTAAAAGTGAACGGACTGAGGTACTAATCGAGCACACTCTCCTCACTCATTTGTAGCTTTGGAAAGTCTGATACATCCTAGTGAATCAGTTTAATTGATAAAAAAAAAAATTAATCAATACATTAGAAATTAGGCTGTAATCTAGATTTTTTTGTAGTTGTATTTAGCGTAAATGTATCTGTTCAAGTTTAATGCTTTCATGAATGCTGTAATACTTCATGCATTTAAAAACCTGCTTTGCTTTTGTACCACAAAGATACAGATAGTTATTTAAAAAAAATAAACGATAGAGAATTTTTTATTTTTTATACCTAATAAGAGATATCAAAAGCATAGCTTGACTGAAGCTTGTAGCTTTAAAAGCTACTTTCAAAGTAGCATCCCCAATGCTAATGTGGAGTTTTTTGGATTTCATTTATAGCCATGTCAAAGTCTTGGCATCATTTTAAATAACACGATGCTTGAAGCCACAGGGTGCAGGGCTGCCTGAATCTGAACATTTTGCGGTGGCAGGGGCGATTAGAGGCCATTGGCAGAGAGAGGCAGGAGATGGCAGATAGGATCCCATACAACAGACGTACGGTTTTTTTCCCCCCCATTTCCATTTGGCTGTGTGTCTAGCTCCATCAGCCTCAGCTATTTTATGCCTGGCTTAAGTCGTGGAAGGATCTGGCAAAACACCGAAATGCACTGGTCATGTAGAAATTGCCAGCGGCACCATTAATAATTTACAGTAATGAATCCTGCCGCCTCTGCATGCCGCTGGCGGAGGACACACATATACATCACTTCCTAGTCCCTAAATGTCTTAATTTGTCTTTGATGGCTGTTACATTTAGATGGTTTTGTAAATGAAATCATGACAGAAGGGTGATCAATTACAATGATACCTACAACACCGCACTGGAGCGTGATCAAGTTGCTATTATTTTTGGTTAAGTGTACAGTTTGCCAAATTTTCCACCCAAAGAGATAGTGGTCTCAACAAATGTATTCTCATGCCCTCGGATGCTGGACTAGTTTTAGGGTGTAGTAACTAAGGAATATTAGTTCGCTTATAACTGCATTTTTCAGTAATGTGACTGTAGTTCAGCTGTTTTCATAATATTGTAGCTTTTCCTGTTACAATGTAAGTTTCTGTAAAGCTGCTTTGAATGATGATTGTTGTGATAAGCGCTATACAAATAAAAATGACTTGATTTTCAGAAACAAGCTACATTTTTTCAACAAATAGCGGCGTTGCGCGGCAAAAAGACTACATCATTATATTATATTATATATATGGAGTGGTGGTGGTGTAGTGGTCTACAGCACATAACTGGTAATCAGAAGGTTGCTGGTTCGATCTCCACAGTCACCACCATTGTGTCCTTGAGCAAGGCACTTAACTCCATGTTGCTCCGGGGGGATTGTCCCTGTAATAAGAGCTCTGTAAGTTGCTTTGGAAAAGCGTCTGCCAAATGCATAAATGTAAATATTTAATGTCAACCTGTTTTGCACATTTCTCAACAAATTGCTGTGTAGAGTGACAAAATCACTACATTATTGGATTAAATGTTTACCTATATAATCATTGTCCACTGTTAATTAATGATACCTAATGTATTCACTAATGTTTATGTATACAAACTTATTGTAAAGCGTTACTGTCAAAGGATCGTTATATATCTAAAAAGATATCACCCCCTTAAACAGCTTTAATCTAGTTTAATCTACTTTTTGTCAGTAACTTGTAGTGTAACAATTGGTGCATTCCTGTCATGTTGGAATTACCAAAAGCATTCACGTCTTCCTAGAACTCGTAACTCGTTGATTCATGTAAAAATAACCAATATGGCAGCATACCATTGATGCCTGGAGCATATATTTAGTTCTTCAACTTTTTCCAAGAACATATAGAGGTGAATTTACATTTTACCTTTATGCATTTGGCAGACGCTTTTATCCAAAGTGACTTACAGTGCACTTATTACAGGGACAATCCCCCCGGAGTAACCTGGAGTTAAGTGCTTTGCTCAAGGACATGATGGTGGTGGCCATGGGGATCAAACCAGCAACCTTCTGATTAACAGTTATGTGCTTTAGCCCACTACGCCACCACCACTCACCACTCACCACTCTCAATTAAGGAATTAATTTGGTGATGAACATTTAGCTGTAATCAAAAACAAAGCTGTTTTGGTGTTATGAGGACGTGAATTGCTTCGAGTAGAACCTACAAGTTGCTATCTCGTAATTGCAGTAATTCTGACATGACATGAACACACCATAAATACATTTATAGTTGCTTCACTGTTGTTTAACTACTTTAAATTATGATTAGCTTGCCAAGTCGCAGTTTCAAAGTAGCTTCCCGAACAGTTTCACTCATTTCTTTGTCTTTCTCTGTACTTTTTTCTTTGTTTAAAGAAAATGAAGGGCATACTTTCCGAAGTCGCGAGCAAAGACATTCCTCCAAGTTACATGTGATGCAATCATGGTAAAAGAGTATGGTGAAGGTCTATAAAGTCATTTTTCATTCTGTGTTTCCGCGCTCTGTTACACCCTGAAGCATTTCAGCCGTTGACATGCTGTAAACAGTTCCTTTTCACCATGCAGCCTTGAGATTGCTTTTATGGTTGTGTCAAGCTCAGGAACATATTGAAAGCAGTTGTGTGCAGTGAATTTAGAAAGAACAACTATTTCAGGAGCAGCAGACATGTACATCGAAATGCGAAAATGTGTGCAATTGAGTTTGACAGTTGCATTTCAAAAGCCTTCCATTAGCATAAAGAATTTCAGGAACATGTAGTGAATGAATCAATGTTCTTGTAAGGCGAAAACATGCTAATCATGACACATGGCAATGCCTATTCTGTGTTCTAACTTTAACAGATCCCTTCCACTCTTGCTGTTGTAGGTGGGAAAGGCGGTAAGAAAAAGAAGACCAAAGCAAACGCCAAGCCCTCCAAGATGAACGGATCCAGCTGGGCTAACGTCCCCCTGCCACCCCCTCCTGTCCACCCTCTTCCGGGCACAGAGATGGACCACTACACATCAGAACACCATAATGGAGGAGGGTATGGACCCAACCAGTTATACAAACTTATATATGCAGTCGATAGAGGAGAGTGGGGTAAGCTGTGCCACGTTTGACAAAATATAAGAAAGATGTCAAACTAAAACACTGAATTAGAATTTTGATTAAATAAACTGAAATTAGAGGGAAGAACATCTATATGACAGGGCAATAGAAATAGGGCCAATAAAAACAAGCAGTCCAGTGACACAAATTGCCCAATGTTAGGGGTAAACTGTGTCATGTGAAGGGGTAAGATGAGTCATTGGGGAATATCTGAAATATCTGATATCCAGCTGGGAAAAGGTTTAATATTTAACATATTTTAATGTGGCAAAACCATTTTCAACATTTTGTAATATTATTGATGGTATTTAGATATAAAGATCACTATCAATACTTGTCGAGCCACTGGCACACTTTACCCCACAGCTACCATTTTGGGGAAAATGCTTCATTTGTTCATGGAAAATCTTTAACCAAAAATGTACTTGATTCTATGCAATGGCAATTTACCAAAAAGCATATTGTATATATTTTTACCTGGATACGTTACTGTTTTTAGGATAAAAAATATAAATGTGCATTACTTTTCTTATGTGGATCTTTCAATCACATGCAAATGTATGTGATTTCCCCTTTCTAAAAATATGGTCACGTGACAAAAATTGCACACGGTTTGCTAGATTAAGGATGTGACACATCTTACCCCACTCTCCCCAATTATAATTGCAAATTGCAAATTCATTGGTCATGTTTATAATATCTCGAGATGATGACCCATGTAATTAAACATTGGATTTCCTGAATCAATGATGCAAATGGTGGTTTTAAAGATGATGTCCATATGGATTTATTCAGCAACTTGTTCTTACCAGCCAGTACTAGCCAGTACTAGCCAAAATCAGCTAGTGGCATATATTTATTCCTCAGAGAGTTCATCAAGCCACAGTACTACTGAGTGATTCATTTATTGTTTATTATCAATAGATGGGATGTTCCTGCCAGTGTGCGATAGTATTAAAACTGGATTTGACAAACTGTTCATGCTCAGCATCTTTTAATGCACTTTCGCCTCTGACGGCACCGCACCCTGGTGTGATACGAGCATCAGCCCATCTGTACAGTTACAAGAAAACATGAAAGTAGTGAAACAAATTAAATGTCTTGCCTTGAGAGGTGTGCTTGCCTTTCAACCCCGTTAATTTCCATCTCGGAGAGTCATCTGCCTTAATAGGCTCTCTGGCAAATGAGGAGTCTCCTGCACTGTAAATCTCACCACTGTCTTTAATGGCTTAGATTAAAACTGTTATGTCCTATGAGATGTGCACTGACAAATTCCTCTAATGAACATTGGCTTTATGACATGTATTATTTCACCAAGTATAAGCACAGTTCAGGGAAATAAAAAATGCAGTCATTCTGCCTCAACTGCCTGTATTAAATATTATTTTTGCCGTGTAACAGTTTTGGCTGTTTTGCACATGGTATTTTAACTCTAAAACATGGGTCTTATTCCCTAACCACCCACAATCCTGTGTAACTAGGTAAAATAGCACTGCATTGAGAGTATTTCGATTAAAGTTTTTTAAAGTTTTTCTCATTGCAAACACACCTCTTGTCTGTGTAAATTATGCTGTTTGCTCGTATTGCATTAACGTTTCACTATTACCACCAGGTGTTAAATGGATTTTGTTTCGTTTTTTGTATAGTAAGCAATTTTTATTAGTAATGAAGTGCAAAAGGGATCCGTCTTCGGTCCTTCTTTGGTTGAATTTTTCTTCCATCCTCATATGTTCCAGCTATGATAGTGATGGCTGGGGCCCACCATTGCCTGTGCAGACGTACTTGCACCAGGGTTTAGATGATGAGCTGGAGGAAGAAGAAGAACGGGTGCCCACTCCTCCCATCCGGGGCATTGCCTCTTCGCCTGCAGCTGTGTCATTTGGCAAACAGTCCACAGCCACACTGAGCCCCTCTCCACGTGAGGAAATACAGCCCATGCTCCAGGCCCACCTTGATGAACTAACCCGTGCTTACCAGCTGGACATGGCCAAACAGATTTGGTAAGATACTCTTGAACTTAAAGCATCAGTTTCCAAATAGATTTCCCAAGATCTTCTACTACCTCCAACTGCCCCAACTAACAAATAAGGCTAGAGCCTTTCTCAGAACTAACTAACTAACTGACCCATTTTTGCAATAAATTTTAATGACTTTAAGGGTGATTTTTTTGTTGATGTATGAAGTCAGTTCCCCTCAAGTTCACACAGGTGCCCTAGCAGAGTAACAACAGGTGTACTGTAGTTCATCACAATAAATAATATTCTGGGTTCAACACAAGTTAAATTCAATCAACAGCATCTGTAGTATAATGTTGATTACCACAAAGATTTATTTTGAATTCTTTAAAAAAGAAAAAATCAAGGTTACAGTGAGGCGCTTACAATGGAAGTGAATGGGGCAATTTTTGGTGGGTTTAAAGGCAGATATGTGAAGCATATAATCTTTTTTTTACATTACATTATTTTATTTTATTTTTTTCTGTTAAAACGTATGTATTAATTGAGCTGTAAAGTGCTTTGAATCATAATTTTTACAGCCGTTTTAGGATTTATTGACATTAAATCGTCATGGTAACGAAGTTGTAAAATTGGCTATAACTTTACACGGAAAAGATTACTAAGTGATTTTATCACACTAAAATCATGTTTACATGCATATTCTTTATTTATGTCTTCTGGCTATACATTTGAAAAAGTGAGTATTTCAATGTTCAAAAATTGGCCACCATTGACTTCCATTATAAGTGCCTCACTGGAACCCAGATTTGGGCTTTTATTAAAGAAACGGAGGAAATTAAATTCATTTTTGTGGCAACTGCTGTCGATTGAGCTGTACTTGTACTGAACCCGGAATATTCCTTTAACGGTCGACGTGTTCCAATACGTTTTGTCTTAATTTTGAACAATATATGTCTTTTATTATCAAGTTTATCACCGAAAAAAACAGTAAAAATGTTGCTTAAAATGTATTAGTTCAATATGTATTTAAAACAAATGCCACTTGGCTTGAAATTGTGTCAAATAATACAAAGGCATTGATAAATGTTAAAGTGTCCTTACGTATTCAAAATGTTTAGAGGACACTGTAGTTTTCTGTAGTTTAATTGGGATAGGACAAAGAAAAATAAGGGACACATTGTCCCTCCCTCTGCATATTCAAATCGAATACAACTAAATGTAGCTGAATTAAAAATCAAAACAATTGTTCAGTCATCCACCCCAAACTGTGTTTTTCGTAAAGCCCCCTTGCTAAGCCCAAGCTTTAGCCTGTCTTTTCGAAGAAACCGACTTACACTTATTACAGTCGGCACTGAGGGAACAGGCTTCTCTTGTCAGGAGAAATATGTCATGTTACCTCCATAATAAGTACGTAGCTCACAATGTGTTTTTGACAACTGGGAAGAGCCCATAATTTTATCCAAATCCTGTCATAGACCACTTCAAAGCAACAGCGCTACACAAACACACCAATACACACACACACACACATATATATATATATATATAGACACAGTCGGGCTGTAATCGAACCTAGCTGTCTAGTGGGTGGCAGCCACAGCAAAGACATGCCTGTGGTCGTAGCCATTCTATCCTCTTCAAGCTGCAATTAGCAGGTCATTGTGTTAGCATGCAAACTGTAGTGCTCCTGAATTAGCCGAATTGTTCTGATTCATTGGAGACATGACAAGGAATGTTCTAGGACTACCAAATTTCACCTGACAGTGTGCACACCCCACGCATTTCTCTTTTATTTAGGCTTGTCGCTCATTGACACCCTTTGTCTACTGTTGACATCTCTTGAAACGCTCACTTGCTTATGCATGCTATGAAAAGCATGCTATGTTTGTGTCTGACGTTTGGAATTCTGTGCAGGCACATGCAGAGTGGGTCTTACCCGCCCCAGGCCCCAGCGCCGCCCGTGGGCTACGTCTCCAGCACCCTAGTGTCTGATATCGAGACAGACATCCCTGATGAAGATGACGACGATGAGGAGGACGAAGGATACGAGATGTCACCACCAATTAGGGGCATCGAACACACGCCAGGCTCCAGCATAGACAACTTGGACAGCTCGGTTACGGGTAAGCGTATTTTTTGGTTATCGTCATACACAACCAATAATTCAAAGCTGGAATAACGAATAGCAAATTATATAACTAATTATTTTACATGTTGAACATTTCATTGTTCTTTAAAAGAGCAAAAAGACCTATTTTAAAGATTATTTATGATGAGCTGGCCAGTGCGATATTCCTCTCAGAGTTGCACTGACACCTAGTGGTGTGGATGCAATGCAGTGCAAAACAGCTTTTATTAGGTTACTGATTTTATGTATCATGAGATTCTTCATCTCATGTGAGTGGTTATGATTTGAAATATATTTTTTAAACCTTAATTGATTTCTTTAGGGGTAAAACTTATATACTTCAAAATATATACTGAGTGCACCTTGAAACTTCATTCGGTTTGGAGCACTGTTAGATGGTCAATGCAGATAAATTTTTTCCCTATGCATTCACTCCAATTCATTTGCATGTTATATAACGGTTGTTCTAATAATCTGGGATTTTTATCTTTTTAATTCATAGCAGGATTCGTGTATGGACAAAGGGGAAAAATATAATTATAAAAATGTTTTTAAATTTTTTTAATTATAATACAGTGCATTTGGTGCAATTCTACAAACGATATGATCTGTCCTCATATCAAATTGCAATGCAAACGCATGTGCAGCGCAAAGATAAGATAAAATGTCAGTAACAGTTTCTAATCTCAAAGCAGTATATTTTGAGTCCAGTATGCACTTTGAGATTGTATTGCTGATGTTTACAAAAAAACAGCAAAAAAAACATTCATGGTTTATTCACATGTGAACAACATGTGGCAGCTTTGTTTGCCTACTGAGAAAGACACTGTGAAATACTGTGATTCGCCCACTGCCTGTGTGTAAACAGCTACATCATTTTGTCATTATGTGTGTGCGGGGTGTTTATTTCCACCTCACTTGAATATAGCAGCATTTAAATCTAGTTTGCTCAGGCATTTGGGGATACACTGAACATTTGAGTCACCTACGCCCCTAAGGATAAATGAACATCAAATAATGAGTCCACATTGAAAATTCATGCTTTTTATATTCACTCAGTGTTAATCTGCTAATATCTGCTAAAACATTTATTAATTTAATAAAAGATATATTGATATAATTAATTAGAAATAATTTAGATAATTACATACTTAATTGTGTTAATTAATTTAGTATTAATTGATATTATTGCAAAATTGTATAAACACAAAATAGATGCACCTGACTTTTGGACCCCATTCGATATCCTCTCAGGTTATATACACACTTTACTGTACATACACATACATAATATACACAGATGTTATAAAATTATTTCACCCAATCACAGACCTTGATGCCCATTTTTCCCATGAAGAGTTTGAATAAATGTCACGTTCATGGCTCCATTCCCCCATTCAAGACAGGAGGCACCATTTCCATTTTACAACATATTGAAAGGGTTTTATGGGCCGTCTGTCATACAGGACACGTGAAGGGTATGACATTGCAGGGTTGAAAACTAAGAGTCCTCTTTTTTTCCATTTTACCTCAGGACTGTGTTCAAATTGGACAGTGATCTTCCATGCATTATCATTGTGCATGACTGATTTGCATCCTTTTGTATGTCTGAAACCAGTTCTATCTGATCTTGTTGCCCCTTTGATGGGGTTATTCAGAAACCATTCCTGGATTCACAATTGTACATCAACAATTTCTGAGCAAAGAGAAGAAATGCAGAGGTCAACAGAGGACACAAATAGAGTGACCTCAAACAGAATACGATCCCTGAAGGCTAATTTATATGTACTGGGTGAACAGGCTTCGCTTAGTTCACCTACAAATGATGACGAAATGCAGTGACGTTTATGTTCTAACAAAGTGTTTATTTGGTAATATTTGTCCTGTTCACATTTCATCTCTGAACTTCTTGACCTAGGAGAATTTGCTGGTCAAAGAACATTGATGATTGGTTACGGTAATCATGGGTTTGGACGTAACGTTTTATATTTACAATCGCGTGTGCCAGCTGAGGTGTTGTTACCTAGGTTACTGTTGTTAAAATGGATAACTTTCTTAAGTCTCTCAGAGATGGTGTGGAAGTATACTTTAGTACAAGATTTGCAACACAAACACTACAAAGACAGTGTGGCCACATCAAATGAGTATAGACAGATTGGAGTTTTTAAAAGTGGATGGGGCCTTACCAAGTTTATTAAAGCAAAGAAGCTACACAACACTAAAATCGGCGGTCCACAAAGAGAAAAACCTGCATTATTGGCTTTACTTGTGGCTTTAACAGTATGTTAAACACTGTGACATGACCCTAAATTAACGGGTAATTATTTATTTATTATATATCCCCTTTTCTCCCAATTTGGAATGCCCAATTCCCACAACTTGGTAGGTCCTCGTGGTGGTGCGGTTACTCACCACAATCGGGGTGGCAGAGGACAAGTCTCAGTTGCCTCTCTGCTTCTGAGACCGTCAGTCTGTGCATCTTATCACGTGGCTCGCAGTGCATGACACTACGGAGACTCACAGCATGTGGAGGCTCATGGTACACTCCGCGATCCATGCCCTCAGTGGGGCGCGTGGTAAGTTGTGCAAGAACCACTAATCGCGACCACAAGGAGGTTATCCCATGTTACTCTACCCTCCCTAGCAACTGGGACAATTTGGTTGCTAAGGAGACCTGGCTAGAGTCATTCAGCACACCCTGGATTCGAACTTGTGACTCCAGGGTTGGTAGTCAGCATCAATACTCGCTGAGCTACCCAGGCACCACAAACTAATTTTAAAACAAAGTTGCGCATCGTATAAACGCCGGCTTCGAACGCCTTGGGTGCTTTAGTTCGTCCGGGAGAAAAAAGTTTGGCTTCTTTATACTATAAATCAGGCTTTAGATATACAGTATGTATATATAACAGATAGATATATGACCCTAAATATACTTTTAATAAGTATTAAAAGTACTTAAGACCTATTTTATATTCAAATTTCATCCAAGATTGTCTTAACAAACGTAACTTTTATAATGTATCTTTGTTTTAATAAAATGTTAAGAAGAGTAGAACATTGTTTATTGTTGTTTTGAGAGAATACGAGAGAATACACTTTTGGGTCGTTTACTGTAACATACAAACATTTTAAAAAGTTGAGGTACTGATCACTGAATTAAAGATGAATGTTTTTTTTCTTCATGTTTAATTATTTATTGCATACACAACCCTCAGAAGATTGGTGAGTATGTAAGAGTAGCAGTTTTTTATGAGTGTTCTAATTTGAGTGGTGAGCTCACTGTCCTAGTCCTCCCTGCTCCCATAAACCCTAGCTCCGGCTGCAGCAAGCGAGGTCACGTGTCCTGAGGCGGATGTCTCCGCCCATTCGTCAAGGGGAATGATTATGATGTTTAATGATATGCAGATGAGGGCTCAGAGCAGTGTAAATCAGCTTTAATGGCTGTAGGATGTTGGTCAAGCTTTATGGTCCTGCGTAACCAGCCATGAATATTAACTGTGGATTAATGAAATTAATAGAGTCTGATTGGGGAAAGGAAAATAGGATCTACAGGTGGGAATCAACAGGGACCTGGTGATATAATATTATGTCGATATCTGGGTAATATTGCAATTTTTCTTTCAATGTTATATTTATTGTGTTGCGGTTCAAAACTGTGATATTGCAATCTTTTACGATTCATTTTCATTAGTGCTTTGCGCAACATGTGATAAACTTCCTGCTTTACTTCATCATTGAGCCATAAAAGTAGAGTAGGTAATAATGTAAGGGAATAGTGTACTTTTCCCCCTAGCATTCTAGCTGTCCCTAAGATCTGTACAACATCCTTACAAGTGAAACAAGTTATAGAGCGCGTTTACATGTACATCAATACACTGATAACCAAAATTCAGCTTATTAAAAAAAATCTGATAATGCAAGAAAACCATGTTTACTAGAGACTGGAAATCATCTAATTAATCTCTGCTTTTTAGGTCAAAATGTATAGAGTCATGTGCGCAACACTTGGGCACATTGGATAAGCCAGTAAAAATATTGGTAAAGATGATTAAATGTAGGGATGGGCATTCATCAATAATTTGGTATTTGAATATTTAAGCTCATAAAAAAACGAATATTCTAATATTCTATTATTTAAATGAAGGTAATTAATGAGAGAGAGCCATTGTAAAATAATGTAAAAATTTTAGTCATAAAGGTTGCGTCACCATTAAAAAGGTGTTTTTATTTAATTATTTGTTTTATTTATATTTAAACAAAAAAGTAATAGAATGAAAGCATTTAAACTCACGCAAAGCGACAAAAAAGTAACCGCTAATGAAGTAGACTGACGCAGTTAACATACAGGACAAGTATAAACACTAGGCATATAATATTTATCATGTTTATATTGTTTCTCATGTTATGTTTTTGTTGAGAAAAACAAGTATAAAACAACCACACTCATTTATACACACCAGTTTAAATGATGGAATGTCCCTTACCTCAGCTAGCATAGTCTTTCTCAGATGCCATGTTTGTTGTTTACAGAAGCGTCGCGGGTATTACGTTGCTACGGGGACGCTGCTTTCTGACGAGCTGCACACATACGAGAGTAAAGTGTACACCGTTTATCCATAACATTTAAACAGGAACCCAGCTTTCTCACAGTTAGCCACATTCTCACCATAACCCGCTTTTCTGGTGTCCATCTGAACGTACTGACAGAACCGTTTGTCAACAAATGTGTCCACACTCAACAGCGCCACCCAGTGCATTCTGTTATAACTGCCAGCTTTAGTTTGTGTGTTCAGGATGCATCTCACTGTATATATGGCCAGCAAAGCAAAAAAAAATATTTTTAGTATTAGAGTATTTTAATATTTGACTACTCGTGCACATCCCTAGTTAAATACCATGTGAATTTGGGGTAATGGGCAAACAGAAAACGGGCTAAAAGAAAAACATTTAAGCTGTTTACATGACCACGCACATTGTTGGTTTATTAAGCATAACCTGTGTTAGATCGTGCATGTAAACATGCTCATAGACTTGTTTTGAAGTTACATTTTGCTCAGGTGGCCTAGGCCAAATAGGTGTTCCATTTCTTATTTTTCCAAAAATATAAATGTGTAAAATGTAACAGAAATATAATTTCTTAGCATGTGAATATCAATACAGTATCATGAGATAACATATTGCAAAATTTATATTAAAAATAACCAAGATTGGCTTACAAAGGTGGTCCTTGTCCATGAAATGTTGAAAAATCATGTCAGTTTTTTGGATTAGCTCCATATTTACAGTAGCTACAGTTTTCTTGCTTCAAACATTTGCTATTTGCCACTGCCAACTCCAAATTAGCAACAATTTGTGGGAAGTTTGCTTCATGGTACACCACGTTGTATAAACAGAGTATGGTTTGTGAACGCCTTCCAAAATTGATTTTGGCTGTGGATTTGTTGGTGTTTCACAGCTTCCAGTGTTATTATACTGTGCACATTGAAAGCTTAGTATTTCTGAGGATCTGTTTTAGCTGGCTGATTGTTAGAGAGGATATTGTCTCTGGAGGAGAGGAGGATGCAGGAGGTGCTGAGGCGTAGTTCAGGTATTCTGCAGGAGCTGTCCCCTCTGATGTGGAGCTCTATACCCGCCTCTGCCTCTACCAGCACAATCAGTTCATTATATTCAGACTTTTGTTTTCCTGAGAGACAGTTCCGAGGACATTTTTTTAAGTGAAACAAAGCTATATGCAGTTTCTGAGGAAATTAAAAGTTGGAAGAGACAATTTATATGAATTTATATATGGAAAGTGCATATCTTTTAACCTTTTCAATAACAAATGTGTTAAGTGGCCCAAACAGTTCAGCAAATACATTTTTAAAAGTACAAATATTCCATGCATTATCTAAATAAAACCTGGATGCATAAAAAAGTTTTAAAATGTGCAGTGTGTCATTTCTGCATCATTAGTTGCTCCAAACTGAATTACAAATATGTTACTGGTTGGAAAATAGCCATTGGTTGAGTCTACAGGAATGTTGCAGGCTACTAAAAATAAACAGCAATGATTTGATAGTGCCACAGAGCCACAGTGTTAACACTTTTTTGGAAATGCAACCTATTAATGGCTTACTTATAAATGACTTAACATTTTAAACTGGAATAATATTATAGCATAGAAAAATTACACACATTACCATAAACAATACGTGAGATAAATCTATTGCCAGAAATGTATTAGCTTCACATTAAATCTTTAAATGTATTTGCCTTCGCAGGGCTGAATCTAGAAACACAACAGGCAAGATGCACTGTAATCTCAACTTTACTTCCAAATCATTAAACAATAGTCCCATCATCTCACATGAACTCCCTGAGGATGTTTGTCCTGCTTGCCATCAATCAAAAAAGCCGATGCCATGATTTTGACAAGTGCCAAAGAAGAGGAACAGTATGAAACCGTGTGGTTGCTTTGATCATGCTGCATGTTGCCGTGTAATATATAAATATATCAGCCGCTTCACCTGAGGCCATGTGCAGGTGCATCTGTTCCATGCCATCAGAGCAATCAAAAGGAAGTGAGGTCGCCGTTGATCTGTAGTCAGTTGGCTGGCTGTGTGGTGAAATTTTGTGGAGGATGAAAAATCGACTGGCTCAGATTAATGAACCAAGAAAGATTTTAAATAAAATTAAACCATAAAGTTTCAGACAATAAATTATTTACATACTGTAGTGTGACACTGATTCATTGACCCAAGCCAAAATTTTATTTTTGGTAATGTTTGCTTTGGTTTTTTTAGTTTTTTTTAGTTTTGTTTTTTGTGTGCGCTTTTGTTTTGTGGATTTTGTTTTGCTTTGCCTTTTTGTTTTGTTTTGATTTTATTTTGTTTGTTTTTTTTTGTGCGCTTTGGTTTTGAGGTTTTGTTTTGTGGATTTTGTTTTGCTTTGCTTTGCCTTTTTGTTTTGTTTTGATTTTGTTTTGTTTGTTTTTATTTTTGTGCGCTTTGGTTTTGTGGTTTTGTTTTGCTTTGCTTTGCCTTTTTGTTTTGTCCACTGTGAATACTCAGTTTTTCATAATAAATGTAAAGGTCCATAATAATTATGAAGGTGGCTGAGTCATTTCTAATCAAATATAACACACCTGTGCTATTATGTTCATTATTATTATTCAACACAACCATATTCAGATAAGAGGCTAATCTGTCCCAGCACACAACTAAACCCCCAATTATATTCTGTTAATTCATTCATCCTGTATCTGAAATTGCCCTCATAAAAGCCTCATTAGCTTTTAATTATTAAGTAAAATCTCAGTGAATCCTATTTTTTTCTGGATTTTACTGGATTTGGCAACCCTGTTCATTCTAACGCCGCCGCTCCCCTCCAGGCTCCATGGTGAATAGCTGGGGTTCGGCTTCAGAGGAAGATGACCGAAACTTCTCCAGCCGAAGGTCAAGTGCCGCCAGCTCCTCTGACGGCTCGCTCTTCACCCATTGCAGCTTTGCGCAAGCTCTAGTGGCGGCCGCAGACAAGGCTGGCTACCGTCTGGACGGCACCAGCTTAAGCAAAAGAGGTCGGTTTGGAGGAAAAGGAGGAATTTGAGTCGAGAAGTCTGGAGTTTTCTGACTGGAAAATGGTTCACTTTTAATGGAATGATGCTTCTTTTCCCTCTGTGGCTGTTTCTGTGGCTGTTCTCTGATTTTACACTGGAGAATTCTTGCTTTTCAACTGAAGGGTTTTTGAAAGCAGCATGGTGCAGATACTAACATCTTATGGACTTGGTTGGTTTCGGTGATGGCTGTTTTCACTTCGCAGAGTTTCAGCCCTATGCTTTCAAAAAATTACTCAGTTTGTGGTCTAAGTGAATGAATTAACTGGGAACATATCATGCGCTAGTGTCTTCACATTCTTTTGTTAAGCCCTTCCAGTTTGACTTGGGGGTTTTTTGTTCAAGAGGATTATTTTATTGTTTAGATGTTACTCTTTCCTAGTCCATGAAACTAATTGGAGTTCTTAGTTATGTTTCATTAAAGTATACATTTTTTTTAAGGTTAAAATTCCTAAGAAGAAATAAAAATAGACACAAATAAGACAATTGTTGACATACAGTACGTTAAGACTATAGACCTTTAAAATGTATGCAGTTAGCATAGCTCAGATAATTTGGTTTTGGAAGAATTGGATGAGCAAAAAATAGTATCTTGGCAAATTTGAGCACAGTTTGAGACATTGTCGAGATCTCTTCTGAAACTCTAGAGGAGATGCATGTGGCATTGACAACTCACATTCTCAGAAAAAGTATCTGAGAAGCTGAAGATTTAAGCAAAAAAAGACTTGCGTTGCTTTCTAGGAGAAACTAGTGAGATATTCAAGAGATCTCATTTGTGATTTTTTCTCTGACAATAAACGCCTCCATATTCATCTTGACTTTTTGGGCCTTTTCCACTTCAATTCCACAATCATCTTCTCTGAGTCATGTTTTCTCCAACAGGCTTTTCAACAGAATTTTGTCCTGCTGCTTCTGAATCAAACTAACAAGCTATCCACCTTCCCTCTCAGCATCTTGAAATACTTCACTTTCAAGAATAATTTGTCATCTCTGTGAATTTCAATAGCATTACAGGCTAATCTGTAACCATGGTTCTCTCTTTCACTTCCTGCAGATAAAGGTCTTCCTCAAAGACATCGTCCTGCCAGCCCGTTCTCCACAGATGGAAGCACGGTGGGCACCCACAGCCTGGGTCATCAGCGGATGGCAAGGCCCACCCGCAAACACAAAGGCCCTGGCACTGCCCCACACCGCCGGGATGCCAGCGCTGATGGTGAGAATGTTTGATCCAGTTTTAAATGAGCAGATGATACCAAAACTTGATTGAGTCAGTAGTACAACGGTTTGGTTTAGATCCCTTTTAAAGACCAAAAAAGGACTTGACCAGGTGTAGAGAAACATTAATGCAAAAGTGACTGGATTAATATGGTGGTAAACATTAATTTAAGGAGACAGATAGGGTCATAAGTAAATACTTTTTGCCAGGGACGTAAAAACAATCAGAATGCTTATTTGATTTTCTCATTAATATTAATTATGTGATGTGACATTTAATCACTGAAGTCCTAACCTAGCCTATTTGTTGAAAGGCAGAATTATATTATATTATATCCCAAAACATGAAGAGGATGAACTCAGAAATGTATTCAAAAGAAGATACAAAAGACATACTGTACATGGAAAATTAATATGCTAAAAAGTGTATGTTGTATCTGTTGAATGGCAGCTAACTTACACTTCTCTGTTTGTATCCTAGACTTGCCCCCACCACCAGAGCCTCCACCCTTCCAGACACCACGAGTCCCGGGGGTGAGGAGTGCAAATAACATGCCCAACCCCTCTGATCGGAAGGCCTCCTCGCTTGAGAGGCAGCCCATGATGGGCCTGGAGGAGATGAAGAGCTCATTGGACCGGCAGGCAAGAACCTCACTGGAGCATCACCGGCAAGCACAGGACAGACTGGAGTCCATAGAGCGAGGAGAGGACAGTAGAAGAGGACAGAAAAATGGTCCTGTTTCAGGTAGGACGAATGTTTATTTATCAAGTTCTTGTGACAGACCTCTAACACTGTTGAACCCTTGCACTCATGGTGCACTCATATACATGGGAAAAGCAGACATCAGAATATACCTTGCTAAAAAAAAAAATAGCATGTGTTGTGTTTTGGATGCTGGTGTTTCCACAAAGCTAGCTCGACCAAATATAATCCATAATTAACCAACTTTACAAACTAAGTTTTGCCCATGTCCCACTAAGCTAGTTTGACCAGCAAAACCTCCTTGGTTAACAAACTTCACAAACTAAGTTGTTAACACTAAGCTAATTTGACCAGCATGACATCCTTGATCAACCAACTTGACCAGCTTTGTTTAGCTGGTAACCACACAAATCTAGTTTGACCAGCAGGACATCCTTGGTCAACAAACTTCACCAACTAAGATTTTCTGGTATCCCTTCCAAGCTAGTTTAACCAGCAAGACTTCCCTGTTCAACCAACTTTACCAACTAAGCTTTTCTTGTAACCACACCTAAGCTAGTTTGACCTAACTTCCTTGTTCAACAAACTAATTTTGCTTATGTCCCTACTAAGCTAGCTTGTCCAGATAGATTTTCATGGTCAAACAACTTCAACTTAGTTATGCTTTTGTCCACACTAAGCCAGCTTGTCCACGGGAAGACTTCTTTGGTCAACCAACTAAGTTTTGCTGGTGTTCACACTAAGCTAGTTTGACCAGCTTGACTTCCTTGATCAACCAAATTGACCAGCCATGTTTTGCTGGTAACCCCAAAAAGCTAGTTTTAACAGCATGACATCCTCGGTCAACAAACTTTACCAACTAAGCTTTTCTGGTAACCCTTCCAAGCTAGTTTGATCAGCAAGACTTCCCTGGTCAACCAACCTCATCAATTAAGTTTTGCTGGTGTACCCAATGAGCTAGTATAACCAACAATACTTATCTGGTCAACTTCAACTAAATTTGACTTATGTCCCTAATAAGCTAGCATGTCCAGCTTGATTTTCATGGCCAAATAACTTCAATTTAGTTATGCTGTTGTTGACACTAATCTAGCTTGTCCACGGGAAAACTTCATTGGTCAACCAACTTCTTTTGTTTTTCTAGTGAACCCTTGGCTATACTGGTTTACCAGCTTGATCAGAACCAAAACATGAATCAACAAGTCATGAAAATGTTTGCTAATCTAAGTCTACAGATGGCCATCAGGAAAGCCCTCGTGGTTTTCTTAAATAGCACATAGTTAAATAAGATTTTGTGAAATAGGAAAACAATCTTACATGTGTACATATTGTCCAAATTAGACAAATCAGCCTGGCACAGTAAACACTCTCTTAATTTAGGTAGAGTAGGTCTGTAAAATATTATCTTGCTATCGTGGTCACCAGAGGCAGATGTTTGACAGTGCCAGCTGTGGACCCTTGGCATTCATTTACTGGCCCTGCTGTAAGGAGGCCAGTCTGAAGCAAACAGATTGCCTTGTCTCCCCCTCTTAGTGGGCACTTCCATGGCCAACACCAGCCTTCTCCAGAAACCAGCAGACAGGAGGCACACTTAGCTGCACAGATGTACCCTAATCGCTCCAGCCCTAATTTTTCACTGTATACACACACATGCCGCAATGAAGCCTGGCTCCATCTGTGCCTGTCTGATCATTAGGATCCAGGGTTCTGAGTTTCCAGCCCAAACGAAATACAGATAACCAGGCCTGAATCTGTCACAAAGGGGATACAGAGCAGGATCTGGCAACCCTTCTGGTTGAAGCCACAGATGCTCGCTGTCTTCATTTTCACCTTAAACTTGGGTTTGGAGAAACATTTAGCTGTCTGAACATATTGCTAATTTGTAAGTTTTGGTTAGAACTGGCAAGAGTTGGCCAACTTTGTACCAGACACAAACCAATTATGCATATATTCCAACCTTGAAAAAGCCAAAAAATAAATTAAATAAATAAAAAATACATAAATAAATAAATTAAATAAATAAAAATATACATAAATAAATAAAATAAATAAATAAATAAAGCAATAAGCCACGAGAGGCGTGCATTAAAACGATTTTACCATGGATAAGGGGTGTTCTTTGGCACAATGCAAGGTGCGAGTGTCTAAAACTTTGACCATGGTAAAATTACTGTAACGCAAGGACTCGAGTGGCTTATTGCTTTAATAAAATGGTGGCAACAGCAATAATGTATAATAAAAGACACCAGTATTCAATAAAAAGTTACATTTATTACTCGTAAAAAGAATGCACATAATAAACAATTCTTCCAAAAAGTAATATAGTTCATTAGTTATTGTACCATGGCTTTGAAAGTGATTCTTTATATCAGAATTTAGAGTCAGAACTATTCATTTTATAATATTCACCTTATTAACATTTCTCCAAAATGTCTGATAACAGGACTAAATATATGGTCTTGATATTCATATGTCTTTCAGAAGAGGTCATATTGCCATACAACAAACCCTCGTTCCCTTCCCCTGGTGGCCACAGCTCATCTGGGACAGCCTCCTCGAAAGGGTCAACGGGTCCTCGTAAAGGAGAGGGGTCAAGGGGTCAGCACCAGCGCTCCACCATGGAGCAGTCAGACAGCAGTTATATGGGGACCAACATGCAGTACTCTGGAGAGTTATGTAAGTCTACCATTCTTTATGTAATAAACAGACAAAAATAGATACAATGTCCAGATGTCTAATTCAAATGCTTTTGTTTTTCATGTTTCATATACAGTATTGTATAGATTTCATATAAACACACACACACACACACACACACACACGAACATATTTACCCATATAAATTGTGTGTGTGTGATTGTGTTTCATCTTTTTCATCTGTACGAACATTTGTACACAAGTATAAACACCATGGAATCACACAGCCATCATACCACTAAGGGAGAAGCGTTCTGTCTCCTAGAGATGAACGTAGTTTGGTGTAAAAAGTGCAAATCAATCCCAAAACAACAGCAAAGGACCTTGTGAAGATGCTGGAGGAAACATGTAGACAAGTATCTATATCCACAGTAAAACGAGTCCTATATCGACATAACCTTAAAGGCTGCTCAGCAAGTAAGAAGCCAATGCTCAGAAACCACCATAAAAAAGCCAGACTACAGTTTGCAAGTGCACATGGGTGCAGGAGGGACTGATGCACATTACAAAATAGATTGCATCACGAGGAAGGAAAATTATGTGGATATATTGAAGCAACATCTCATGACTTGTGTGCGTGCGTGCGCGCGTGCGTGCGTGCGTGGATGCATCGCTTTTAAGTTTAAACTTAGAAATGCACAAATGCATTACTGCTAATAAATGGAACTGATAACGTTAAATCATTCCTTTTTAATGGAAATAATGATGTAAGTTCAAATTAAAAATGTTACCTAACTTGTAGACTTGTAATAACATGTCTTACTCTTACATGTTGCCCCCAAAATTGCATATAAAGCATCAAAGAGGTTATATAACTGAGAAACTATGCAATAATACATTTTATGGTTTATTTGTAAAAAAATTTGTTTGTTTGATTTGGTTTATTAAAGTGTTATTACATAGTTTTAAAATGTAACTAAAAGATTTGTTTAGCACACCAAATTCTAATTCATTTCATATTCCAATACTGACTGGTTGTGTTCTCTATTTTATTATTCACAGAGTGAGCCTTTTTGATGGAAACTGAAGAATGCCTTTATCTGCTCTGGAAATGCCTCACCTGATTGGTGCAATGGACTTGTGAAGCTCAAAAGGAAGAAGGAAAAAAATGATAAAAAATATGAAAACAACAATCTGTAAATGTGTTGTAAAGATGGACATGCAACCCACAAGTTCCACAACATCCCTCACCTTCCTCCTTAAACTATTCATTCACGAAAAAAGTAAAATGTCAGGAAATGGAAGGCCGTCTAAGTCACCCGACTTTGGTGAACTTACGAAAAGGGAATCTAATTTCCTGTAAATATATTCTTGACGTCGGAGATTGAAAATGACATTATTGTTATTGCATTGCTATGCAAGCCGAGTTCTGTTTCCGCTCTCCTCCCTCTTACGCTGTTGGTCGTTTGTACGATATGTGAATTGATGGGCTGTGGTGCCATAGAAATTATGTTGACATCCATCATTTGTTAATATTTCTCATGAATTAATTGTTGTCGTTATAATAATTATTATAATTAATTATTTTCGTTTGCACTGCAATTTTGGTGATAAGCACAAAACCATAGCTCCTGCTGACCTGAAGAATTGGAGGTAAGGAAGGGGAGTTTCTGTACTGTAACTAGAGATAAAAAAAAATATATAACTGTGTACAGAGAGATATTAAGATATGCCTGCACCTATGCTGGCGTTATGACTTGCAGTTCTGATGATATGGAAATGTAAGTTATGAACTTTCACAGTAGGATTCCTCTTAGTTTACAGTAGAGGAACTTGACACACTCCAATCTGCAGATGGGCAAAATAGTCACAGATGGGTTGAGAAAAAGTTTGCAGGGAAATGTATCCTAAGTGGTCCTATTTTGAACAGATCCTACTGCCCCTTCTAGATCTTTTTAATTATCACAAATCCAGTCCACTTAGTCCAATTGGAATGTTTTTAGACCAGATTTCTTTGTGGGAATATTTCACCCAAAAATGACAGTTCTATCAGGAAGACTCGCAGACTTCAGTGAAATTTAAGATTACATTTATTTGATGAATATAAAACAGAAAAGTAATGTCTCTCTTTGGCATAAACCCCATCTGGCGATCCGAAGAAGTTGTACTCGGAACCGTCATATCCTGCCAGAGATAGGAGGCAGGGGCGAGGAGCCTACCACTGTGCTGGACAGGACTCAACTGGTGGTGGTGGGGTGGTGGAGGTTGCTGTGTTAGCACACTGAAACAGTAATGTGGTAGATTGTGAGCAGACATTTAAAGCAATGACCTGGGAATTACCCAGCTAATGGTGCGATGATGAACAGCTGCTAGACTTCCCGCTAGAACTACACTGCACTTACTTTTCTGTGATTTTTAACTCACCCTCATGTTGTTGAGGTTGAGTAAATGATGACAGAATGTTCATTTTTGGGTGAACTATCTCTTTATCTACACTGGACAAATGGTAACAAACTTTGCTTCTCCCCACTCCTGCTTCTCTTTGTTTGTTGCTTGCATAGTTTGTTTACATGCCAGGCTGATTCTTTTAATATTATTATAATTGATATATATATATATATATATATATATATATATATATATATATATATATATATATATATACATGTACTGCAAGCTTCTTTCTATCTGAGCATAGCAAAATTAAAGGTGCTGTAAGGGATTTTGCTTCTTTGCTAACTTCTGACATTTTGCAACAATGTCATCCCTTATTTCCAAAACGATGTCCCCCAAAGCCATGTTAGCCGACCCTATCATCAGTAATCCAGAATGGACAGTGTGATTCATAGCCAGAAAGCATTTTTGCTTTATAAGATTTCTGATTGGCCAAAAAATTGTGGGCCACACCCCCTGACCCTTTTTTGCTGTTTACAATGTCTAGGGCTGTCACAGACACTAGTGTGGTCTCCCGAGGATATTTTATGTGTGATATTCCAATAAGGAAATTGCTTACAGCACCTTTAATAGACACCAACATGGCTAAAGTTTGGAGGATAAAGTAAGTTTCTCATTGGCTTTTTTTTAGAAATCTTTTCAGAATAATTTTTTAGTATTGGTCTCTACTCAAAATTACAGTACAAGCACTTGAAACATGAGCAATTTAAAAGCCATATGAACAAGACTACAACGCCCCTGCCTTCTTGTAAAGTTTCCACCTTACTCTAGAGGTTTTGTTGACGTTAAATCCAGTGCTTGTCATGAGAATCTGCGTTTCAGATTACGAGTGGAGAGTCAAGTACTACATTTTGTTTTAGCACTTAATATATTTAATTTTTTTATATTTCTGACAATGTCCAAAATCCTTGTTTTCCTTTTCAAGTTCTACTTTGCCTATACAGAGCACTGAATCACTCGGATCCATAAACGCTTGGTCAGATTTGATTCCACACACTTCAGTATTTTGATTCAGATTAGTCCTGTTTCCACAAAGAGAAGCCTCAAAATGACTATATCAAGCAAAAGCCAATTACATTACGCTTTGTGCTCAATGTCGCATTTGACTTTGACAGATTTTTTGTCTCATATTATAGCTAAAGCAAATTTTTTGTTGTTTTTCCACATCATCAGTGTGCTGTAAAATGTCGATCACATCCATATTGGGTGAAGTGTGTGTGAAGGAGCAAACCTCCAGTTTCCACTGTTTCAGACCTTCACTACACTTCAACAAAAAAAAAGTCAGTATTTTTGTTTATTTATTTTTTTGTAAAAATATCTAAATCTCCTTATCAAGATACATTCACATCAGAAGCAAAATTGCACAAAATATTCAAGATACTTTTCTTACCCCACTGTCACATTGTTTTGCTTTTTCTTATTTTACGTAAATGTAAATCTAGTAAAAGTTAGTGAGTTTTATGCTTAAAACAAATTGTCAATGGGGTAATAAAAAATAAGCTTGGAAAACAAGTTTATCACAAATAGCTTCTCGTGTAAATTCAACTTTTTTTGGGATGTTTAAATGATTTTACTTGAAAACGAGACAAAATTACTGATTAAGAAAATAAATTTTGCAGTGCACAGACTACATACACATCAAGTCAACGTTTACGACCACAGTTTTGTTTTTTTCAAATAATGCGATTATTTCTTTTGACGTCCATTTTGGTTCTTTTTGCTTGGTGAAATTATACAAATATAAATATATCCTGAAAACAAAATATACAAAAGGCTGCTCATAAAAGGATATTTTTTACTATGGAATCTTCAGGAGTTACTGGTGAAATGACTGTTTTATTTTGTTCTTTTCGGTCTTGGTTTATCTATAACGTCACTGCAGACAGCTCAGACATGACCGAGCGTGCCGTCATTCTGACATGTTCACGTCAATTTTCCTCCTGCAATTGACATCGTTTCAATGCTAGTGTCCAGCTGTTTTGGAATAATGAGGTGCGAACGAGTATCTCAGGTGATTTTACATCTTATATCGGTGGTGTTAATGTGGGTGTATATAAATGTATATATTCATATGCATCCTCACGTAAAGAGAGTTCATTCCATGTTCGCCATTGAGATGTTTTTCCACCCCTTGTACATGATAAATTGCTATGCTCTCTTCCTTTTTGGCCCTGTCGACAGTGGATTTCCATTTCTTCTCTATTCCATCTGAAAACGTGCCGGTACACTAAATGTCCATAAGACAAAGATGTCACTTACAGAACATACCAAAATTAATATTGATATTTCTTATGTCTAATGCATTTTAGTGTCTTTTTTAATACTTGTTTCTTTGAACATCACAGTGTTGTTGTTTTTTTGTATTTATTAAGATAATAAAGGTATATTGTGAAAAATGCAAAAAGCTTTGTGGAATATAAAATGTGTTTTCCTTCTTTTACACATGCAGCAACTTAAAGATGATTACACGCTCTACGCCACTAATTCTTCTGTGGCACTCTAGATTTAGTAACTCCAATTCTTTCAGGAAGACTCGCAGACTTGAGTGAGATTTAATATTACATTTATTTGATGAATATAAAACAGAAAAGTAATTTCTCTCTTTGGCGTAAGCCCCGTCTGGCAGTGCGGAGAAGTTGTACTTGGAACCGTCATATCCTGCTGGAGATAGGAGGCAGGGGCGAGGAGCCTACCCCCATGCAGAACGGGACTCAACTGGTGGTGGTGGGGTGGTGGAGGTTGCCATGTTAGCACACTGAAACAGTAATGTGATAGATTGTGAGCAGACTTATAAAGCAATGGCTTACATGTGATTGGCTGGGAATTAACCCGCTTATGGTGCGATAATGTACAGCTGCTAGTCTTCCCACTAGAACTACACCACATACATTTACATTAAAGAAATATATTGTTTTGTGAACATTCTCCAGTCTGCCGTTGGTCAACAAACAGATAGCCCCACCCCAAACTCGTGCCATTGGTTAAGCCAATGTCGCTGTCGGGCTGGTCAAAGTCCTGCTCAAACAGGGCACCGTTTTAATTGCACCAGTGTTTACATTTTCGGGGAAATCATCATATGAATGGCATACTTATAGTTGTCTTTGCATATTTAGCTGGGAAAGGAGAAAGTATTTTAAAAATCACACACTTCAGCTTTAACACTGAATCTTTGTTTTTTTGTTTTTGTCATGGGCTGAACCAGCTAGATTTGTGAAGAATGATAAGTGTAAAAATTATGACAAAAGTCATCAATCCTGTACAGAGATGGGACATGCACTTGAAAAAAAAGCCAGATCAGCCAAAATCTGTCTCTGCTACTTTTTCTATATATATATATATATATATATATATATATATATATATATATATATATATAGATAGATAGCTTAAACATATTTTGCCAGAAATATAGATTAAAGCTATGAAAACTGAAAGGTTTAATGATAATTAAAGAATTCCTAGTCTTTATACAACATCATTTCTTAATGAAAATGATCATTTTTCTTGGGTTATGTCTCTTTCCAAAGAGTGATGTGGATATAAAGAGAAAATAGAGTTTGGGGCATGGGAATTGTAAGGAACGTTACTGCTCTGGTTCTGATTCAAAGTCGGAAAAATTCAACCGTTTCTCAATTCACAATCCTATTTAAGAGGTTTCATATAATAAAATGAGATATACCTTTTGTTTATGGTAAAATCACTAATATAATAGTCTTTTTACAGCCTATCTTGATATATACAGAGCATGCAAAACATTACCCAGGCTTTGTGTTCAAAGTAAAATGATTGTGTTTGTGTTTATGACTTGTATTTTTCAGCACTCTGACCCTCTAAGTAAACCACACACACACACACTGCTGCCTCCTGTATGCCTGCAAGGCTGAAAAATAATGAAAAACCCGTTTATTTTGCCAGTAAAGCAACTTTTCCGCTCTCCTCCAATTTCATGCTTTTTCCTTCTCATTTTTCACCTGCTTCGCTTAAATGTATTTCCCCCCATTTTCTTCTCTCATTTTAGTTTATTTGGGAAACGATTGCCCTCTAGAGCTGCAACATAAAGAAATCAAAGATTGCACACCATTCAGGACACCTTTTAAATTCAATTTTAAAATCCTGAATTAAAAACTGAATTAAGTTAGAATATAATCAGCAAACAGTCCATGTTAGTATCTACCTTGGCTGCATTAAACAAAGTGACAGTTGAATTTACTGCAAAATACCATAGAGTTTGATTGGACACACAACCTTTGATATTAACAATTAGATATGAGAAGCAGTTTTTCCTCCCTTTAAGAAAAATTCAACCAAAAAAAGATAAGCCTATTTGTTTTGCAATCTAAACTACTGTATGCACAATCATATAGTTGCATTTTATTATTTACATTTAGCGTTGCCTTTTCCCAACTGTCCTGTATTAGAACAACCAGTTGAGAACCACTGTTTGAGCGGAAGGCACATAATGAATTTATTCACTAAGATAATGTTTTAATGGAAATCTTTAATGCCAAAAAATTGTATGGTTAAGTTATTGTGTTATAAAAGCTATAAGCCCCTGAAGGCAGTGCTATATTGTGAATACAGTCCCCCTGCTGTACGTCATGCCAATTAAAGGCCTGGCATAGCCTACTTACATACAAAATCGTAGAACAAATGGGTATGACATCATCTAGAACAATATGTGTCCAAAACAAATGTGCTTTTGCGTTCATTTCGGTGGTTCATAACAGCTCGCCGGTGCTAACTTTCAGGAAAACGTTGTACGGTCTGCTAAACACCTTACTGCCTTTGGTCCACGTCATCGGTAGGTGTGAACTAAGGATCAGTCATATTGAACATGCTGATGTGCAGAGTTACTTGCAAGCTGTTTACATCTATATGGTTATTCACGTAGAGAAATTTCCAAGAATATGTCATGAATTTGCTTTTGTTTTTAATTAGTCTACAAAACAAATAATTGTTCTTTTGTTTATATTCTGACCAATAACACCCATATATTAAACACCCACCTTTGCATATCCGGCACATATTACGGTCACACATAACATGTACAGTAATTTCATTAGTGCACTGAATGCAGAATGTAAACATGACAAATTACACTGCATATAAGTTACTTTAAATATGAGTTAAATACTTTTTTTAAATACTATAAAAACGTTAGTATGACTGCCGAGGCCTTAAAACACCCTTTAGCCATGGCTAGTCACTTTATTCTCATACCATATTGGTTTAATATGCTTTGTCAATTTCTTTGTTTCCTGTGACTGCTAGCAGATAAATGTGTGTTTTGCCACCATTTCTGGTTGCTGGTGATGTGCTGGTATGCAGTTTAATTAAAGGAAACATCCCTGGATGCTCTTGCTTTGCTGTTTTTTATCTACACTCTTTCTTAGCTCTTTCTCTCTCTCTCTCTCTCTCTCTCTCTCTCTCTCTCTCTCTCTCTGTCTCGAGGAATGGAATCAGAGAGGCCAGTGGAACCAGTACAACATAATTCATCATTCATGTCATCCATACCAAAACCAGCTGCTCGGAACAGACATAGAAAATTAGCATTTCTACCCCCTTTGCTTTCTCTCTTTCTCTTTCTCTCTCTCCTTCATTAGCCTTTTTTGTCACTTCCTCAATTGTAATGTTGTTATCATTTAACTGGGAAACTAATTTCTGTTGGATATCAAGACATTATATATTTATTAAAAAATTACAGTTCTGTTTTTTTTTTCTTGGCTTTGCTCACCATTCATTTAGGACCATAACATATAATAATAAATATAACATAATAAATTGAGACCACACATCACCTGTATTGCAATAATATCATTTAATAATAATATTTTTTTTTTCTATTTCTAAATCTTAGTTCTCCTGTTTGTTCTAGATTTCCTTCATTTTGTCAGTAGATTCCTTCAAATGAGGTCCTTTCTTTTCATTTCACTTTTCACTCCAAGGTCTGGGTTTACTTATCATCTTTCAGCTCACCCATCTTTTCATAGAGTCAGATCCACAGAGCTCTCTATGTCAGATCATTGCCATCTTTATAAGCATTCCTCCTACGGTTAGCTGAAGTCTAAAGTGCTGTAATTGCATAAACCCTTGCTGGAGCTCTTTTTCTTTTGTCAGAGTAAAAGAGCCAAAAGGCCAATCTTGTAGTGGCCATGACATTATCTTCAGACTGAATGAAGGAACTGAAGGAACTCTATGGAAAATAACTTCCATTCAACCAAAACCTAGGGATGTATAAAATGACACATTCTCAAAATCAACTAGTCAGTAGGTTGAATTAAGGCCCTATGAAATTAGTTAAATTATTTTCCAAATTCTGTTTTTTTTATTTAATTTTATAATCTGAAAAATGTCTAATTAACTGAATTCATAAAATTTCCATCATCTGAATACAGAACAATTACTTCTTAACATATTACCACTGCATTATTTAAATCAAAGAAGTGCATCTATACAGATCCTCACAGCACAATCCAGAACACCACTTACATTTTCATTTATGCATTTGGCAGATGCTTTTATCCAAAGCGACTTACAGTGCACTTATTACAGGGACAATCCCCCCCGGAGCAACCTGGAGTTAAGTGCCTTGCTCAAGGACACAATGGTGGTGGCTGTGGGGATCGAACCATCAACCTTCTGATTACCAGTTATATGCTTTAGCCCACTACGCCACCACTTTGGAGTTATGCACCATTGCAGACTGTATATTCTTTTTGTGCTTTATGTCTCTACATTATTTATTATTATTATTATTATTATTATTATTATTATTATTATTATCACTGCAATTTTCCCTCATTTGTTAATTGTTCTTTACCATAATTTTTTTATATGCTATACTTGCACTTCTGGATGCTACTTCTTTGGTTGTGTATTTGTCTTGTGCATTGCACAATGACAATAAAGCTGAATGTAATCTAGTCTCATCTGATCTAGTCAACCACTGTTACCTGTCCTTACTAGGAACCAATAGAATAGCCATTTATCTAACCTCAAACTCGTTTTCACCTGCACCTTCAACTGTTCTGAGGGATCTGAGGGTAGAGAAAGGCAAACGGGTTTGGTCAGAGATGTCTAACTGTCTGGCCTATCTTCAGGTGGGATTTCCTGATGAACATCTCTTAATCAAGCTGTAATTGTTTGAGCATGACCCCGGGTGACCTGGCTAATGGGAATGGCCCAGATTAACAATGTGTGCACAGTCGCACCGAGGGAGGCGCCGCCCACCCCCACGACTCATTGGCTCATTAATAAATTAATTAATTAAAGGGTAACAATGAGGCAGGAAACAAAGGAGCAGCCCACAGTCAGCCTCAAGACAATAGGCGATTTTCTTTATTCTGGTGTTTAAAATTATTTGTGAGTTCATTCGTTGTGACTGATAATTATAAAGCTACGGTGGGCCTATGTGAAATTTCTAACTGAATGAAATTAATTATTGATAAAGGATATTGAACCATTATGACAAATAGTTCAATTATAAATATTTCCCAAACACCCTAATAGAAGAAGAAAGGTGAATTGTTCGTTAGCCTTGTTTCGTGCCGGCAGAAAGGCAGCTCTGTGCGGTAAAACTCGCGGTGGTAGCTTGTGTGTTTACATCAACATGGAATGGTGCAGTTACTCTATGCTAGTCTCTAGTTACTGATCATCGCTGGTGGAGCTTGTGACTGTTAGATGAAGACCTTTTTATTTACCACAGGAGTTCACCACTGTTATTATAACCGGAGTTTACATTCCCCCCAGCGCTAAAGCTTGTGGAAGTGCCCTGTGAACTGTATGTGGCTATGAGCAAACTGTAGAACGCTCATCCTGACAGACTGTTTATTGTCGCCGGAGATTTCAACCATAGGAGAGCACAGAGTGACTGCTCTCCGCTGAACATCGACAGCTCCTCTGTGGAGATCGTCAAGAGCACCAAATTCCTTGGTCTTCACCTGGCGGAGAACCTCACCTGGTCCCTCAACACCAGCTCTATTACCAAGAAAGTCCAGCAGCGTCTCTACTTTCTTCAAAGGCTGAGGAAAGCACATCTCCCACCCCCCATCCTCACTACATTCTATAGAGGGATTATTGAGAGCATCCTGAGCAGCTGCATCACTGCCTGGTTTGGGACTTGCACTGCTTCGGACCGCAAAGCCCTACAGAGGATAGTGAGGACAGCTGAGAAGATCATCGGGGTCTCTCTTCCCTCCATCAAAGACATTTACAAAAAAACACTGCATCCGCAAACCAGCATTGTAGATGACCCCACACAACCCCTCACACAAACTCCTCACCCTCCTGCCGTCTGGCAAGAGGTACCGAAGCATTCGGGCCCTCATGGCCAGACTGTGTAACAGCTTCTTCCCCCAAACATCAGACTCCTCAATACTCAGAGACTGGACTGACACACACACATGTGTCCTGAGTTGCACTTTAATTATTGTCACTTTATACCTGGCTGCTACCTCAATAACTGCTATGTGCATAGAACACTATCTCATAGTATGTTATGTTTACATTTGGCATTTTTAGAAACTCATCTTTTTGCACTACGGTGTACTGGTCGGTGCTGCACTGTCTCTCACTGTGCCTATTGTCCTGTTAATTTTTTTGTAATATATTGTACTGTCCCGTACTTTTTGCACATGTTTGCACTTGCACTTTATATAGGTACATAGGTATATATAGGTATTTTATACAGGAATGTTATTTAGTCTGTAGTCTCATGTGGTTCTGTGTTTGTCCTGTGTTGTTTTATGTAGTACCATGGACCTGGAGGAACGTTGTCTCGTTTCACTGTGTACTGTACTAACTGTATATGGTTGAATGACAATAAAAACCACTTGACTTGACTTGACTTGAGATATTTGACTTAAAATATTAAAGTTGCATTGAGTTTAAAACTGTGCTAAGCTGTAAAGTGACAAAAATACCTTACATATGAACTTTACTATAACTTAATTTTTGCAAACTAACTTTTAAGTGTCTTGTTCTATGTTTCGCCACAGTTTCCTGGTGAAATGAACACTAGTGGCGCTATAACAACTGTGCACATTGCTGTTTCAGTGTGCTAACACGGCAACCTCCACCACCCCACCACCACCAGTTGAGTCCCGTTCTGCCCAGAGGTAGGCTCCTCGCCCCTGCGGCAGGATATGACGGATCTGAGTACAAATTCTCCATACTGCCAGAAGGGGCAGAAGAGAGACATTACTTTTCTGTTTTATATTCATCAAATAAATGTAATCTTAAATTTCACTCAAGTCTGCGAATCTTCCTGATAGAATTCACGTTCTCACAAATCTCGAGTACAAGTGCTGATTATGACTTTATAAATATTTATTTTTCGCACTATTACTCTCACATTGTTATGATATCGGAACACTTTTACTCTAATGCAGCAGACTCATACAGACTCATCTACATTTACACTCCAATGTGATAATCTTCAGGTAGCTCACCTGATAGTTTTGGACTTTGGATTCTGCGGTTTTCAAAACCAGCCAATCACTCAAGCTGACATGTGAGACGAGAGTGTCATAGAAGCAACATGAGATGACATGGTTGCTTCACAAAATTATTTTATTTTAGGACACTATCTGTTAGGTGTAGGTGTTGGTTAAGAGTAAGGATGTCTGTTTTGGTTACCTATCATTTGCTTTTTGAACACTATTATTTAAGTTTAGATTAAAGTTTTAGGTTTGATAGGTATTTTACTCATTAAAACCTCCAGCTAATAATCAGCTTAAAACCTTGTGTGGTTACGACACCATTTCACTCGCTTTTGGCGCCCCCTGCTGGATATTTCTACAGTACTGGGAAACTGCAGCCAAACATGTAATAAGGCACGCAATTGCATGTAATATATATAACTTGTGGTGGTTGAGGAGAGTCCCCTGTTCACCATGTAAAGTGCTTTGTGTGTAGTGTCAGAAAAGCATTATATAAATGTAACATTCAAAAATGTTGCCAAAGTCACGAAATGTCCATGAGACCAGGCGGCAAAAAATGCTTCAGTGGTGAAGAGGGGAAGATTATCAGAGAATAATGATCGAAATTCTGGTCTGTTTCTCACACAAATATATTGTAGATGACTTCAAATATAGAACATTAACTACTTTTCTAGCTGTATGAATGAACTTTTATTGTGCTTTAATGGTGTTATTTTTTTGTTCTTTTGGCCTTTTTAGAGCTTGAAAGCTGTGGTCACAATGAATGAACTGATGCTGAAAGTAAAAGAGTTACATAAATATACTCCAAAAATGATCCTTTTGTGTTGCATAAAACATATTACAAAAAAAAAATAACAACATACGTATTTGGAACAACATGAGAGTGAGTAAATAAGATTAGTTAGAGTTAGAGTTAAGGTTAATGATGACAAAAGTTATCAAGTGAGTGAATTATGACACAAATGTGTGAATTATTCCTTCAATAAGTCTTCAAATGTATATTTTCCCTAACCTAATCTGTAAAATCCAATACTGAACAAATACTTTTATTGATATAGGCAAGGCACAGCCAAAATAACAAATAAGCATACATTAAATTTGAATGTTTGACCAGCTTTAATGACATACAAGTTTACAAACAAACATGTTTGATGAAGTAAGGCCAGTAAAAATGTCATGAATATGGAGTCACTGTTGTGATCCAGAGGTCTGCTCGAGCACGTCAGGACCCGTAAGACTGTAAGGTTTCGGGTCAGGATCAGCATATGTAATATGTAAAAATTATATATATGTAAACTTTTTGGGGTTTTGGCTTGCAACCGGTCGGCTCGTGACGTGTGTGATTGTGTAATTGTTTAAATGTTAAAAATACAGATGGTGGAATCGATCAGGAAACCTGTTCGAAAACATTATTATTGCAAAATTCTTTGGAGATGCTAGTGACATAATGGCACTTCAACTAGTCTGAAAAGCCAGACATGCCAAACATCCTCCTATTTCCAGAAACCATACTTAAAAACTGGAGATTAAAAATGACACTGAGTTTGCCTTATCTTACTTTGTATCTTGGAGAAGAAGAAAAAAAAGCATAAATGTGAGCTGTACACCCGGGTTTCAGTCTCAAAGTTCAAATGAACAGGAGCAACAAGATGACTCTCTCATCAATTTTCCCTTCAGACAGTGAGAGCTTCAGTTCACCGAGCACAATCATGTCATGTATGTCTGGTAGAAATCTCTGATTTAGGGACGCATGATAGTGGAGGTTATTTTTTATAATTTGAGTGGCACCTGAGCATGTGACTCAGAGGCATTTTTAGTGTGAGAATGCGGCTGAAGTTATTAGACATGGCGCTTTCCATGTATCGTTTCACTGAAGCAGCAAATTAACAAAAAGATATGGCAACATATTAAAGGAATAATCCAACCAAAATGGAAAATTCTGTCATTATTTAGTCACCCTTATGTCATTCTGAACCAGTATGCTGTTTTTTTGTTTGTTTGTTTTTTCCTGTGGAACATAACATTTCACAAAAGTGACCATCTGTCAAGCTACAAATAAATAAATAAATAAAAATGACCATATGACTATATTCACCCTATATTCCAAGTCTTTTGAAAATATATGACCGCTTTGTGTTATATGGATTTGAGAATGGGACTTAAAGGGATAGTTCACCCAAAAATGAAAATTCTCTCATCATTTACTCACCCTCATGCCATCCCAGATGTGTATGACTTTCTTTCTTCTGCTGAACACAAAGATCTTTAGAAGCATATGTCAGCTTTTGTTGGTCCATACAAGGCAAGTGAATGGGTACCAAAATTCTGAAGCTCCAAAAAGAGCATAAATGCAGCATAAAAGCAACCCATACAACTCCAGTTGTTAAACCTATATCTTCAGAAGCAATACGATATGTGTGTGTGAGAAAAAATAATTAAATAATAAATTTTTTCTATAAATTGTCCTCCCTCCCTGCCCAAAACCAAAAACAAGAATAATGTGAGAATGAAAGTGGAGATTTATAGTTAAAAAAGGAGTTAAATATTGATCTATTTCTCACCCACACATATCTTATTGCATTTGAAGACATAGATTTAAGAAAGTTAAAGAAATCTGGAACAGAATGAGAGTGAGTAAATGATAATTAATAACATAATAAAATGAGATAATTTTCATTGTTGGGTGAACTATTACTTTAAGAGTGGAGGGGATGATTTTCATTGAAGAACAATTTTGGTAGGCTCCTCACACAAAACTATCGTATGGTTTCAGAAGACTTGGAATATAACGAGAGTTGTGTTGGCCACTTTTATGGTGATTATTTTTTTCCTTTTTTAAGGTTAGCAGGCCATGGTCATTGAATCACTGTTATATGAAAAAGAGCTGTGTGAAAATTCTTCTAAATATATCTCCTTTTGTTTAAATAACAGTACAAGTTTTGAAACTAAATGAGCAATGTTCGGGAAGCAACTTTGAAACAGTTGCAAGCTAAGATACATGTAACTTAAAGTATCAAAACTATAGCCTACAGTCAATAAAACTGATCTCAATTAGGGTGATAGCATATACGTTTATAACCAACTACTGTAAATACAACAAAATACAGCTTATTAAATTGTACATTGAACATAAATAGATGTACTCTAAATACAACTAAACTAAAAAAACCTTTTATACAACTGAGTCGGAAACAGTAACAGCGATAAACAGCTGATATTTCATATTTCGCTTAAAAAAGAAAAAAGAAAGACCCAGTGACTTCTGCGAATCTGTGAATCTTTTATTTCAACTTCTTCATTTATATGAACCATTCGCCCAACCAACTCTCTGAAATGAATTGCGCTTTCACAGCTCTGTGAATTGGTAAATTGTTTATTTTAACCTTTTAATTTACATGAACCGTCCAAACGAACCGATTCACTAAAATGAATCAGACTTCCCAACGCTGAGAAATGGCGAATCGTGTATTGTCACCGATTCATTTACATGCGCTGTCCGAAAGAACCGATTCACTTGAATGTTTTGGACCTCCCACAATGAAGAGGGCGATGCTGTTGAGCACGTTTGATTAATGCTCAAGGCAGCTCAGCGTACTAAACAATGTAACATAAAAACAGCAACATAGCGTTTTATACCGCTACTCCTGGAAACAACTATGTTATTGTCGAAATAGCTGAACTATTGATACACCACAACAAAATGTAGTTAACTGAGTATCGCAAAACTTTTAGTCAGTTAACATATAATATATATGTGTGTGTGTGTGTGTGTGTGTGTGTGTGTGTGTGTGTGAGAGCGTGTATTTATCACTTTTTGGGTACCAAATGTCCCCATAAGGATAGTAAAACCCGAAATTTTTGACCTTGTGGGGACATTTTGTCAGTCCCCATGAGGAAAACAGCTTATAAATCATACTAAATTATGTTTTTTGAAAATGTAAAAATGCAGAAAGTTTTCTGTGAGGGTTAGGTTTAGGGGTAGGGTTAGGTTTAGGGGATAGAATATAAAGTTTGTACAGTATAAAAACCATTATGTCTATGGAAAGTCCCCATAAAACATGGAAACACAACATGTGTGTGTGTATATTATATATCACACACGCGCACACACACACACACACACACACACACACACATATATATATATATGTGGCAGGGATGACCTCCTCTCCTCTCCTATGTTTCTTGTCACATTATTTCCCCCTACTGTGCAATATCTTTATTTAATCTCACAATCTGTTCAAGTGTTGACATATCCTCGTGTGGAATGTCGTTTCTGGTAACTGAGAACGTTTTACCTGAGGCGCAAAGCGTGTCTGTATACAAAACACTCTTTCAAGGAGTTTAAACGGGGGTGCAATTCAATCAGCTTGAAATTGCGTTCATAAATCCATAACAACGCCTAATTTAGTTGGCAAACTTTTGGTCTGTATGCAATTATTCCATCTACAGATGTGCAATATTTTAAACAATGTCTCCAAAATCTGGAGGCAACACATTTCAGTTATTTTCTTATTTATTTGTTTCCAATTTAATGCAACATCTACTGAGGCTGATGTTCTCCTGAGGGCCAAACAGAAACAAATCCAGTTGAATTGTGCGGGTCGAGGCTTGGATTGGCAAAAATGAATTTCTAGCAGAATACTTTTGAAATGTTCAGTCTCTACCTCCAGTATGAGATATTTGATTGAATCATTTCCGCTACACAATGAAGCAATTAAGGATTCAATGTCCTCATGCTTACTATCCATTTCCTTAAGATGATAAAGTTCATTTATTGTATGGCTGAGTGTTATGGTTCCTCTGGGTCAAATCTAGGTGAATCTGAGGCTTCCTGAGTGGCTTTTGTAAAGCCTTATGATGTCATTTCCAAAATATGTTTGCTGGTAATGGATATGTGTGTATTATGTCATTGTTTTTAACTCTGTTTTATAGAAGCAGGAAGTGAGATGACTGGAATAATAAAAAAAGCAGTCAAGAGGAGCATGAGAAATTTAGTTGAGATGCTGCAGGGACTCTCAAAACAATGAGGCAAGCAACCATTTACACTGCTTTTGGTGGAACTAAATGAATGCACTCCTCCAGAAGCATCACTGTTAATCAAATTAATTACATGATGTGCAAATTAATTACTCACATCAATCGCATATGGATATTTACTGAGAAAGGCCCCCAAATAAAGATAATTTAGAAAGTAATGACTTTAAATATAGAGTTTAATAAATGTTGTATGTTCTGTATAATTCTTGGTCTATGTACTCATCACGCATCTAACTTTGGGTGCGTCACATAGCACTAGTTTTCAGTACCTCTAGTCATTAGTGCTGTATTTTTAGGTTGATACATTAAGTTAAACATCGTTTGAAACTTTGAAAATCGTGTCTCGAAATCCCTTCATTCTGTTGTGCTCTGTTCAGCTGTCTTTGAGTGCAAAATGGCATCTGTGGAAGGCTGTATGCTGTATGCTGTCTGTCTGTATGCTCGTTGGTTTGATGCAAGGACCTCTAATATACAATGCGTATTGCCTGTACAGCTGGCGCACTGACTGCCCCCTTCTGCATCAAGGTGGTACATCAAGCTCCGATTGTCGGAACCTTACAATTAGACATGAATCATAATTAGGGAATTTACGTGCAGGTCGGAGGCATGATTATTTGCGTACATTTTTAGAGTGCATTATTTTTCATAGAATTATTAGTGCGAAATTAACACGTTAAATCCACAGACTTATTTTAAACACATAAAAACATTTAAACACTTACATTTTTTGTTTTGCATGCACAGTTCTTCATTTAATAGCACAAGATAGTATTTCTTTAAAAAAAAAAATGGTAGATTTATTTGGAATGCCCAATTCAGAATGTGCTCTAAGTCCATGTGGTGGCATAGTGACCCCAATCCGGGTGGTGGAGGACGAATCTCAGTTGCCTCTGCAACCCTCTTATCTTATCACGTGGCATGTTGAGCACGTTACCGCGGAGACCTAGTGTGTGAGGAGGTTTCACGCTATTCTCCGCGGCATCCATGCACAACTCGCCACGCACCACAACTAGAGAGAACCACATTATGATGACTACGAGGAGGTTACCCCGCGTGACTCTACCCTCCCTAGCAACCGGGCCAATTTGGTTGCTTAAGAGACCTGACTGGAGTCACTCAGCACACCCTGGGATTTGAACTCGCAAACTCCAGGTCAGCGTCTTTACTCACTGAGCTGCCCAGGCCCCAGAAGATAGTATTCTTAATTGTGCAATTTTTACAACAAATATTTACGTAAATACTTCACCGGTTAATAATTTATGTAGTTAAAATATTTATTTTTATCAGTTTCCATTTTTGAATTTTTTTTGCCAAACATAATCTAACCCCCCCCGCCTTTCGCCCAATGTTAGCTGGGATAGGCTCCAGCCCCCCGCGACCCTGTACACAGGATAAGCGGTTGACGATGGATGGATGGATGGATGGATAATCTAACCCTATTTTGATGGTAATTCTTTAAAAAAGTGTAAATGAAATGAATGCAATGTACATATAACATTATGGTTGATGTGTTCAGTGTTTCCTGTCGCATTATCCTAAAGCTCTTTATGTCCTGAAGCGACTTGAACTTTGTTTCATTCAACCCCTGACAGAACATACATTTGTTATATCACATTGTAAAACAATCATAAATACACCTGCACTTACACGCAGCCAATGTGTTTAATATTATCGCTGGTTTATAACCCCTTCACATAGGCTTTTATCACTAAACCTGCTAAGCATTTGATTGTAAACAAATACATGTGTGAGTAATAAAATGTTTTGGAAATGTGCAATGAACAGCATTGTTCTAATGGATGTGCAAATTTTGCCTCGAAGGAATAAAAACCACATCCCGTTACCATCCAATTTGTGTTCCAGTCGCCAATTACTTTCATGCTCGGCTTCCCCCCATCTCAGACCGAAAAGAGGAGATTATCTCAATTGAGTCTGTACACCGCAGTCCCTAATTAAAAAAACACAAACGAAGGGCATGTCTGCTGATAATGCAACTGTGAGAATATATTGTGAAAGTATAGGTGTGTATGACAGTATTATAATCTGAAAGCAATTGTGTGGCTTTACACCCGAATACATTTTGATGTCAAAAATGAGACCCTCTATGTTCACAGTGTTTGCTGATAATGCTAAAAACTCAATAGTGGGATGCGTCACTCACTATTAGTGGTTTCCGTCAATTGCATTCCCTTTTTGCTAGGTCAGGAATGTATCATGAAATTTGACTTCAATTTGGTTGATGTTTATAGTTTGTAAAGATATTTTAAATTTATATTCAGATGTATTCAATATGAACCCTTGAGCAAGTTAGTCATATGTTTTTTTTTTTTGTTGTTTTTTTTTTGCAGCTTGACAGATATGGTCACCATGAACTGTCTTGTATGTAAACGAGTGCGTAAAGATTCATCATGATGCAAGATTTCTCCTTTTGTGATCCAGCCTACATGTTTGGAATTTCTTGAGGGTGAGATTTGAAATCTGTTAAACGTGAGAACATATTGAGATCATCTCAGTAATCCCCAGAAGACCTACTGTTGTCTTTTTTTGAGAGCTTAAGACTGGAGATAATCGTTATTGCAGTGAACCCACTGATGTTACCCTCTTTATCTGACAGAGAAATCTTGAACTTGGATTACTGTAGCATCCCTACTACAAATACTGCACTAAACAAGCACAGAAATCTGTGTAATGTCATGCCACTGTGCACACACACATACGGCTGCCTGTTGTCTGTTCTCAGTTGCACTTAAGTGTACAATAGAATATTGTCAAGTATGATTAATTTAGAGCACATACATTGCTTGTTAAAAGTAAGATATATTGTATACAGTAGCATTGTTTTCCAAGTTTTACTATTTTGTAAAAGAAAGCTTATGACTTGAGTATAAATGTTATTTTTTATATCTTTGGAGGAAGTAATATTTTTTAGTAAGAAAAGCAATTCTTATTGCATATAATGCCCTCAGCAGTCTGTTTCCAAATTATGAGATCATTTAATATTTTAACAGAACAGATTCTTGCAAATGATTTGCTTACACAGACTTTGTAATTCACTTATTTCAACAAAACTCAATGTTTATTTTTAACTACAGTACATTTTGTCATATAAACAACCATTGAGGAATTATTCTGAATTCTTGGTTCATTTCAATTGCATGATATATCAGACATGATGAAATGAATGACTTGCGGATTAGTACGTTTTTGAGTCACTGAAAGATCCGGCTGATGAAAGTCATTTGTTAGGAAGGAAGTGCTGTATGTTTTACAGTGTATATTCAAAATAACAGATGCATAAGAGTAATTTGCTCAGGAATTGCGCTACTCTGGTTGCACTGTATGTTTTGTGGTGTAGATTAGGTCTGCAACGGTACACAAAAGTCATGGTTCGGTATGTACTTCGGATTTGGGGTCACGTTTCGGTACGGTTACGGTACAGCAGGGAAATCAAAGAATCTTTCTATAAATGATTTACGGTAGTTTGGGCAACAATTATTAAACTTATTGTGAAGGCTCATTTATATTTCTTCAACGAAAATACAAAACAAAACTTAAGAGCCTCTTATTTTATACAAACATAAATAATAATAAAAGGAAAAGTGCAATTATAATAGATGTAACAAAACTAAGACATTAGTAGTGCAGATTACAGTGTATTTTTTCCTTTCAGCTCACCACTTTACTAATCACTCAATTTTCAAGTTTTTTTTTTTTTACCAGGAATATCAGAATATCCACATTATCAGAGAAGAGCCTGTTAGTTCTGACATTGTCCCCTGCTGGACAATTACAGCGTGTGCTTGTTTATATAGAGCGAGCACTACAGAATTGCATTCTTAGAGGAACTTTATAACAGGGCTCAAGCATGTGTTGCGTCGTATGTTTTGGGCTATAGATTCAAAAGAACCAATTCATAAGAATCATTAATTCAGTAATCAGACTACACTGGTTGCGCTGTATGTTTTGGAGTGTAGATTCAAAAGAACTTATTCATAAGAATCATTTGTTCAGTAATCAGACTTCACTGGTTGCGCTGTATGTTTTGGGGTGTAGAATCAAAAGAATCGACTCCTAACAATAATTTGTTCAGTAATCAGACTACACTGGTTGCACTGTATGTTTTGGAGTGTAGATTCAAAAGAACTTATTCATAAGAATCATTAATTCAGTAATCAGACTACACTGGTTGCGCTGTATGTTTTGGAGTGTAGATTCAAAAGAACTTATTCATAAGAATCATTTGTTCAGTAATCAGACTACACTGGTTGCGCTGTATGTTTTGGGCTATAGATTCAAAAGAACCAATTCATAAGAATCATTAATTCAGTAATCAGACTACACTGGTTGCGCTGTATGTTTTGGAGTGTAGATTCAAAAGAACTTATTCATAAGAATCATTTGTTCAGTAATCAGACTTCACTGGTTGCGCTGTATGTTTTGGGGTGTAGAATCAAAAGAATCGACTCCTAACAATAATTTGTTCAGTAATCAGACTACACTGGTTGCACTGTATGTTTTGGGTGTAGATTCAAAAGAACCGACTCATAAGAATCATTTGTTCAGTAATCAGACTATACTGGTTGCGCTGTATGTTTTGGAGTGTAGATTCAAAAGAACCAACTCATAAGAATCATTCGTTCAGTAATCAGACTACACTGGTTGCGCTGTATGTTTTGGGCTATAGATTCAAAAGAACCGATTCATAAGAATCATTCGTTCAGTAATCAGACTACACTGGTTGCGCTGTATGTTTTGGGGTGTAGAATCAAAAGAATCGACTCCTAACAATAATTTGTTCAGTAATCAGATTACACTGGTTGCGCTGTATGTTTTGGGTGTAGATTCAAAAGAATCGACTCATAAGAATCATTTTTTCAGTAATCAGACTACACTGGTTGCGCTGTATGTTTTGCGATGTGATTCAAAAGAATCAAATCATAAGAATCATTTGTTCAGTAATCAGACTACACTGGATGCGCTGTATGTTTTTGGGTGTAGATTCAAAAGAATCAACTCATAAGAATCATTTGTTCAGTAATCAGACTACACTGGTTGCGCTGTATGTTTTGCGGTGTAGATTCAAAAGAATCAAATCATAAGAATCATTTGTTCAGTAATCAGACTACACTGGATGCGCTGTATGTTTTCGGGTGTAGATTCAAAAGAATCAACTCATAAGAATCATTTGTTCAGTAATCAGACTACACTGGTTGCGCTGTATGTTTTGCGGTGTAGATTCAAAAGAATCAAATCATAAGAATCATTTGTTCAGTAATCAGACTACACTGGTTGCACTGTATGTTTTGCTGGTATTTATTTAGTTTTTATGGAACCTGTTCTGAAAAAGTTCCCAACTTTAGTTTACATGTATATGACATGTTTATCAGAATATGTTGCACACTCTGTAGACACATTTGCACACCTATATGCATGCACACATGTACCTTCCCTATACCTCATTGTCCCTTCAGCCTAATGAAGATGGATTTATCCAATCTATTCCCTGACAGCAAAACTAGAGCAAACCCATCACCATGTGGTGTCAGGCTCTTCTACTCCTGTGCTTTTTGTTCATTTTGCTTTTTCTTTTTTCTTTTGTGGTGTATGTACAAAAGGCATACAATATGGGGACTTTAGGTTTCAAGCTTTAAGAAAGATGCAAAAGAACCCCAAAAGTATCTTAAAAGTTATCCATACACATTTCAATTTTTAATACTCAAGTATAGCCCACAAGTCATATGAACCACTTTTATTATGTATTTTGTCCACTTTTTTTTTGTCTATTTGGAATTCACCTTTGGTTTTCCATGGAAGAAAGTTATATGTTTTTGGAACATCATAAGGGTGATTAACTAATGAAGTTTTGTTTTTGTTTGAACTATTCATTTGACGGATACTGCCGTCGGCACATGAAGTGGTGTTCAATGCGTTGACATATTGGAGTGAAGAGAACACTTAATCAGCAAGCAGTGAATATAAACAGAGACCACCGGAGGGGGACGTCAGGATTTCAGTTCTGCTTTGTGGTGATGTTTGTGATGAGGGTCACTGATATTGTAAGTTTTTGTCTCTGTAAGGGAGCAAGCAGAAAAAGGTGTCGAGAAGAATTGTGAAAGTTATATTATGTGACGTCAAAGGGTTTTTGTAAGAAGTTGTCTATCTGTAGTGTGTCAGTTTGAAGAGGATATGGTGAAAGAGCTAAGGGTGGTCCCAAATCCCTTCAAAAGTTCTGTTTTGCATGGGACATAGGGAAAGTTTTTTCAGGCAGGTTGAGCAACAGACTAATTGAGAAAGAAACCTCAGTCATCTGTCTTTGCTCACAAAAGCCAATCCTGACCACTCACCCGCATCTTCACCTCATATCATTCATCATGCTCCAATCACAGTGTGTCTGCTCAGCGGGTCAGTTAACTACGAAAACATTTCAATTTAGCCCGATTGTTCATCCACGGACATCTTCAAATGTTGTTTGGACATGGTCAATCATCGTTGCATTTTAGCTTGGTAATTTTCAAAGTTAAGGTATGTTGCTGTTGAACTCTAAACAAAGCAAAGTGATTAAAGACTCTGTATCTATGGATACTACCATCAATAACCTGTGATTAAAGACTCAGGTGAGTTTTTGAATTGGCTGCTTTTGCTTTATTCCATAATTAAAAATGAATACTTAGAGGTAAACCCATCAATTTTCATAATGTATGAATAGAGAATCAAATGAAGGATTGCAGTGGTTAATCCATGAATTATGTTTTCTGCACTGTACGTAGATGGGTGAATTTTAAGTGTACAGTAAATCTTTGACCTATCCAAGTGTGATGTGATAAAGTGGAAAACAATATCAGCATCCTAACATCTCTAACATGTTAATCTGAGTTTTATCCTACCCAACTTTGAGAAGTGACATGACATTTTGCAGATTGCTTAATTTGTATGCTGCCCACATAATCATACATTAACATTGAAAATCTCCTGATTTAATGTGTTTGTTTTCATGTAACACAGCAGTTTCTGCACTCAGTGTAAAAAGACGCATTGCTTGTGCCTAAAAACGCTAGACATGGTGTAACCTGCTGCTTTTACGACAATACCAACTGCACCGTTAAGCTGTTTATGTAAAGTAATGTAAAATTTCAAAGGTTCACTTAAAGTTCTAACTGCTAACATGTGGCATTGTAGGTCTTTGAGGAATCTTACCATTTATCAGCATGGCACGTCGTTCCTTTTACTCAGCCGTTATGAAGACATCTCAACACATAATTCATGTGTTCATTTATCTTTTTGATGGCAGAGAATGTCTTTGTCAGCAACTGTTAACTGCGGCTTCTCGCATTTATTCAGAAATTGGCCAGAACGATGGGCACTATGACAAATTTCCTGTCGATCTCTGCCGGTTTGGCACGTTACAGCGTTATAATTTGGCAGAGCAATGGTTGCATAAAATTGACTTAGCATCATCCTGATGAACGAGAGTGCAGAGATATGGGGCCGTATAACATAATTGATGAGAATTAATAATAAAGTTGATGAAAAACTGTCTGTGTTGGGTTACGTCAGCATGTGAGGTGTGCTGGAATGACTATGGGGAAGAGCTGGTAGGAGAGGTGAAGTTATTTCAGGTTAATTGTGAGGTCTGAGCACGGATGGAGTGAGTTCTGCTGAGCTGAGCACTGTAAGGACTTATTAAAATGGAGTTATTAAAAAAGAGGAATTTTGGTTCGATGAGAGACTCGGGGCAGAAGTGATGCCAAAGCTGAGAGACAGATTTCAGGCAGTCAGTTTATTGAATTTAATGAGTTGATTTACCAATTTCTGCTAATTTTTTCCAGGGTGATGAGCAGTTATTTTAAGAATTACCACTTTTAGCATTAGTGAGTGAGTGAGTGAGTGAGTGAGTGAGTAGTAAAGGTTTTGAAGGAAGGATGAAAGAGAAGGAAATCAAGGATGGATGGATTGAAGGAAAGAAGCTAGGAATGCAAGAGGAAAGGGAAGGAAAATAGGAGGTGGGAAGGAAAGAAAGAAAGAAAGAGAAAAGGCTATGAAGGAAGAAGAAAGTGGATGAAGGATGGATGGAGGGAATGGAAAAAAGCTAGGAATTTAAGATAAAAGGAAGAGAACAGAATTTTAAGGACGGAAGGAGGGAAGGAAGAGAGGACGGAAAGAGAATAGGGTTTGAAGGAAGGAGGAAAAGAAAGGGGATAGATGGAAGGAAGAATGGGTGGGAAGAAGAGGAAGGGGGATGGAAGGAAGAAAGAAAGAAAGAAAGGGAAGCAAGGAAGAAATGAAGGAAGAAGGGGAGAGAAGATGAGGAAGAAAGAAAAATAAATTATTCCACAAATTAAAATCCTGTCTTTTCTAGAGAAGATGTTCCAAATGAAATGGAAGGAAGATAAGGGTTCTCCCATCGCTGTAATCAGACTGAATAAGGGTGGCAGTGAGCAGGTGGATAGAGTCTACACGGGTCTCCTGTGGGCAGCACCAGACAGGAGGACGCATTTCCTGACAGCATACAGCTGTTACTCTTAATTACCTCCCGTTATATGTGTGGGGTTAATTAAACAAGTTTGGGTGAAAAGTAAGACATGAATATCCTAACAAAGGATATTAGGTTAAACTCTACACATTAATACAATAGAGAGAGAGCACTGAATGTATATGTGCTTTATGAAGGAAGTAATGAGCAAAGAAAAAGCAGGAGGGAAGGAATGTTGGAAGGAAAGTGGGAAGGATGGAGAAAAGGTTATAGCAGAAGGAGGGTAGGTAATGGTATGGAAGAAATGAGTAAAGCAATGAAGAAAAAGAAAAGAAGGTTGAGAAGGAAAGAAAAACAAAAACATTTTCTACTGCCTTTACTAGTGTTTTATTAAAATAAAGAAAGGAAAAGAAAGGTTGCATTTTGTAGTCAACCACTTGCTGGTTTCAAATAAATTAAAACCACTTCCCTTCTTGGCCTGAATTCAGTGTAGAGAGCTTTATTTTATTTTTTAAGCAAAGATGGACAGAATGGTCTTGCAGAGTCACCAGGTGTGTTTTTTTTATAATATTGACCATGATGTATGGTCACATCTCTGGCTCACATATATTCATTCCATCAAAAGCACAGTCTCTGTGTGTATCTATGTATACTACCTTTAATAACCTGTGAGCAGCATACACATCTTAGCTCATTAAAATGATGGATAGAGCCAGAGGGGAAGCTCTCCGTTGCTCCAAATTTGTTCTCATTTAAAAGGTGCTTAATTGGGGAACACCTGTAGGGAAATGCTCTTGTTTTCTGTCAGAGACCAAGATGCCTGGCAGATGCACAGGAAAATTAGTTTATTTGACATATTAGTGTCTGTATATCCCAATATATGACTGAATTTAAATATGCAGCATGCAAGTGAGACCAGAACTAGTTGTCACGGGCTTGTTTCTGTAACAATGTCAAAAATGCTTGTTTTCTAAACCCTAGTATTAAATAAAAAATAAGACTTCACCTTACCTTAACTTTAATGTTAGTCAACCCAAACCTTAGCTGTTACTATATTAGGCTTAACCCTAATATAGAGTATACTTGTATTCAAGATGTATTTAAAGTGTAAATATCTTATATGCTGCTTCTCAGCTGAATGCATTTTTTAAAGGCTTTTTTAGATATTGCTTCTGCAGTATAGCTCCTAAAGTAAATGTACATTGTTTTAAAGAAGTTTTAGATATTTAAATTGGAAAACAAGCCAAAAAAATGAACAAATCAAAAACGTATTTTGTGTATAATGAGGCAAAGACTTCCTCTCTCACCTTTCTGTTCACTTCGATTCATCTTTATCTCACAAAAAAAACAAACTCTCTCTTATTAATAAGGCTGCTTATTGCCAATTTTCTTCACAATAAGAACAGTTTCAAACTCTTCCCCCTTAGATCGGGACATTCGCACAACTCATAGAAGAGGCGCTGACCGCACAGAGAAATCACAGTTTAGGAGTTTGTAGTTAATTACACAACATGCTTCCATATTATTTGAACTTTATTAAAGCTATAACGCATTAAATATAATTGCATTAAAGATGTAATGTCAGGGTGTTTCCTTTAAAAACACTCAACACGTTTTGATTCAGCATATTTACTTATTTTGTATTTTTGCATTATAATTCACTCATACTTTGCACTCTACATCACCTGAAGCTGTTTGGAAAGTTTAGAGTGCATCTGGACAGTGAGCTGTTTTCTTCCTCTCGTCAGTCAGGGGCGAACCGCAGTGCGGCTCTCTCGCGTCATCATTAGAGTTTAATTTGTTCTCATGTTATGTTAAATGTTACGTAAATATTATTGTCAACTAATCATTTCAGTCCTATTATGTATATTATTAAAAGATTACATGCCAAAATAGATAATTAAATGCACATGAAACATTGATTTGAGTTGAAATTATTTCAATTAGCTCACTTGTAGACATCGCACAGTTATCTGAGAAGCAGGAAAGATGGCTCACAATACCCGGATGAGCGGTCTGACACATGAATGTGCGGTTGTTACTCAGAGATATCAGACTGCTAGATGGTGCCATTGACCAATCAGAATGAAGTATTCTGGATAGCTTTAATTTTATTGATCAATTGTCACACATTATACATACATTTATGCATATACATGGTGAAATGATTTATTTTTCACATATCCCAGCTAAGCTAAGCTGGGTTCAGAGTGCAGGGTCAGCCATGATACGGCTGCCTGGAGCAGATAGGTTCAAGGGTCTTGCTCAAGGGCCCAACAGCGGTGTCTTGGTGGTGTTGGGGCTTGAACCCCTGACCTTCTGATCAGTAACCCAGAGCCTTAACCGCTGAGCCACCACTGCCACCAAAACCTAGCTGTTAATCAATTATTAGACTGTTCTTGGAATTTATTTTATAATTATAGTTTTAACTTAAATATAATATTTTTGTAATGAATCTTGTGAACACAATAAAACCACACTGGCACACATTAGGGCAAGGATTAACTACTGCGTTTAACTTTGTGCAACCCAATGTCCACATGTGTATGCATTGTATTTTGGCTTAGCTATACGCAATGCATAATTTAAAAGAATTAAGACCTACTGAATACTGTTCACAAGACTCTACATGGTCATTTAAGGATTAAACTTCAGACTACAGGCGCATACCCAACAAAAGTGCCTGTGGTAAGAAACCACTTTTTGTTTTTTTTTTATCTGTTTGGTTGCAGTGTCTCTAGTTTCATTTGATATGCCGCTTTAAAAAAATCAATTTATGTTTTGCGTGTCAGCGTGCTGATAAAAATGAAGTCCACATATGTGGAAATTAAAACCGCATTCCCTCAAAGGTTGAAAAAAACCCAGTTATTTTTAATCATTTTTCAACAATTAAAATATCTGTGGGTCATTTCGCTTCATTTTAATGTACCTTTTGTTATTGTTTTATTTTGTAATCACTGTACAATACTGTTCTATTCATTAACATTAGTAAATGCATTCCTATATATTTACTGTGCATTTTCACATTGAGAATTAATGATTTCATGCAAAAGCTGAAAATGTTGCTTTCAGATGTTTATATGGAGTTAGGATGAAAATAAGTTACATTTCTAACATGTGTCCACATATGTAGACATACTTTTGTAGGAAAAATATTTGCTCTAGAAAATGTGTTTATTATATTATTATTGTATTTTTTTATTGTTTATTAGGTGCTACTAGTTACTAGCGCCACAGTCTTATTTTTATTGAAATATTTATTAAATATTGAAGTTTTTCTCTTTTACACAAACTATTGCAATTTCTATTAGCTAAACATTGGTTTGGTAAATTAGGTACATAGATTTCCAGAAGAATGCAGACAATAAAAGTATGTAAAAGGTAACAACATATATCCATCAATAGTATTTCAAATATGTGGTTATTGCTTGGGTTAGGGTTCATGTATTAAGATCAATCACAATATTTGTATCTAAAGATGCATATAAAAATAAAAACACAAAGTCAGTTTCAGAATTTTGATTTATTTATTTTTCTTCATTTTTATATGCTTTTTTGTTTTAAGAAACAAATACTTGCAGATGTCTAATGAAATAACACTCACATCCTCAGCCATTTTAGTGCGTGACTGACACGACCAACCTTAGAAAGGTGGGCCTTCAGCCAGCCAATCACAACCGCTCCAGATTCTCAAACCGACACTCACTTCCTGTTCTCAAATGTCTCTTTAAGTGCATACGTCAGTCGAAAAAACGTTTTCTTTTTTTGAACGAAAGTGCAGAGATGGACCAATACTCTCGTAAACATAAAATCCCTGCATTAATCTCATTTATTTCATTTCACAGGATATCTTGAGCTGGAATGAGAATCTGGAAAAGAAACGGAAGGTAGGGATGCAGGGATTCGTTTCCATTCATTCACTCCTTTGTAAACAGCTTATCCATTTTTTTTCTTTCTCAAAACCCTACATCGACAGGTTTAACGAGGCCTTTTGTCGTACCGAGTGCTCGCTCTCCTCGCGCAAGACAAAAAGGTTAAATCAATAACATGATTCAAAATAAAGTTTAGTGATTGTGCTTTTAAAACCAAAGTCAAACAAATAACAACAAACATTGACAATGACAATAAAAGAATAACAGTGCATTACAAAAAACAATAACAAACAAACATTAACTCTCAGAATGTGGCACTTTTCCTGGGGCATTTAAACACTATGACAATTTACAACCAGGATGGAGGCTATAAAAAATTATATTAACTGGCGTAATAGAAATTTAAAATGATTCAAATAAGCCAAGGAAGACAAATTTAATGTACCACAATGGATTATAAAAGACAGTTAGATATGTATACACGTGTATGTACATGTCAGTCAGTCTCTTTGTGCCAGAAGTTTCATTACAGTAACAGTTGACTGACAACCTTCTTACCAAGGTGAACAAACCCATAATCAGTTTCTGGGGCTACAGACGCAACATATTGCATTGGAATTAAACAATCAAAACAGTTTTAGCCCCTCGAACGTACCCTTCTTTTTTTATTTTCAGCATTATTTTTTTCTTCTTTAAATGCACATTGAAATTAAGGTGAAGAAATGTATTTAATGGTTGGTCAGTTTTCCAAATGTGGTGTAAGTCAGGCTCGGTAGTTTTCAGCAGAAGACAGTCAAGATGGTCAAACTGCGCTTGAAGATGGTTGCTGGAAAAATTTGGACAGCAAAATCTTTTTGATCATCTTCAGCTCTCCACCATCTGAAAAGAAACATATATTTTAGCATCACTGTCGACATCATGCACACACAGCCAGTAAATGGATATGTTAGGTATATTATAAAATGGATAGCTCTGGCATCTCTTTTCCAGACATTTTGGGCTGTTGGGTGTGTCATAAAAATGGGAGACATACCTCAAGTTCGTCCCCTCCTATCTGGAAGGCTCCTGTGGTGTTCAGCCCAAAGTCTGCAGGGTTTCTGCGGGCCCCTGGAGGCCCCTCTCCTCGTCGCCGCCCGCCGGACCCCCGAGAGGACAGTGAACTAGAGGAACTAGGGTCCCTTTCTCCACGAGAACTGTGGACTGCTGGGAAAGAGGGACGACTATAAGGTAGAATTTCCTCCGAGCCTAAGAGAGAAACATAACAGACAAAATTAAATTACCATTTTTGTTTATTACACCGTTTATTAACTTATTTAAAAGATTACCAAATACTTGAACAACCAGTCTTTTTTACAACCATGATTTACATCTCACGGATATTTAATACACATAAAACTGTTAACATTTTGTGACCATTTTCCCTCAAAAGTTGAAAAAACATTTTGGCTATTTTGAATAATTTTCAACTAGAAGACATCTGTGGATCATTTCACTTAATTTTAATATACATTTATGTGTGTGTGTATATATATATATATATATATTTTTTTTTAATCACTGTATAATAAAGTTCTATTCACTAACATTAGTAAATGCATTCCTAGTGCAGACAGACAGCACACTGGAGGTCATTCACTAAATGGGGAGCAAGGGTGCATCCAATAGCTTTCTATGCAACCAAGTGCATTCACTCCTAAAATCCAACCAAAAGTTCAGTTTCAGGCTTCAGATGATTTTTGGACCACTCAACATGTTTGGCAGACGTGGGACAATGATAATAAATACATAGATTCAGAATTGTACAATGTAAAATGATATTTTAGCATGGTTGGCAGTGATTTGATGATGCTGGCCATTACATATAATTAGAATTATTTATTCAGCGTTATAGATAATCAGCTGTAATGTCTGTAACATCTCAAAAACGACATAATAAAATAAATAATTCTGATTAAAAGGAATGACCAGCATGATCCAATCACTGCCAAACATGTTGTGGACATACATTTTTAGGAAAAATATTTGCTCTAGAATTTTTTTCTTCTTCTAATTTTCTCCCCTTTTCTCCACAATTTTGGCATGGCCAATTCCCACTACTTACTAGGTCATCGTGGTGGTGCGATTACTCACCTCAATCGGGTGGCTGAGGACAAGTCTCAGTTGCCTCTCCGCTTCTGAGAACATCAGTCTTTGCATCTTATCACAAGGCTCGCTGTGCATGACACCACAGAGACTCACAGCATGTGGAGGCTCATGCTACTCTCTGCGATCCACGCACAACTTACCACGCGCCCCATTGAGAGCCTCTAATTATTACCACAAGGAGGTTACTCCATGTGACTCTACCCTCCCTAGCAACCAGGCCAATTTGGTTGCTTAGGAGACCTATCTAGAGTCACTCAGCACACCCTGGATTCGAACTCGTGACTCCAGGAGTGGTGGTCAGCGTCAATACTCGCTGAGCTACCCAGCTACCTTTTTTTTGCTAGTTTTTTAGGTGCTACTAGTTCCAAATCAAAAGGGTAATCGAAAATGCACACCGCAGTCACACAAGGTTTTCAGGGTTTTTAAAGTTTAAATTAATAAAAAAAGGTTCTTGATTGCCAACCGTAATTATTTACCTTATTTACTTTAAAACTAAAGGGTGTAATTCCAGCGCCAGTAGCATCACCTAATGGAATTACAAAAATAATAACTCTCGTCTTCCGTTGTACAAACAGTATTGGTTGAGCAAACGTTGCTGTGTCAGACTAATTGGGTCACGCATACAAACTGTTTTGGTAGCGCCACAGTGTTAAACTTTTCAGTAAAATCAATCTCCAATTGGCTTACTTGCAGTTCATTCTGCATATCAAAAATGTTGCTCAGTACCTGGGTGTTGGCGGCTCTTCGCAGCAGCACCGGATTCTTGTTTGCTGCTTTTGCCTGTTCTCTGACCCCTCTGTAAGTCCTGGGCCTCTCGCCGTTCCGTTCGCCTGTCCTTGACATCAGCAGAACTGGATATGGGGGACATGGCCCCTCGTGGGCCCTCAGGGATTATTTTAGCTGGGTGTGTAGGTGACTTCAGCATGGCTGGGGGAGGAATGGGAGGAGGAGGCAGGTCTGTAAGGAAACGAGATGGGACGTTAAAGGTGACGAGTGTAATTTTTGTAGTATTTTAACATTGAAAAGATTACACATTTAAAGTATTTTTCTGTTGACTTGTGTACGTACGTTTGACAATACCTTGTATCAATGTACTGATGCTAGCATTTATTGTAAACATTTCAAATGAACGTTTTGCTAGCCCGCAATGTACTATATTCACACAGACTCGTGTCCTTCAGAACCAGACACAGTGCTAATTGACACCAGAACTCATTTGTCTGGCACCCAGAAGGTGCCATGGAAACACAGCTGTGCCGTTGCGTCGCAAACCTCCAAACAGCTGCATGCGGGAACTCCTTCCCACTGAGGCATCACGAGTCAGTCGTGAAACTGTGAATGACGGTTCATCACTGTCACTCGATGTCTACACACTTCCCCTGCAAGTTATTCAAGGTTGTTTACAATTGTTATTCTTGTTAAATACTGTCAAAACACAAATGTCTTCCGAGCGATGTGCGTGATGGATCATTTACACTTGTACAGGCCAGACCTGATTCACAAACTCCAAATAACAAATGTTTTATTTTTGATTCAATATACTGTACATAGAACTACCAGTAATGAGGAGTAACCAACTCAAACTAGTGCCGCTACTAACTAAACTGCATTTTTGAGTAGCAAGACAGCAGTTCAGCTGTTTTCAAAACAATAAAGCTTTTTTAATAATGAGCTAAATTAGCTAGAAAATGTAACATTTATTTGATAAATATTATAATTCAGATAATTAAAATCGATTACATTATTGTGGTGGATGAGTAAAGCAATGATTAGACAAAAATAATATATTTTATATCATTTTTGAAAAATATACATTTAAAAATAAAATAATATTTACTAAAAAAAATTATAATATTCTTTTACAATACATTATTTTATTTCTGTATCATTGACCATAAGCATATAATTGGTCTACAGTTATCAATCTGTGTAATGTAAACTTTTATTGGTGTATTTAGCAACAATTGATCTGTTCAAATTCTGTCAACCTAATTGAGAGCCCCATTGTTTTTGTGTCATAAATGCTCCTCTTTTTGAATTTCACTGTAGTTTCCCAACACTTGTGCTATAAACCCATAATTTTCTGCTACACATAGTAACTTTTTGTCACTTAAAGGGATAGTTCACCCAAAAATGATAGTTCAAAAAGGGATAGTTCACCCACATCTGGGATGCCTCCTGGCATCCCAGATGTGTATGACTTTTCTTCTGCAGAACACAAATTATGATTTTTAGAAGAATATTTCAGCTCTGTAGGTCCTCACATTGTAAGTGAATGGGGGAATGTAATTCATAAGACTCCAGTGGTTAAATCCATGTGCTCAGACACGATATGATAGGTGTGGGCGAGAAACAGATCAATATACAAGATTTTCTTTTTCTTTTTTTACCATAAATTATCCTCCCTGCCCAGTAGGGGGTGATATGCATGAAGAATGTGAATTACCAAAAACACAAGAAGAGATTGACTGAGCAGAGAGGAGAATTTAGAGTAAAAGACTTAAATATTGATCTGTTTATCAGCCACTTCACATGATATCGCTTCAGAAGATATGGATTTAACCACCAGAGTCGTCTGGAGTACTTTTAGGTTGCCCTTATGTGGATTTTGGAGCTTAAAAATGTTGGCACCCATTCACTTGTATTGTATGGACCTACAGAGCTGAAATATTCTTCAAAAATCTTCATTTGAGTTCTGCAGAAGAAAGAATGTCATACGCATCAGTGATGGCATGAGGGAGAGTAAATGATGAGAGAATTGTAAATTTTTTGGGTGACCTATTCCATTAACACCCTCCGGCAGCCTCAAGAAGCTTGTTGATCAGTTAATGCAAAAAAACAAAAGAAAAAACTGCTAAAACAATCGTTGGATGCTGCGTCAACATTTTTACACATTCAAGGTCACAGCAGACTAAACGTCTTCACTGAGCGCGTGCCTCGTTTTGTGGGGAAGAGCTTAGCACACTTTCATCGCTGCCCTGACACTCAGTAAAATACGAGAGGGGTCAGTCGATCGTGGACAGGGACGGTTTTTATAACCCTGGTTGAGTCTTGCGGTGGATCGATGGCAGGATGAGAGAGATGCGTTTCACAGGAGGAGAAAGAAGCAGTCAGATTTACGATGAGGTCTGCATTATACAGCAGCTCACCGGTACTGTCCTCATTTGTGTGAGTAGTTTCCCATGTTGCCGTGAAATCCCTAGTAGGGTAAAACCTGTCCTTCCTGCTAAGGTGTATTCTGAATGACAGTGTTTTTATTGTTGGATTTTTATGTGTACAAATCTTTGGAAATGCATCAGTCATTTATGAAATTGTCCATTACTTGAAATGAGATGGTAGTTTCAAAACACTCTCCATAACATGAGTACAGCGCTTGCAAGGCAGTGTCATATTTACATTCTTCTTACATCTTCTGTTTGCTTATACTGAAGTTTAGGGTTTTTAACAAACCCCTAACCTTAAAGGAATAGTTCACCCAAAAATGAAAATTCTCTTCTCATTTACCATCCCAGATGTGTATGACTTTCTTTCTTCTGCTGAACACAATCAAACATTTTTAGAAGTATTTCTCAGCTCTGTAGGTCCATACAATGCAAGTGAATGGGTGCCAAAATTTTGAAGCTCCAAAATCCACATAAGGGCAACATAAAAGTACTCCAGACGACTTGGTGTTAAATCTATATCTTCTGAAGCGATATTATAAGTGGCTGAGAAACAGATCAATATTTAAGTCTTTTTTTTACTTTCATTTTATCATTCTTCTTGTATTTTTGGTTATTTACATCCTTGCATATTGCCCCCTACTAGGCAGGGAGGAGAATTTATGTTTCTCAGATCAATATCTATAATATAATGTTTGAACACATGGATTTAACCACTGAAGTCTTATTAATTACTTTTATGCTCCTTTATGTGGATTTTGGAGTTTCAGAATGTTGGCACCCATTTACTTGCATTGTATGGACCTACAGAGCTGAGATATTCTTCCAAAAACTTTAATTTGTGTTCTGCAGAAGAAAGAAAGTCATACACATCTGGGATGGCTTAGGGTGAGTAGATGATGAGAGAATTTTCATTTTTGGGTGAACTATTCTTTTATGTATTAAACTTAATAACATAAGGGGCTGTTCACACCAAACACAAAATGTCGGTAAACCTGCCATAGATGGACATCTTTGACATTTGCGCCGCATCTTGCATTTTTTTTAACAACTTACGCAGGAGTGCCACGTTTTCAGACTCTGTCAACTTTAAAACAATTTAAACTTTTAAAAATGATTCTTTCTTTCTGTTCAATTTGTTCCTCTGCATCAAGAACGCATGTTCTATAATTTTCAGTAAAATAAAACATTGAAAAAGATGTATTTATTCTCCATTTATATATTTTTTTTCTTTTATGGCGTGACAAAAAACAAATGTTGAATGCTGTTTATTAATGTTTTCTGGTATTTTCTGGTACTATTGGTGGTTTAAAATAACTTTTAAAAATGCAGCTCGAGACACCTGCGTTCTGTTCTAATCTTTGCAGCCCCTAACTTGTCCCGTGCTACATACATGAAGGTCAGAGATATTTCCTGAGACATCTTAGAAATAAGACCTCACAGCTTGAGGAGGTGTGCTATTACTTTTCCCTCCTCAACACTGTATGAGGAGACTTTATGGCTGGAGGTGCTGTAGAAATGTAGCGGCGACTCAGGACGAGCTTCCATCTGTTTCTCAGGGAATAGTTTCCTGTTTCTTCCTTCTGCAGCAGGCGACAAGTCTTGTGTTGATTCTTGTTCTTAGCTTTTGTTTCCATTAATATTTTAACAATTATATCTTTCTGTATCGTTAACCACTTAGCCTTATTGTATTCCTGGTCAACCTTTTTACAAATTATTTGATGTTTGTAAAAAAAATTAAACATTTGGGGGTGTTTCTTCACCTTTGGGTAATTTAAGCACTCAATAGAAACATTTTCACACCCTCACAATTTTTTGTGAGGGTGTGTCCAACAGCATATGTACATGCATAACAGTAGATATGTCTTTTTTTATTTTTTTTCTGAAAGTCATGGAAATTCCCACCACAGTGTAATTTCCAGCAATTGTTTATTATAATTCTGTGGTGGAAATGACTTTACATTTTTATTATTTCTGAAATAAAATGTTCGACTCATTTGTCTTACTAAGGCTAATTTTATAACTAACTTTTTATGTATTCTAAATACACAATGAAATATTTGACAAAATAACAGCCTGATTAGAAATGATGCCTAAACAAATGCTCTGGTCGCTATGTTTAAATAAAAAAAATATATATATATTTTGCACAATGATAGACAAAATTGCTTTATTGGGCCACAGGCATCTCGTCTGCCAATAAACCTTGGGTTTTCGATGTTGTAAGTGGGCCCACTCTGCATTAAGCACCTGTGCCTTTTTGAGATCCTATTTTTAAGCCAGTGTTGCAGTCTTCCATTTGACTTCCTACAGGTGATATTTAAGTTTTACCAATTTTCTCATATTTCATTTTAAGCATGCTCTTCACAAATACGTTTGCTGACTTTGTTAACGAGTAAACAAACTTTTGAAATAAATCTTTCAGGTGCAAAATTGTTTGGCGTGTTGGAAATCACACCACAACTGTCGGACGACTTTTTTTTTTTTTTTTTTTAATTGACGAATCATTTTTACACAAATATAAAAAAATGCTTGATAATTTTATGCTGTTTAGATTATCATGGCTTTTAAAAATGTAATAAATCAGTACTTTTATAATGGATGCAATCATTTGAATTTCTTTTTTAGATTTGATTTTCATAGTTTAATATTGAAAGGCTAAAACGGTGAAATCTGAACGTAAAAGGCATTTGAAAAGTACCAAAAAATAAATGATGGAATGAAGTCAGTTTGTATGTAACCTACATATAATAATAATAAAAAAGAAATTAAAATCTGAATAAAAAGCCTCCCCTGTGACAAGAAAATCCCTAAAGTTAAAGAAGCACCCCTGTAACAAATGCTTGTAATGGAAAAACCTCCAGCCAGCATCTTTCAGAATCCCAAATTACAAAGAGTTGTCCTTAAATCCTCAATTACATTTACATAGAAGAAAACTAAGAAAAAGGGGGAGGACCATGGATGGATAAAGGCTGGCTTTTCTCTCTCCAGACAGAAGTGGAGACAGATGAAAGGTTAATGGGGCCTTCTGGAGAAGAGCTGGAGGAGGACGAGATAGTAAGCCTGGTGTCACCAAAAGCACTGAGCAAACAAGAGCAAAATTAACAGAGACGGGGGCGGGGTGTGTGTTTGATGCCTGGTATTTGGGGGTTGGTAGGCAATCTGTGTTTCAACATCATTTCGTTTCGAGTGTGTTTGTGTGTCTAAAGACAACATTTCTCTTTTTCACCATGTAAAAAACTGCATTTACCTCCCACAGTGTAACGTAGGCCTATCAAATCAAATCACTCATTCAACAGAAACTCGAGCTGACACAGACAGATCAATCTGGGTGTCTTCAGTGGCCCACAGCGAACAAAGATGAGGGGAGAGAGGGAGCGATGAGGAGATTAGAAGAGGAGGAAGAGATTACGGGGGGGTGGGGGGGAAGGACAGATGAGAGGGGCTAGTTGATCTGATAGAGCTGGCCGAGGTCTGTGTGTGTCTGATATTAAATCTTACTGTAAACACACAAAGACAGCAATGAGACACAGCAGATGAGAGTGTGTGCAGAGAGAGTGTGGGATTATAAAAGTTTGGATGTGTGTGTGTTTGTGTGAACACTTGCTTTTCCATTTCAACTTGCAAATTACACATACTGTAAATGTTTTAAAAAACTGAATGTTTGTCTCAGTCACTATTCATTTTCATTGCATTATTTTCCACACAATGATTGTGAATGGAGACTGAGGCTGTAACTTTTGGTCTAACATCTAATTTTGTGTTCCACGGAAGAAAGTAAGTCACAAACAGATTTGGAAAAACATGAGGATGATTAAATGATGACAGAATTTGTATTTTTGGGTGAACTTCATTTAAATTCCTTTTGATTCTCATCCCTACACACACATACTCATAAAATGACCTTTCTGAAGGCATTGGCACCTGCTGCAATTTCATTAGAGACTGGAGCAGCAATCGTTCCTCATGACACACTGAAGCTGGACAGTATAGTCCCACGAGACTGACTCCTCCATCCTCTCTCTGTCTTTATGATCCTGCTCAATATATCTGCTGATTAAATGTCCGGTACATGCGGGGGTGTTGGCAATGTGGTATGCTGATGTATGTGTGTGTGTGTGTGTGTGTGTGTGTGTGTGTGTGTGTGTGTTTTGCACAACCTAGTCTCATAGAATTAACATGACTAAAACTACAATTTTGCAAACTGAATTTTACATGCCACGTTGTATGTTCCTTTGCAGTTTACTGGTGAAATAAACACTAGAGGCACTACACCAACTATATGTTTTATTCATTTTTACACAAATTATGAATAGAGTGGCTGATTATGACTTTATACTTTTCCCCTCTATTACTCACACACTGCTATGCTATGATATCAAAACACTTTTACAATAACACATTCTACTGCTTTCAACAGGGCTGAGAATGTAAATTTGAATTTTTCACTGAAATATTTCCAATATTCCAATTCTATTTGAATTGGAATATTCAAATAGAATTCCAATAGGGGGACCTGGGTAGCTCAGCGAGTATTGACGCTGACTACCGCCCCTGGAGTCGCGAGGTCGAATCCAGGGCGTGCTGAGTGACTCCAGCCAGGTCTCCTAAATTGGCGACCAAATAACCAAATTGGCCTCACATGGGGTAACCTCCTCGTGGATGCGATTAGTGGTTATCGCTCTCAATGGGGTGCATGGTAAGTTGTGTGTGGATCGCGTAGAGTAGCATGAGCTTCCTCGTTATAAGATGCACGGGTAGCCACGTGATAAGATGCACGGGTAGCACGGGTAGCCACGTGATAAGATGCACGAATTGACGGACTCAAAGATGCAACTGAGACGTGTCCTCTGCCACCCGGATTGAGGTAATCATGCCAACACGAGGACCTACTAAGTAGTGGGAATTGGGCATTCCAAATTCGGAGAAAATAAATTATTCCAGGTTGTGGTAAAAATCTCCAAGAATTCTGATTTTTAAATCGACGTTCTCTCCTATGTCCACAAGAGGGCGCAACAAATCAATATAAACCACTCGGCACTGGTCTAGAGATTGTTTATCGCAAAGAACATAACTGGCTGTTAATAAATGTGTGTAAAATTATAAAGTCAAACGATTTAGCCAATTTATGTCCTCAAATCAAATGTAAAAACAGGAAAAGAAGTGCTTCAAAAGACGGTTCTGTGTTAACTTGTTCACGCAGTACCTATACAGGTGCCATAGTAGCCTACTGCCACAGACTCAAGCTTTATAATACCTGCAGTACCAGATTGTTTTTCATTAAATACAATTCTATGTACGTACCTAATGCTTATGCAGCGAAACGCTGATAAGAGAGCAAGACATAGTCAATCCACTACTGCCAAAGATCTCCATCTCAGGGGGGGCCGTTCACTAGGAATGCATCTGTCTAGCATGCGCTAGACCAGTGGCTCTCAGCCTTTCTTTGATGAACGACCCCTACTTCATTCCCTTACACCAAAACTCCATATTTGTGTTATTTATTTAATTTGCTCGATGCAACTTCGATGAAAATGTTAATTTATTAATTATTTATTTTTTATAGTTTTAACAGTGGTATTTGTAACAAGACCATAGTTAACACATGGAAGCATGGATCTTCTTCACTACCATGGTAAGATGTAACATGATTTCTATAAAACAAACTATGGCACTTTTGTAATTAAAAACAGTAGACCTACTCTAAACACATGTAAAAACTATTAATACAAAATTGTAATCTTTATAAGTTGTATCAAAACATTATTATATTCCCTCACTCCCATATGATAAATTGAATAGAGCTGAAGTATTGATATGATGTTCTGTCCATTGAGCCGTATCCATCTAAAGAGCCATACAGGTGCATTAGCCGAGGTTGTGCCTCCGCCTGTGTATTTGACGCTGCTAAACCAGATACTTCAGATGCGTCGCTAGACTTCAAAATCAGATATCTATAAGTATCTATAATATTCTGGTCACAAGATATGGCTTTAAACCCTTATTTGTTTCACCAATTTTATTGTTCACCAAGTAGAAAAGTAATCGCAAACCTCTCCTCTACAATAATCATACTCTTTCTCTTTCTTCAGTTGACGTACCTTCTGTGTAGACCTCTCTGCGCTGGTAACCTGTCTGAGCAGCTGGATGTTGTTTCTGTCTCTTTAAGGGCCTCCTCTGACCTGGAGTTGCACTAACATTGCTGTCTGTGGACACTGGGCTGCCTGGACGGTGTCCCGGAGGGAGGTTTTGGTATTTCCGTGCTGCTGCTATATTAGAGGACAGAGGTTTTGCTTAGTTTAACCCAATCAAAAGCTGCAGATCTGAATACAAATTGAACCAGCCACTGTTTTATATTCTTAATCTGTTCAAGAAAACAAAAGTCATTAGTGTTTATTTAGGTAAATATGAAATCGCTTTAATAGGCTTAGTGGAACTTTCAAAATGAAGTCTCAATGGATGTTATAACATTTTCCTGTAATTAACAGAAAATAAAACCTATTATGCCCCTAACCCAAGCTTCCAATTTGACTTGTTCTCTACTTCCTCCACATTGTGATGTCACACTGTGGTAGACAATGCATCTGACCAACTCCACACCAACACATTAAAACCTACTGTACCTTACCTCATCACTTCCGTAGCCCCACTCAGTAATGGTGAGCAGTGTGATGGCAAGGAGAGAGCAGGTCAGTCAAGAGCAGAGAGCCAATCATAACAGTGAGGGTTTACTGTCAAGTCTTACACCCGTTTCACACATACTCCATTTGCAGTGCATATGCGGTGCGTATTTTTTTCTGTGCCCATGTTAACAGGTTAGAGCTTTCAAACTGCACGCGGATGCAGTCCGTCGATCCGTTCCAGTTGCGGTGCGTATACAGCAGTGCAGCGATCGTTTCTATAGCACTATAGCGCGTGCTGCTCCTGTACCGTATACGCACCGCAATACGCACCGCATGCAGAGTATGTGTGAAACGGGCGTTAAAGGAGAAGCAGCACCAAAACTGAGTGTTTCTGACAGAGGGTCAGAATGAGGGTGGAAAATCATAATATTTGACAAATATATGACTGCTTTCTTGTGCAAAAAACTTTATTAATATCATAAGTGAACCTCAAGGAACATATTAAAATAATAAAAAAGGCATGTCATGACACCTTTAAAGAGCATAAGCACAAGTAGTGTATTTAACATAAAAAAGTACAGACATACTGCTTAAAATGAGGACGTAGAAGTAATCAAACATTTTACAGTTTGATAGTTTGTTATAAATATATATATATATTTTTTTTTTCCAAGTTGAAAATAACCCAGGATATTTCATTTTAAACCTTAAAATTGTGAAAATGTATTTCCAATACCTCCAGAGACTGGCAGCTGATGATGGCCTTTCCCAGAATGTTTTGCCACTCGTAGCCCAGCATACTCGGCCGCAGCCGCCACTGCCTGGGCGAAATCAGCATCTGTGAAAAAAGACCCATCCGATGAGCTAATGGCGCTAGATCGACCCGATGAAGCGTTATCTTCCTCTGAAGCCGAGCCCCAGCCGTTAATCATGGACCCTGTGACGGAGCTCTCCAGATCACAGGTGCTGGAGGCCGGGGTCTGCTCGAGCCCCCGCAATAGAGCCCTCTGCTGGGCTAAATGCTGCTGGTGCGGGTGGGTGTGGTGCTGGTGGACCCGAGCCACCTCTGCATCCATCTCGTCACCTTCTTCCTCTTCCTCCTCTTCCTCCAGGCCATCCGTGTCCAAACCAAGGGGACTGGAGATGTAGCCGTACGTGTGCGGAGGGGAAAGGGGGCGTGGCGGAGGCGGAGGGCTTACCAAGAGCCGTCTAAAAGAGAGAAAGATACAGTAATTTCAATGATAAAAAATTCAATAAAAAACATGATGAGGAAACTATAAACGGATGAAAATATACATTGCTAATCTGTTCACAGAGTTGTAGAAAGTGGAGATAGTTACTTGATCAAGTATTGAGAGATTTAAACCTACATCTGAGATTAAAACTTACATCCATGCTGCTGTTTGCAGCTTGCATGACAAATTTTGACTAGTCATCAAGAAATGTAGTCTACAATTTGGGAGGTCAACATTTACCTTATGTAAATAACCCTCCTGCTGTCGCTACAAAGCAAACATTGGCGTACCTGCGCTCATGTAGACCATCTGGGTCCTGCAGCATGGGCTGCATCTCTTCCTGCGGCGATGGGGTGAGGGTCGCGGTGGACTGGTGACTATAGGACACAGCGGCAGGGGAGGAGGCCGCTCCTCTCACGGGTGGCGTGGGTCCCCGTTCCATCTCCACCTCTTCCTCCTCTAGCTCGTCAGGCTGCAGGTACATCCGAGAGGGCGGGAGGGGGCACTGGAGATCTGTGTCATAGCTGAAAAGATGGACAGGACCAAAACTTAGATCAGTGAATGTCAAGCATAAGATGTTTCATACTAATCACATATGTTTTTATATAGTAGTAGATATATCATATTTTATAATACTATATATAATAATAATACAGATTATCAGTTTGTAACCGATATTGGCAATATATTATATTTAGTAGTAGACTCAATTCTATATTATACTGTTATATTGTTATATACTATATTATTTAGTAGTAGTCTAAAGAACATTTTGCAAGGTGAAGTGTGTATTTTCTGCACCAATATCCAGTGTATTTGCCAAAACCGGTTTCCTGAACACTCCCCCCATCTTTCATTGGTTGGGGCAAACAGATAGTCTCAAGCTATTGGTTGAGTCAATGTTGCTATGTTGGGCTGGTCTTGATGCTCAAACAAACAAACCAGTGTTTTGATAGTTCCACATCGACACAATGTTACACTTATTTGGGAATATCAACCTACAAATGGATTATTTATAGTTGTCATATTAAGGTGGTTTACGAGAAAGTATTTTAACACTGAAAAAAATTTCACACATCACCTTTATCAAATTTTTTGTAGTTTCTCCCTCTAAAAGGAATTAAGTAAGGTACAGATGATAATCATAATATAATATGTGCACTATAGGTATACACACTATGTGTACAAACCTGTATATGTGTAACCTCACCTGTCGTCCATCGGTAGGGTGTATTCCTGACATGGTGGTGGATTAACTGGAGGAGGCAGTAGTTCAGTCCAATTCATTGTGTTTTGTTTGGCCTGTTTAGATGTTCGCCCCCCTTTTTTCTGTCCTTGACTTCCTATAAGGTAACAAGCAACATAAAAACAGTCAGTGCACACATAAACAAAACAGCTATAGCAACTCTCAGCCCATATATTCAAAATTCATCAATTAATTTTATTGCTAACTAAAATGTTTAATAACCCCTAGTTTGTTTGGTTTTTAGGTTGTTTGTTTGTTGAGCTTGATGCATGTGTGAAATAAGTGACACTTTTACACTCAGGAGAAGTGACATTAATGACACCCACACCATAATTTATGTGGTTTAAAAGGCTTATGCGCATCTCTCTATTTGTAATTAACGTCGCTCTCTCCGTCAAAAGAATTTGTAATTTTTCAAAGACGAAACTCCATTGCCAAGACAGGCAGAGAGAGAGAGAGGACATTAAAGCAGAAACATCGGAGGCCAATTAACAGACAAATTAAAATTCAGAGTCAATGAGCTGTGAGGACCACCATGCACTCGGCCCCTTGCTTTAATTACCTGAACTTCAAATACATTACAAAAATAGATATGATTCAATACGCCGGCAGCCTTGCATACACCGCAAAATGGGGCTCATTTATCTTTGTCCCGCAAGAAACACCAGCTTTCTGACAACATTATACCCCCCTTTCTTTGAGTCAGATGGATGAAAGCCAGAGTAATTAATGACGGTGTGGCGAATCACAAAAAGAAGGGGGATAACCCCCCAAAATCAGAAAGATCTGCAGGGAACATGGTTTTAACTGCTGGAATTAGGAAGTGATTGTTGCTCAGTTTTTAAGATATGCAGCTGTGTACCTCAGAAATTGTGAGAAGAAAGAATCAGCTCTTTTGTTTAACACAAATTATTCTCTTTGTTCCCATGAGTTTCGTGACAATGAGGAAGCGATTTGTGAATGTCCTGACAGACAGACAGACAGACAGACAGATAGATAGATATTGCAGACAGACAGATAGATAGATATTACAGACAGACAGATATTACAGACAGACAGACAGATATTTGCAGACAGACAGTCAGATAGATAGATAGATAGATAGATATTGCAGTCAGACAGACAGATAGAAATTGCAGTCAGACAGACAGATATTGCAGACAGACAGAGAGAGAGAGATAGATAGATATTGCAGACAGACAGATATTGCAGACAGACAGATAGATAGATATTACAGACAGACAGACAGATATTACAGACAGACAGATAGATAGATATTGCAGACAGACAGATATTGCAGACAGACAGATAGATAGATATTACAGACAGACAGACAGATATTACAGACAGACAGATAGATAGATATTGCAGACAGACATATATATATTACAGACAAACAGACAGATATTTGCAGACAGACAGTCAGATAGATAGATAGATAGATAGATAGATAGATAGATAGATAGATAGATAGATATTGCAGTCAGACAGACAGATAGAAATTGCAGTCAGACAGACAGATATTGCAGACAGACAGACAGACAGAGAGAGACAGATAGATAGCTATTGCAGTCAGACAGACAGATAGATAGCTATTGCAGACAGACAGACAGATATTGCAGATAGATAGATAGACAGATAGATAGATAAATATTGCACAGACAGACAGATAGATATTGCGGACAGACAGATTTTTGCAGACATTTACATTTTACATTTATTCATTTGGCAGATGCTTTTATCCAAAGCGACTTACAAAAGAGGAAAACATCAGCGAATCATCTTAGGGAGACAGTGGTACAAAAAGTGCCATACTACAAAGTTTCACTATCATCAGAATAGTATACAAAACAGATTTAAGTGCAACAAAAAATGTAATTTTTTTTTTTAAATTTTTTTTTTTTGTGACCGGTTAAGTGCTTTTGGAAAAGATGTGTTTTTAGCCGTTTTTTGAAGATAGAGAGTGAGTTAGCTTCCCGGATTGAGTTGGGAAGGTCATTCCACCACCGTGGTATGATGAAACTGAAAGTCCGGGAAAGTGTTTTGGTGCCTCTTTGTTTTGGTACAACAAGGCGATGTTCCTTAGCCGACCGCAGGCTTCTGGTGGGAACGTAGCTCTGCATAAATGTTTTTAGGTATGCTGGAGCAGACCCAGTGACTGTTTTATATGCCAGCATCAGGGCCTTGAATTTAATACGTGCATGAACCGGCAGCCAGTGGAGAGAGACAAGGAGTGGTGTAACATGTGCTCTCTTAGGTTCATTAAAGACCAGACGTGCTGTTGCATTCTGGATCATTTGGAGAGGTCTAATATAGACAGACAGATATATATATTGCAGACAGACAGACAGACAGATAGATAGATAGAGCAGACAGACAGATAGATATTGCGGACAGACAGATATTTGCAGACAGACAGACAGATAGAAAAATATTGCACAGACAGACAGATAGATATTGCGGACAGACAGATTTTTGCAGACAGATAGACAGACAGAGATAGATATTGCAGACAGACAGACAGATAGATAGATAGATAGAGCAGACAGACAGATAGATACTGCTGACAGACAGACAGATAGACAGACAGGTAGACAGATATTGCAGATAGATAGATAGAGCAGACAGACAGATAGATATTGCGGACAGACAGACAGATAGACAGACAGGTAGAAAGATATTGCAGACAGACAGACAGACTGACTGATATTTACCAGAGGTGCTGCTCCCCCTGTCCGAGCTGCTGTAGGTGCCTCCGGTGTGGGTGTCCTGAGCCTGGTTATAGGGGATGGTGACCGAGATATGGCCCTCACCTCGGTAGTGGTCTAAAGGTTTACAGACAAGACATTTTTGTGAAATAGACAAATAAAAGGTTTTTATAAAAGCATACAATTTAGAACAGAAAGTTTCAGAGTGGAACATCTGACAGTGAATTAAAGGTTACAAGAGGGTTTAGTCACAAGCTGTTATGATTTGTTTGTGACTGGTTTCAATTGACTACCAAGTGTGAAATATCACACCCACATGCAGTAAGATTCATGCAAGTAAAGTCAAAAAGCAAAACCCAATGGCCTTTTTAAGTAGCAAAACATGAAGCAACAGATAATAGAAAGCTTTGAGCTTGAGTTACATCCCCCTTATTTGTACAGTAATATACTATCTCTGATTTCACACTTTATGGAGACATCCAACACTTCTCAACCTCCATTTTACCTTCATTGCTGCCCAAACACTAAAACAACAGCTATAAATATGGATAAAGTTTACAAGCAGTGTGTAGAGTAGAATTACAAAGATGTGCAATACGAGCAGGCCGTAACAAGAGGTAAAACGTAAAAAGAGGTGAGAAATTTAAAGGGCACTAGTAAGGATGCCAGATAGGCTATTACAAATGAACATAATGTAACACTATTATTATTGTCTGGATATGAAATGACTATAGCACAGCAAGAAGAGAAGAATAGCAATTTGGCAATGCACCTTTGTAGTTAACAAAGGAAAGCTGACCAAACATGGGATTCTTAACAAACTTTCTTACTGGAAACTACAATGAAAAACTACAAAGAAAGTTTTTGGGGTGTTTCTTTGGAGGGTTTGAAATATAGTCTTTGCTAGATGTGGGGGAAAAAACCCTGGATGTTTGAAATTATTGTGATTTTGTATCAAAATGCTTACAAATCAATATTTTTATGATTCTTTGTAAAATCAATACATTTTTCACATTATTATTATTGAAATATTAAATTGACCAACATTCTGCCAGGAAATGTGGCAGTGCAACGTACTACAACATTAGGTCAACAAACACAATTATTTCTATATGGCCAAAATTTTAATTCGTAACAAGCTAAGAATCTAACAAATATTTAAGTCTCCCCTTTATTTGTAAGAATGTCAGATAGTCCACACAGATTCGCTGCAAGTGTTTTTTGTGTATAAATAAACACGCTCTAATCAAATTACAGACTCGGACATGGCTATGCCCTATGCTAATTGTATGGCTCTACAACGAAGTGAAACTGGACGTTTAGCATGTGTTGCTCTAAGCACCTAAGTCCAAAGATAAAAAGAAAAAGGGAGTAAAAGATTGCAACACACTAAACAAAGAATCACAGTTGTATCATAACACAACCAAGATATTGATACAATGTCGTATCACCAGGTGCCTTCTGATTCCCACCCCCAGACCTCAAGTAACTTCACAAACTCACCCTTATTCAGTTTGTTTTGTTCCATGACGTTGTACTGAAGAGGTGCATTAATGTCAGACTGTTTCTGAGGTGTTCCCTGGCTGCCCTTCCAACTCTGTTTCTCGTTGAGATCGGCACTTCCTCCTCCACTTCCTACGCTGTTGCTGTTTACATTGTTGTTGGCCAGGCTGGACTGAATGAGTTGGGTGGTGGCATAGGGCGTAGGTTGACCACCGGGCCCCACAAAACGCCCGTCCTTCAGGTTGGGGCTGTTGAATGTCTTCATATCATTGATCTTGTTAGAAAGGTCTATGTCACTGTAGAGACCCGTGTCTGGAGCCAGGAGATTGCTGGCCTTATTGTCCATCTGGTTGCTGTAGTTGGCGATGCAGTCGGCTGGACGATAGAAGAGGCATAAGACATTTTGACAGCCAAATGATCTACTGATAAATCTGGGCAAAGAGTCTTGATTGTGACTTGTATAATGCTGATCTTATCACATGTGGCTAGATTTTTAAGATGTCCTCTAAGTCAATGCACTTGTCAGGGTAACTGATGCTAGTTGGCTGAATTTTTGCATTGGCAATCCAAGCTTGTGGGCAATTCTGAAGTCAATCTGATTCTGAAGCTCTGTTCCAAAACCTAGTGAGGAACCTCACTGCCTATATTCTAAAGCAGCATCCTAAAGTCATGGAACCACTTTGGAACACCCTACATAGGCAGCAACTTTGAGAGCCAAAGAAATGGCACTCTGCATGGGAGATTGTAATGCTGCTTTACAATTTGGTCAAAACTAAGTAACTTCAAATATCACTCATTTTGGGAGCACACATATGATGCCTTAAAATGCAGCCTCTGCAGGCAGCTCACTAGGTTTTAGAACAAAGTGTTCAAAACATTGGTCAAACTAAGGTGGATTTAAACAAGGGAACATTTACTGAAACTAAGAAGGTAGGCGATGAGCAAAGACATTATGGTTGACACTAGATTGGTTTAAAAATATGCGAATTACCATGCCTGCATTTAAAAGAGAATGATGTATTCGGGAGACACACATGCTAAAATCAAAACATAATGGAAACACTGGAAACCACAAATTCTGGGATCACTTGGACTACTTTCAAACTCAAAAACGAAGATAAAACTCTCGCTAAAACTTCTAAGTGCTCACACTGTATGATTTTTCTTTTATTTCAACAGCTTCATTCTCTCGCCAATGACATAAGCCAAGCGTGTCTCTTTGAGTTTCCTGAGCAGCCACAAGAAAGGCAGCCCGCCTCATCAAGCAAGATGTTCTAACACGTCCGAATCAAAACCCTCCGAAACGAGGAATGCTGTGAAAGACCATCCTCTGACAGATCCTATTTTCCATGGCTCATAAAATATTCAAATCCTCCACAGGATCTGAGCAAGCAGCTTGGCGAGTAAATACCACGGCCTGCCATTGGATGGATGTTGTGTAGCTCATGTTTCTATAAGAAGGAACGGCTCTGCGCTTCAAAGGTTGACGTATCAATGATAAAAGATTCTCCGAAATGAGACAAACTAAGTCGTCTTTCCTGAGAAGCCCTGTGGGTACTGATCCGGTTAATATCCTGGAGATTTATTAGTATTTGGCACACCAGGCAAGCGGCTGTCAAGCTTTTCAAAACATCATGCCATGAGAACCACTCAACATTTATCTTTCATTCCTTCTTTAAAGAAGGCGACATCGATAAAATCTAGTGTTAGTGAAAACACACACCCATAAACAAGAATATCAAAGGTAAAGCAAAGCTGTTTTGAAGCCTCATCCAAAAATCTTCATGGTATGTCCAAACATAATGCCTAACCCTTTGGTCTAACTGTGAATATGGCATCTCATTTCATAGCTTCAAAAGAAATGCATTTCATAAAGGTACTGAATACATTTAAGCGTTCTTTTATGAATGAAATTCTCTTAGCCAAAAGCTTAGTCTCACCAGCTGATATCTCAGAACAAAAGCTATTCGTAGTGACTGTGTGAGAATGGGGTGACAGTGTATATTGCCACCACTTTGTCACTTTCAGTGTGTAAGTCTTTGTGTATCCTGGGACTCTTGAGTCAACCTGGCTTCTTTTGTTTTCAAAGTAACTTGCTGATGCCTTAACTAATGCCATCTGGAGGTGCTCCATCACTGCCTTTCTTTCAGTTTCCTCTCTCTCGCTCTCTCTCAGGTCTATTCTGACCTCTGTAACTGCTCCCGGTTTAATGAATGAGTGAGCACTTAGGAGAAACTGCATTCAAGTGTTCTGTTGGTTGTATGGAAATCAGTTTCCATACCATTCCATTCCTGATTGGATTGGCTGGAATATGGCCTGCAGGGCTTATGCAATATTTATCCAAAAACATATACAATCAAACAACTCACATATGCAGTTGTCTTTGACAAAAAACTAAACAAAAAAAATACAATACTTATGCTGTGTTCCATTCAACTGACAAAGACGATATTTTCAACCTCCAACTTGGAAAGAAAATGTCAGACTTCCAAGTTGAAAACCTGAAAGGAAATTACAGAAAAGCAGGTCTATGATGTTTGCGCTTGCCGTGCAAAATACGCTGCCACAATACTATTATGCTTATGTGTTTAAGTCTATGGTTTTTTTTACCCGCTTATTGTTTGCCAGTTGTAACTAATTAGACAAGTTATTGTTTAAAATAATTTAGCTGCTTTTAGTTCATATCTATTAGCTTGAACTATTAGACAATATTTGTTTTCCAAAGATATAAGCATTTATAATCCGCAGTCTCTATCTTCCAGCTAAACAAACCCAGAAAAATGTATGAGTAACAAATAACTGCATTCATTTTGTCCAATCAAATGCTTTCTAGAACAAGAACGTACCCTCCCCCAACATCTAATCAACGTGTCTGGCTGTCATCACTTCTCAGGGCACTATGAAGGAAGCACAATCCATGCTGAGGATTGTTCCAAACAAATTTTCCAATAAGAGTCACTTAAACATTTAGTTGTAAATGACAGTTATCACCTTTCAGCCCTGCAAAGCTCTTACAGTGGAGGGTAACTGCCCTTGAAGGGAATAGGGCATATGATTGATCTCTGCTGAATGGGACATGCCAACGAGGGAGTCCGATGCAAGGAAACTTGCTGGAGTTTATTTATATGTTTAATGCAGGTTCTGAGGTTTCTTGGGATGTACAGCACGAGTAAGTGTTGTTTATTCTTTATGTTTAGTGTAATATGATTTAAAACATCGATATTGTGATATTTCGCTTGTTTCTCATTGTCATCTGCACTGATGTCAGGGCTATTTCTAGGCATAGGTGAACTGATTGACTGATTGGTTTATGTAGAAAAAGATCAGTTAGATAATCTTTTGGTCCTCAAATTAAGTCAGCGTAAAAGCGGTCAGACTTCGGTAGATCGCTTCCCCGGCTGAACACCAGCTCTCTCTGACATGAGAAGCATCAGGTGTGTGTTGCGTTGCTGGGGGCTGCGATTGGCTGTTTTTAAAAAAATGCATGTGCTTATCGACAAGTCCCATCCCAACTTCAAAAGGAAATGTATTTCAAGGCACTTCAGGGGGACTTTTTTTCTATTCTCTACAATCCACACAATTTGAGGTAGCATTTATCTCCGCAGCACAAAACATGTACACATGTTCATATCCCTAAACCCCTAAACATGACATCAATGACACTTTGACACTTTGACACTAAATCATGACACTTTGTTGAGAGGATTTTACGAAATGTTATGTATGGATGTCGGTGATAACAAATAGGAACTTTCAACGTCTGACTTTGAATGGAACACAGTGTTACGTCTTTGTACGAAATAACACACTAATCATAGACACACTCACCTGGGCGACTGTAGGTGGCCAGGTTGCTGTCGCTGTTGCCATTGCTGCCGGTGCAGCAGTTGATGGAGCAGTCGTTGTGATTGGAGCAGCTGTTTGGCCAGGTGTCCGCTAGCCAGGGCTGAGTGGCTGGCTCACCTATATTCAACAAACCAGGCCTGAAAAACACACATACAATCTGATGTATTACATATTTCAACATGGAAAGGGTAAACACAAAAGGCACAGTGTCCAAGAGGGTCCCATGGTGAAGATCAGAAGTGTCCATGCTCGGTTCAAATCATATTCTATAGATCTCCTATAATAAAACAAAATGCAGGGGTCTCGAGACTTGGTTTTAAAGCGGGACTGTTTTTAACCCTGTAAAGCCTGGCATATGAATTGTAAGAAAATTATAATTTTTGAATAGTAAACTGTTTTTAGTACCACTAGACAAACTATTAAAATATTTTATGTACCATATTTGGTGCATTAGGCTTTAAAAGGTCATTATCCCCTTGAGGCCCAGCAATTCATTTTTGTATAGGACATTTGTTATTGAATTTTTCTTAGCCCATACATACTACAGTGGTAAATCTTGGGGTATTATCAGAGGACGTTTTCGATGGGTATCAGGAACTTATGGTAAGATGACATCATAATAGCTTGTAATGTAAAATAATGAGATCTTTATAATGACAGAGCAGGCTGCATGTATGAAAATACACAGAAATATTAGTTCACACTTTAAATATATCTTATAAAAAGTATACGTGTGAATTTTCAAAGCTCTGTGATTTTTATTTATTTATTTTTGGGGCCATGAATGAAATGTAAAGGTAATTGAGAGATATCTCAAAAGCCTGTTGTATCATATTTGATACATGTAAATTCAACTGACTTTTTCAATTAAATAAAATATATATATATATATATATATATATATATATATATATATATATATATATATATATATATATATATATATATTTACATTTACATTTATGCAATTGGCAGATGTTTTTATCCAAAGCAACTTACAGTGCCCTTATTACAGGGACAATCCCCCCGGAGCAACCTGGAGCCTTGCTCAAGGACACAATGGTGGTGGCTGTGGGGATCGAACCAGCAACCTTCTGATTACCAGTTATGTGCTTTAGACCACTACACCACCACCACTCTTAAAATATCAATAACAATTATCACTGTTACTTTTACTATATTAAATTCGGCTGTATTTTATCCCAACGTAAAAGTTATTTTTCAAGCAAGTCTGCCACCATTTTAAATGGACCGATATAAACATTGAATCCACTGTTTTTCACAAATAACCACTAGATGGTGCCATAAACATGTGAAACTTACATGCCAAAGGTCGTTGGCCCTTTAACTTGAAAAGAGAGTGTAACAGGAGCCACCAAACATTGTGTATCATATTTGCTGTAATTTTCGCTGTAATTTAAAATTATGAAAAGAAGGGTTCTCTAAAAAGGCTTGTGCCCTTGGGCCATGCAAGACCAAAAAATAACCTTAACCACAGCCCAATGTGTTAGAGCACGTGTGCTGATCATTCAGTCACAGCTACAGTTTCGTTTGGAATTTAGAAATAAGTGGAAAATTTAATTTAAAGGTGCGATCACATTACACTCTGCGCTCCATTCACTCCTGCTCAAACATATCCAAGCGTGGGAGACTGGAAATACAAGCTCATGTGAAGAAATTCTGTATTTCACTATGAACAAAAGTTCAACTTGACTTTGACATGCAAATCTGAATGAAGAGAAAATGTTGACCAATAGAAGATCGAAACGTAACACAAAATACATATTTCACATAATAATAAATCATTTTGTATTCTCAAAGCCTGTTGTGTCCATGGCTTAAGAGAAATGGGAACTAGATGTTCTAACAACAAATCTCTTGTGACAATGGTCTGCATTACACAATTTCATTGAACACGAAGCACCCTCCTCTTCTATTTCAGTGCATCTCTCTGGGCATAATGATGTATCTGTGCTAAATGGATTGAGTTTGCTTGACTTGCTCATGGCGGATGACACCGTTTCCCCGAGGCTACATGACCGTTAGATCTCTGTGTGTATTACCCAAATGCCAGTGAACATTTCTGTTCCAGCCTGGAAAGAACAATACAAATCAACCGAGCCATTGCTGAAGAAAAAAACATGCCAGTGTTTTACAGTCACTGTTACTGTTACCTCAAGAGCTGGAGAAGCTCATATAACAATCATATAATGTGTAGTTGTGGTGCTTTCAATATAGCAAAGGGTGAATATAATTTACAAATACCTCCTTTATGTTTTTATTAGCATTTTTCATACGGTCCCAACTTTTCAGAATGGGGGTTGTACTTTATGCTCTGTTCCTCAAACAATACTGTCTTATGACATATAAACACTTTTACTCTACATATGACTCATTTTAGCATTTGCATTACATAACCAACTACATTTACAAGCTTGTTCGAGTGTGATCAAATTGCACGGCAGCTCAACTGATAGTGTTGCATATGTGATACAAAGGACCTGAAGAGCAGACAAGTCGACACTTGAGCTGAAAGTGTCATAGTAGCACCACAAAATTACATGTTTTCTTCAGAAATTGGGTTTTTCATGTTACATTTGCTTTTTATGACACTATCGGTCAGGCTTAGGTTTAAGGTTTAGGGTAGGAAGTTTGGTTTTGTTGATTTAAATCTCAATAGAACACTAACCTTAAAAACCTCATCTGTTCGGATAACATTTCACTCCCTTTTAGCGCCCCACAGTGGACATTTCACTTCGGAACTGTCCTGAGATGTGTAATGAACCGCATTATTTTATTTTGCAAATATGTTGCAACAGTCACGCAGTGTTCGGTGCATGGGAGAAGGCTCTCACGAATTGTGATGTCAGAGCACCCAACACATTCAGACATAGAGAAAGATCAAAAGTAAAAAATGTAAAACAGCTTTGAAGAACAACTTAATGTTGTTTGTTTTGTGGATTTTTTTCTGAGGTTTAATTATACATTTACTATACATTTATTTATACTAAATGGTTTAATTTATAATTTTTCATCCCGTTCTAACTGATGTTACCAAAACTCACAAGTCACCATCGCAATTCCGACAAAACCTCATTTATGCCAACCAGCTGGATAATGTTACCTTGGTGACATTTTCACGACTGCAGAATTTGCAAAACAACATTCAAAACATCACAGATAACTTAATGTTAAAGTTTGGAGGTTATTAAAACACATCAATGAATGTAAGGTCTTTGAAACAAGTTGCATCAACTTGCCCAATATACTCTCACAACAAGGGCATCCTTATTATTAAGCCCTGTAACGTTTTAGATGTTTTCTTCACATTAGAAACCTGAACTAGAGTGATTAAAAAAAAGAGGAAGTGCAGATTTTTTTCCCTGGGATGGGCATCAAAGACAAAAATCTCATCAAAGCCAACATTTTGTGCAATGAATCTTCAATGTGATTCTTCGAAGTACCGTAAACGGCTTCTTCTCTTGCTGTATTCCTGCAGCAGCATCTGCCTCTTTCTAACATGACCTAACAGAGCCTTTTAGCTCCAAAAATGCTCAAATCATTCCTGTAGTCAAGGGCAAAGCAGTAGGTAATGAAAAGGCAGACTTCAAAACATGGAAGACAACCCCCCACACACACACACACACACACAAATACATACATTCCAGAGTAATTTGTTGTAATTTGTTAAAAGTGGTACAATGTCACAAAATATTTCATTAACAGGGTCGAAACGGAGGGCTTTTGTCTCATTTGGGGTTCTGCAGGGCTCTGTCTCAGTGCACAACATCCAAAGCATCATTGCAAAGGCAAAAACGCCCTCTAGTGTCTATAAAATGAAACTACACTGAAAGTACACACCTCCATGTGGATTTTAGTGGTTGATAATAAACATGAATATTTTAAGGTGTTAAATAACTAAATGTGTATTTTTGTAACATCTCACCTTCCAGCACTGCTCACAGCCTCGCCTCCTCTCTGATAGGACACTGTAGAACAAATAAAAGTATATTCATAAAGAAAAAAACTAAATAAATAAATGTAACAATGTATCACTGTTACGTTATTTAAATATGTGCAAGGGCAAATGAGATTTGAAGATATTCAGCTAATAATTATTACAATTTCAGTCTGTTCCTCACACAATGCAATCGTCGGGCTTCAGAAGACATAGAATATAGCACACGAGTCATACAAACTAGTTCTATGATGCTTTTATGGTGTTTTTTTTGGAAGTTGACAGTCCCAGGTCACTGTTGTATTATATATATAAAACACACCTCCTTTGTGTTTCACAAAAGAAAGTCATACAGATTTGGAACAACATACAGGTGAGTAAATAGTGACAACATTTTAATTTTTGGATGAACTACTCATTCACTAACATTTTGACCAGAAATGTGGGGGGGTGACACACACACACACACACACACACACACACACACACACACACTCTTTGGGTTTCCATGTTTTATGGGGACTTTCCATAGACATAATGGTTTTTATACTGTACAAACTTTATATTCTATCCCCTAAACCTAAACCTAACCCTCACATAAAACTTTCTGCATTTTTACAAACATTTCAGGTTTTACTATACTTATGGGGACATTTGGTCCCCACAAAGTGATAAATATATACACACACATACACACTCTTAGAGAGGACAGTAAAATAAGTATTTAAGCATTTCCTGCATTTTTTTTCTTCTTTTACAACTGAAAACAAGGAGAAAAAAGTAACCCATGCTCTCTCTCTCTCTCTAACAATCCTTCCCACCCCTCCCTTCTCTATTCGCTTTGATAAAAACCGCTGAAAAGCGAGTCAACAGTGGCATCAGAAACATTTACTATTGTGACTATTGCATTGTGTGTGAAAGAATGAATATATGAAATGGCCTCTTTGTCATTCACTGGTATGTTAAACTCAGGTTCAAACCCAATCAACATGCTGGGACGGGTCTTCTCTTCAATGTGTCTAATTGGTCACAAGCCTTCTGATGTAACCTCTTCCATTCCAGGCCGAGGCGTTAGGGAGGCGCTGGAGCTTTGATCAACTCCTCTGCCAGTTCTAAAAGCCCTCTTTAGTCAAGCACTCTCCACTTTAAACATTTTACGTCTTTTTATGCAGATGACTTTGTGTGACTTGCTAAAGTTCTCTTTGATTATCCTTGTAAACCTCAGACTGGTTTAAAGGTTCCTTTCTTGTGGTGGAAGATGTATTTTTAAAGAGAGAGACTGTACCTCTCACACTGTTCCTGGTGTCATTCAGCTGTTCACACAAACATTTAAATGTAATCATTTTCATGTTTTATTTAAAATCCGTATGACTCTCTTTCTTCTGTGGAACAGAAAAGGTGAATTTCTGAATAATATCCTGGCCGCTCTTTTCCATATAATGAATGAGAATGGGAAAGGGGCACATTCTAGGTACTGTAGTATTATGGGTGTTGAATGCAGTGAGGAAGGTTGATTACCTGTGGGTGTGAAGGTGAAGGAGGGCACTGCAGAACAAAGAGACAAAAAAGAACATTAATTATTCATGATATTCAAATTCCTAATCATGATTCAAAACATTAATAATTCATAATATCAGTACAGTGCATTAAACGTACATTTTTATGCATAAAAACAGTCCTTATAAGAAGTTTTCAAAAGGCAGTTGTAATTCATTATATTTTACACTGTCTAATGTAACACATCTGTTACCAATTATTCAGAACAGTGCCGTAGGTAATCACAGCAGTGCTGATTTAGGGCCATATAGCACGATTGCGAGTGTGATATTGCTTATATACAACAATTCAATGAACAAGTACATTTAAAACAAATTAGGAAAAACTGAGTACGGTCATAAAAACACATTTGTGCATGGAACTACTTTATTACGTGGTGGATCATAATCTGCCGTTGCTGGTTCAAAACAAATGACGCGTCCAAACCTTTACTTCACAATTAACATACAGATTTAGCTCATAATTATATAATTGTAGTTATATATATATATATATATAACCCATTGACTTTTTAGCAACATAAAAGATGTTCAAATATATATGAATGTATAAGGGAGTATTTATCTCCTTTTTGCCTTGACTAGTTCATTTCAGTTTCAATAGTTGCCTGCAGATTGTTTTATTTGGGGCTGTTACACCCGAAACATCAGAATTCAACACCTGCTATCTTCACCTTCTTATTTTTGTCTATTTATGGGAAAACACAGTTTAAAATTGTTAGCTGCCGTCATCCCTTTAAAATGTCACATTTATCGGCGGTGCTTTGAGAAAAGATGTATCTAATAGATTGAGGAGTTTTGATGATTTTTCCCGTGCACAAGTAGATTTTGAATCAAAGTATATTGACGCTCGGCGGGCCAAATGCTGCATGGAAAAATAATAATGCGATGGCCGATAAATAAATCAAATCTTGGAGGAAACTAAATGACTGGCAGGGCTGGTAAGGAGACGTCTGGAGATGATCTCGCTGCTGTAGGCAATTGAATACCCTTCCAATACATACAAACACACCGTTACTTAGCTATCTACAGTGCAAAAAAATGTTTGCTTAATCATTATTTTTGTCTTGTTTTCCAGAAAAGTAAATAAATAAATATCCCTAAAATTAAACAAAATTGTGTCAATAACTCAATAAGGCTTGTTTTCAGAGAATGTGTTTTAAATTAAAGCTACACTATGTAACTTTTGGCACTCTAGTGGTTAAAAAATAAAACTGCATGTGTCATTGTTTTGGTTGTGCTTCGGCTCTGCTCCTCTGCATGGATGAATGCGGTTCGAGGCACCGCTGTACACATGGATACAGGAAATCTCATCAGAGCGAATTGACAAATAAATAACGAAAGAAAGGAAAAGACTGATATCTGGAAACATGTCATCTGAGCAGGCAACTGCCATATCTTATGCTGTTGTTTTGACTTATTGGAAACATTGATGTTTTGAAATAACTGTTGTGAAGTTTTTATACCTGCAGGATATTCTGGTCAAATAGACCACTGAAGTAACTAATTTATAGATTGTCATTGTTTCCAACCAGTGGTCAACATCATTTCAAGACTCACATGTCCTTGCAAGCCTAGGACTAAAGGATTTATTTATATAAATTATTGCCGTTATAAAGACAAATAGACACGTGTGCTAGCAAGAGAATTGTTCTGCACCGATTACAAAATAATTATTGTTTTTCACTACAATGAACTACTGTGTGTGTGTGTGTGTGTGTGTGTGTGTGTGTGTGTGTGTGTGTGTGTGTGTGTGTGTGTGATTACACAACTATACATAAACCATAGCAATAAAATATCTTGCCTGTTGAGTAAGAAAAAAGCAATCTATGGGTTGCTTTTAAATTCTTTCAGTTGTCGCCGCCTTTGAAAAGCCAAGCCGATGTTGATTTGGGTTTTATAACTTATCTTTTATAATGAACACAAATAACTAATCATTCATGATTATAAGTACGGTCGTTTGGTAGGCACTGACGTTTATGCGAACTAAACAAGCCGCCTATCAATTTTGTGTGTTTGTTGAGTTGACGAGTCTTCCTGCTAAATGAATTCAGATCCTCTCAACCTTGAAAAATGTACATATTCATTTAGTTTTTCTATGTGCTCCTGCGGTCGACATGTACAATTAGCTTCAATGAGGCCCAGCCAGTCTTTGAATGCTAACGCTAATGAATAGCTTGGATCTTTTCCATTCAGATTCATGCCAACGAACATTCCATTTGCTTCAGGTCCTTGAGTCATGCTAGCTAGCACACATCAGACAAAACGCCATTGTTCTGTTCACCAACTCTTCAAGTAAAAATGAGAAAAGTGAATGAAAGCAAACATGGCTCTGAATTCTGACTGGCATGGCTCAGCTGTGATTCATTGGGGTCAAAAGAGGAAACTGCGGTTTGAAACTTGGAAACAAATACGGAATTCTATGGCAGTGACCCTGAAGGCAAGGGTCATTCAGACTCATCTAATTTAGGAAAATGGGACATATTACAAAATCCTACAGTATTCTCCCACTAGGTTTAATAAAAGGCCCTGATATTTTGGATTAAACCTGGGACTACAAAGTGCAAACACAAGCAGCTGTAAAGCTCAGGTCAAAACTTTAAATCAGAGACACTTCAAAGACTGAACTGCATTCAGGCTATTATAGCTGTTTGGTGACTGTACAACAAGAGAAGATGTAACCAATATACAATGGTGGCCAAAAGTTTGGAATTATGTACAGAATATAGTACAGTCTATTGCATACTGTGGTAACTCAAAAACAAACACAAAGAAGCTTCATTTAATGAACCAAGTGATTTTCTAGTACCAAATTAGTAATTTAGCACGATCACTCAAGGATAAGTTATTGGAGTGATGGCTGCTGGAAATGGGGCCTGTCTAGATCTGATCAAAAATGACATTTTTCAAATAGTGATGGTGCTGTTTTTTTACATCAGTAATGTCCCGACTGTACTTTGTGATCAGTTGAATGCCACTTTGGTGAATTAAAGTACCAATTTCCTTCCAAAACAGCATCATCTGTACATTATTACAAACTTTTGGCCGCCAGTGTATAATTTTGTGACTAACCTGCTACTCAACTCATACATGATGTTTCATTTAAATTATCACCATTGCACAGCAAAAAAATATATATAATTCCCAACCCTTTCCACATAGTCTTTAAAGTCAATATGAAACGTAGCTGCAACACATTTTTTTCCCTCAAAGGGATAGTTCCCCCAAAAATGTATGGAACCTTTGCCGTAACCTTTATTATTTAACCAATATTAAATTACTGTGCTTACCATTGTCAATATTTTACAATGACCTACAAAATCTGCTTTACTTTAAACAATGTCTTTATCGCTATTTGGCTATTGGTTTACATTAAGAAATAGCCTTCACAGCCCTGGTAATGTCAGCGGCAAAAGAAAAGACATTTCAGAGCAGAGCAAGTTATTGCATTTTAATGCATGTTTACAAAACCTTTTTTTTTTTTTATAATGTGCAATGACAAATCATACAATTAGAACAAGTGTATTAAGAAAGTAAATAGGGTATATTTTTATTTCATGTTCACTTTTGTTCCCAGTAGAAACGTACTGTACATACACTGACCTTTGCGGATACCAGCATAGCTGCTGCTGAGGCCGTTCCTCTTCTTACGGTGACGGTACAGCCATATACTGAAGACCATGAGAATAATCCAACATGCCGCACCAATGCCCGCGATGAACGCCGGCTGCCGAACCACATCTGAGATCTGCTGAGAAATCGTGTTTTCCACATCCAGCGGCGAAACAATTCGGCCTGAAGAGTCTGCGACAAAGACGTGAACAGAAGTACATATGAGATAAGAGTCGAAATATTCTTCTCATATACTCTTGATTTTGATGTTTTCAACCATATTGATTTCACATTTTCCTATCCGCCAGATGAAAATTTTAATTCAGATTAGTGAAAAAGTCACAGCACTTGTGACATATGTTTTAGCACACTTCTCCTCAACAGGCCACTATCACGGTTAAATGTGTTTTTGTTCATGTCTTTTATTTTAAATGTTTAGTTCCTGTTTCCTGGTCATGTGATATCCTGTTTCCCTCCATGTTCATGTGTCTTGTTTCCATTGGTTTATTGTCTTGTTAACTCATTATCAGCTCTGTTATGCCATTGGTTTATGTTTAATTGTCTTATTATTAGTTCAGTCTTGTGATTGGTTTTCTTGTTATTGTTTTACCCAATGTCTGTATATTTAAACTCTCATGTTTGCCATTGTGTTTGGTCAGGTATTGTTGGTGTAATGTCATTTCAAGTCAAGTCAAGTCAAGTCAAGTCCAGTCCAGGTTTATGTTTTACGTTTGGATGCCACTGTAATAAACTGCACTTGGGTTCTTCACATCATCATCATCTTCATCTGCCCATCATTGCTAGCTTGCTACAGCCACACAGTTTGAGGTATCGAGTCCTTGGCAGAAACGGTGCGATCAAAACACTGTTTTGCTCAGAGCTGTTTATTTCTGCTATAATAAGTCGTATATACAGTATGATTAATGTAGCGAGTTATGCTAATTAACGTCTCAAACAATGAACTGGAATAAGAGTTGAATACAAAGTAAAAAGAGAGCTCTGTTTCTATATTTTATGAAAATGTATTATGAATGAGAGAAGGCTGTGTGGAAGAACTGTAAACATTAAAGAGAGCTTCGGTTGTCCCTCAAAAGGAATGTCTTTCTGTTGACTTATTTCTTGTCTTCTTTTTTTCATTCTTCACCCCCCCACCCCCTTCTGTTTCATGTGGGTGGCAAACAGGCTTCCCAAAACTTCCTTTAGGGGTGATGTAGTGAATATTCGCTATATATTCGCAATGCCTTTCTTGGTAAATGGCAATGGTCTGCACTTTTATAGTGCTTTTTTAACCTTAGAGGTTACCAAAGTGCTTTACACTGTGTCCCAATCACCCATTCTCACACACATTCACATTCACACAACAGTGGCCGAAGAGCTGCCATGCAAGGCACTAGCCTGCCATTGGGAGCAACTTGGGACCAACCCTGCGATTAATGGGTGACCCGCTCTACCACCTGAGCCACAGCCGCCCCATTCTTGACAATGTAAAAACTAAGCAACATCAAGACAGCAATGATTTCAATTCCACTCGATTTCCAAAGGCCGTTAGACTAGTTTTATGATTCATCATTGCCTTGCGACTCACAAACATGAGAGCGTTAAGTCAGAGATGTTTTTACAATTTTAATTAATTTCTGTTTATCAGTTCAAAATTTCATTTTCAGAGATTATATTCAAAACTCGATTTGTGTACCTTTATGGATGTCTCCATGTGGCATTTTTACAAATGTTCAAATGTTTTAGTCAAATATATTTTTTTATATTTTAAGAAATATTGCTGTTTGTTACTATGTGTTATGTTGGTGCATGTAAAAATGAAAAATATTAACACTGATAAAGTAACACTTGATACAAGTTTATGTTCTAGTTTTTGGCCTAATCAGCCACGATCACAACAAGCATTAGAACATTCTGTCAACTGTCTGTTTTCTATTACTCCGGCATCGTGCCGGTGCAAATTCCTGATTAAACATCAAATATGCATTGAGCAACAGATCACATTCAGTGAGGACAAACAAATTGCTTATCGATGGAATCTTATGATATATCTTGTTTGGAAACAATGTAAATACAACTCTTTCATGTTCATTTAATAAAAAAAGAGTGGAAAAGAAGCCTTTACCACCTCTACCCTCTTCCACCTCCTCTTCCCTTTATTCATACTCTACTCTTCCATTTTTAGCCTGTCTATTCTGTCTGTGATGTGTCTCTGTACTTCCTCCCTCAGAAGTTTGTTTGTTGTTTGGTTGTGACAGAAAGTCCACTGAGAGGCCAGAGCAGAACAGGTGTGTAGACTGCAGAGATGCAAGAAAGCCCACTGTGTGACAAATGCTTTTAAGACCAGCGTCCTCTGCTTACGGCGTCTGCAAGGCCACAGAAACACACTCAGCGGGGGAATCAGCCATGGTTAATGGATGCAGATCTGTCAACCCACGCTGCACAGGGGCAAACAGACTGCCAGCAAATCTACTGATCTCCAGCTATATGTATGGTTACAGTCCAAACCATTTTTTCTTTCTTAATAAAGTCTAAATATCACTGCAGTGTAGCTACAACAACAATCAGTGAATCTTAAGAACATCTACTGTTTCTAAGAGTTGCTCTCTTTCTTTTTGCAACCACCAGAACTTCAAAGTAATATTTCAATTTTCTGCATCAACTGACTGACTTTAATCAAGTCATTAATGTCACTTTGATTGTCATGTGACATTGAGTTAGGTACTTACAATTAGGGCTGGGGCGGTATGGATTTTTTCTAACCGCGGTTGAAAAGCAAGATATTCCCGCGGTATAGCGGTAAACCGCATTAAATACATTACATTGGATCAGAGAAGACGGACTTCACTGCTGATATTCTGGGGATACAACATAGCCAATAGGCTATAGCCTACTAGGGACTTTAGCCTTTAAAATATCTTTGCTGCATTGGATCAGTCTCCTTTCTAGAACAGCCAAGAGCTTTCTAGCCTCGCGGCAGCAGCGCCTTGCATCGCTCAGACCTTAAAACAGTCAGCGCCGCGGATGCGGTTTTGAAAATGTATCAAAAACGTTGGTGCGGACAGATGAGTTTTGTGATGCGGTTGCGGATTAAATAATAATAGCCCATCCGCGCATCTCTAATACAAATGGAATGTTATTATGTGTCATGGAACATTGCACTCCCCAACTCGCGAAAGGTCGGATTTGCTCCATATTTTGATAAGTTTTGTTTAGAAAACCTTTAATCCATGTAGGCTAATATCATTAGACATAATCCATATCATTAGAATCAATGAATCCATGTCATTAGACACAACGAATCCATGTCATTAGACACAACGTGCACACATGTGCAGGCCAATGTTTTTTTTGTTTTTTTGCGGTGACGGTTGGAGTCACGTGACCGCGGTATTGCGGTAATGCGGTAACCGTCCCAGCCCTACTTACAATTGAAGGAAATGGGGCCAATCCATAACCGTTAAAATACTTTAAATCATATAGTCAAAGATGTAAACAATACGTGTTTGACACTATTTTAGTGTGATAACTAACCTTTTCCATCCAATTTTACAACTTCATTGCCATGTAACGTCTAAAACCGTGAAACGACCATAAAAACGATGATTTAAACAACTTTACAGCTCAAATAATGCACCAATTTTACAGAAGTATAAGCTTCACATTTCCCTCCAAAAATTGGTTCCATTCACTTCCATTGTAAGTGCCTCACTGTAACCTTGATTTTTGCTCTTTTCTTTTTTTTTTAGAAAGGGAGGGATGAGTTAATACATTTATTTATTTATTTATTGTGGTAATCAACATAATGCAACAAATGCCGTCAGTTGTGCTAACCTTATTTTGAACCCGGAACTTGGAAGGTACTTGTTACTTGTATCAGTCTTTAAAATTGGTATTACAGTATTAAATACCAATTTAGTATTTAATATACAGGCAATTGTTTATATTTAATTTCCAGCAAAAACACCTGTATTTTTTATGGCTACTGTGATATAAAATTACTCATAATGCAATAAACAACTTTGTTAAAGTGTACCTATTATGCAAAATTCACTTTTACATGGTGTTTGAACATAAGTGTGTGTTGGCAGTGTGTGTGCACAACCACCCAATAATGATAAAAATACACACAGTCCTTTTTGTTTAATCCTCATTAATCATAAGCACTGTCTCAGAACAAGCCGTTTGCTGATTCTGTACAAAGTGACCACTTGTACAGGCCCGCCCACAACTGTTGACGGACATGTTTGTTTGTGTGTGTTGTTTTGTTATAGCACATAGCGAACTTTGTAACAGTATTTGTGTGTTTGTGTTGCTCATCCATCGTTGCAAAACTGCCGAAAAAACTCTACCACAAATAAATACATTTATCAAATAACCATTCGGAAACTTCCTGGTTCATTCTCAAAGTTGTTACTTCTGACCGAGTCTCTCCCTCATCAGTGTCTGATTCTGTTCAAACATATTTTCGCTGTCAGTCATAAGCTTATGATGTCTAGTTATCCAAAGCAGAGATGTAAAAACTCCACCCTATTCTGGAAACGGGGCAGGGAGCACCAGCTCATTTGCATTTAAAGACACACACACAAAAACAGCTTGTTTTTATTCTTACCCAAAAATTGTCATTTTCAACATTGTATAATAAATGATCTGTTGGGTCTTTTGAGCTGAAACTTCACAGACACATTTGGGGGGACACCAAAGATTTAAATGACATCTTGTGAAAAGGGGCATAATAGGTGCCCTTTAATATCACCTAGTTTGAAGTAAAGACTCAAATGATGGCTATTATCGCAAACCCTTCCAGTGATCAAAATAATTCAGCTTTTATATTTAATTCTTCATTGGGCATAGGTCTGAAATAACAGCTGTGTCAGGTCAAACGCTGTCTGGTATTTTGGAGAAAGCCATTGAACTCACCCAGCTGGAAGGATGTGGTTTCGCTCTTCACCCCGGGACCTCCCCCTGTGCTAGCGGCCACCTCTAACCTGTATGGGACCCCAGCGACCAGGCCCGAAATGACAACCGAGAATGTAGAACCGTCCACTGTGCGGTTAATGTGGTATCGGCTTTCATTTCCAAGACACCAGATCTGAGGACAGCAAAAAGTTAGGATACTTGATGAAAACAAGTGTTTGGCAAATCAATAAGTAATACTGAATAACTGAAAGAGCAATAACAAAACGAATGCAATTTTTGTTGCTGAAAATCCCTTTTGAATTCTTAGAATGGTGATTAAGAACAGGCTCTTATTTATATATGTGTGTTATATATATATATATATATAAGACCAACAAAAATATACTGGAACCAAATTATTTTCATTACATTCAATTCCATTTTTGTCATAATAAATGGAACTTTAAAGGATAGTTCACCCAAAAATTAAGGGTTTTAGAAGAATATTTTAGCTCTGTAGGTCCTCACAATGCAAGTGAATGGGTGCCAACATTTTGAAGTTCAAAAAAATCACATAAAGGCAGCATAATGTTATTCCATAAGATTTCAGTGGTTAAATCCATGTCTTCAGAGGCTATATGATAGGTGTGGCTGAGAAACAGATCAATATTTAAGTAATTGTTTTACTATCAAGCTCCACTTAAACTTTCACATTCTGGATTTAACCACTGGAGTCTTTTGAATTACTTTTATGCTGCCTTAATTCGATTTTTGTAGCTTTAAAGGTCTACTCACCATTCACTTGCATTGTGAGGACCAACAGAGCTGAAATATTCATCTAAACATCTTTCTTTGTGTTCTGCTGGAGAAAGAAAGCCATACACATCTGGGATGGAATGAGGGCAAGTAAACGATGAGAGAATTTTCATTTTTGACTGAACTATCCCTTTAATTTAAAGGCACACTCAGTAATATTTTGTTAACACTTAGTGGAGTGATCCTTTGCATCACAAAAACAAAAGTTCTCTTACTGAATTGCTGGAACCATTATTCTATATATATTGAATATTCTATAAAATAATTCCATCTTCATTCCATCATAATTCCATTGTTTTTTCCTGACATGAAAATTCAGTTATCTTTGTTTTCATTGTGTATAGTGATCGCTGGTCTGTTTCCTCCTCTCGGGAACCTCAGCCAGATGCACTGCCAAAGTGAGCGTCAATGTGTGCGCGAGACCCTGTGCGTGACCGGAGCTTGGATCACATAACCTCAACCTAACACAATCGCAGGCCCGGCAGGGGGCCCATTCGCTGCGGTGAAATGTGATATAGCTTCCTTTCTGGCTGCCAAATTCCGCTTACAGGGTCAGCACACAGATCTAGCATCGAATAAGGCAAACGCTTCACAATAAAATTTAACCAAAATAATATATTTATTTTTTGCATAATTTCCCAATGCTGACATCCCCTTTTTCGTTAAACGCTAACCAGATTCAGACATTCCCCAAAGGCTTTGCAGGGGAAAAAAATTTAATTGTGGGTAGAGAGAGAGACGTTCTGTATATTCTAAACCTCTCCTGAGGCATAATGGGGCAAAATGATAAGTGTACAAGAACAGTGATTAGCGGAAAAATCACTTCTCCACCCAATTTAACAAGCATGAAATTATTCACCACCTTCCCTTCCATTGCCTGAAAACATTTACCTGGAAAATGAAATGGGACTTAACGCAAACCGTGCCAGTTCCCGTTACCCACTCCCTACGAACCAAATGATGAAACACCCCAAACCTATTAAAAGTGTAGTACCTGAGAGGAATACCATATGAGATGAGCAATGTTATCTTGCTTAGAAATGAAGCACAAAGTCTTGCAGACACAAAGCGAATAAAGCCAAAGAATGGAAGGTTGCTAGGAAATAATAGTTACAATGTACAATTATGTTGAAATACAAATGCAAAATACGAAGTGTCTACATAAACATTTAGTTTAAGATTAAAACTGAAATTATAGCAAGAGAAGAACAAAAATGAAGAAACATTTAAGAAAATTATTATGTTTGTAAGGGAATGATTTGGCACATTGCTAACAAGCCAAATATAAGATTTCATCTGAAACAAGACAAGTCATAACAATAATAGCAGGCATGCCATTGCACTTAAGTCAATAATAATCATAATAATCATAATAATAATCATGCAATGTAATGCAAAGCAGACACAAAACATACAAAGTATAAAAATGCACAAATATCACTCAAACATTCTTGCAAACACAATGATATATATGAATAGCACATAAAGACACAAGTCACAAGAGTAAATAGAGAGAATGGAAACTGTCAATTGGAAATTGTTGCCCTCATTATATTTGCTGCACGTACGATTAGGTACGGCTGCACATGCAAATTATACACAAAAGGGACTAAATCAAAATGACATTTAAGATTTAAATTGAAGTGATCAGAACTGAAATCATAAACTGAATGTGAAAAATAAGGTTGCATATTTATGAGGGAATGTTTTGCCACGTTGTCAGTCAAAACAAGAGTTTGTCTGAAATCAGCATGGTCTTAACAATGTCTGACTCTTGTAAAATATAAATAAAGAACAATAACAAGTAAATGAGGTCAATGTGACACATTGTTACAAAACAAACTTACAAATGTTACTCATTCCCAAAACAAAAGCACATCTGTCTGTACTGACGTGAAGTAGCTCCCTACAGAGGCCACCAGGTGGCAGCATTTCACCACATCTCAATTTACTTCAATGAAAATCAAACCACTCAACACTCTGAATTCATTCACCAGCTCATGGCGGAGTCTCACTGAGTGAATTTAATCGCCTCTTCCTGTTTCCTTCATTTACTTCCATCCTTCATTCTATTTTTTGTTTGCACATTCTGTTGGTCTCTCTCTCTCTCTCTCTCTCTCTCTCTCTCTCTCTCTCTCTCTCTCTCTCGTTCGTACCTTATACTCATGCACCACGCCGTTCTGCTCCTCCTCTGGGGGCGAATGCCAGGTTACCAGGATGGCTGTGCCGTTGTCTCCGCTTCCCGTTACGGTGACCCCCCTGGGAGCTGCACTGGGTGCTGCGATAAGAGACACGCCCAGAAAAGCATGTTACACACACACCTTACAATATGCAGGTGTATTACAGTATATATGTGTGCTTACATTATGAATGCACATGTGCGCATATATAAATGTACATTTTTTGTCTAGATTGATTAAGCTATTAAAATACAATTCACAAAAACAATGACTTGAATAATGATGTTTTCAGTTTCTGAGTTCAAAGTTATTTTTATATTTTCTCTGGGGCTTGAAGTAAAAAACAAAGTATCCATCCAAAGTAATAAATTAATGAATTAATTAAAATAATACATTATAAGTACAATTCACTAAAAGCTGAAATTATTGTAAAAAAAAAATAAATAAATAAAAAAAATGGTATAGATGTACTGGACTAATCATGTGTAATTATTATTTATTTAGAAAATTTTCAATATTAATTATTGGTCAAAAAAAAATTATTGACCATCTCAAAGTCATGTGGTATAACAAACATGCAAGCAGCCATTATATTGTTGTGAGATAAAAACACACACAAAGAGGACCACATTAGACCCTCTTGATATTTAGAATTTTTTATGATTTTTGTATGTATTTATTAGGACACAATTTGTTCAGGTCATATAACCTTAAACAAACTTCTTGAAATTCACGACTTAAAAATGTATTATATTTGTAAAAAAAATTATAATAATTGTTTGAAAAAAAATATATGTTTGAAAACTTTTTTGAAATTAAAGGAAAATAAAAATAAATAAATAAATAAATAAATAAATAATGAAACCGTTTTAATACATTTTACTGATGGTTACACTACATGAAATTTAACAAAGTTAAATAATAGTTTTTAAAAAATGTTTTGCAGAAAATGCTGTTTTATTTGGGGTTTTTTTTTTCTAAAATTTTTAAAACCGATATATACATTACATTTCTATAAAACTGACACACATTTTAAACTAGATTTTTTAAGATTTCTCATTTTTATCATCTTGAACAACCTTATGTGTTAACAACCCACACACATAGTGTGCATGTATCTGTACTGTATCTGTATAATGTGTCTGCATGAGCATATGTGTGTGTGCACATTTAAAAAATTTTACACACCTAACATTTTGCATACAGTATGTGTGTATACGTGGACATATGTGTATATGCACAGGTTAAACATACCTTACAATATGCATGTATGTGCACACACATAAATATATTAAAACACTATTTATTATTTACTTATATAAGTGTGCACATATAATGTAAATATATGTAAACATTTCATCTTGTGAATCATTTGCGTATTAGCATGTTTGAGTTCTCAGCAACACATGTAAGTACTCATTTTAATAGTATAACACTCAGCAGTGTCAGTGCACTTAAATAATGAGGGAAGACTGCCAAGCTGCACGATCCGGCCGTCTAAGTGCCAGCTGCCAGCAGAACCAATCTGATACTTTAGCTCAGAATGCTGTCACTGTACTTCACTTTTAATAACCATTATCCACTTAATTCAAAAATGAACGTTAAAAGAAAGCCCTGGAGTGCAACATTTGTTTTGTGTTTTCTGTCTCCGGCATTCTGCATTTCAATTCGTCTTTCAAACACAAAACCTTGCACACCCTCATGCGGGCACACACACACGCACACACACATAAAGCCAGGAATTCTGGGAGCAAACCAAATCCATGCCATTTTCCAGAGGCACAGACGGCCACTCCCTCAGAACAATTAGCACAGTGGTTGTTTGAGCTTTCGATTTTGGCTTCTTGTTGGCTGCTTGGCTTTCATGGAGCTTTTTAAAAGCCTGCTTTTTCCTCCCTTGTGGGCCGCAGACCACATGTTAACATAAATATGAACGTCTGAATGCAGGAGCATTATGAAGAAGTGTCTTTTGTCAGATCAAATAAACATACCCAGTAATATTGCATCCACAACCAGTCAAACGTTTGGACAAACATGTGGGCACATTGTATAATGACAATGAAGACACAAAAATTAAAAAAATTATCAATAATGTAAACAAATGAAAGCTCTCCTTACCTTCTTCGAGGGTCTTGCCCACTTTGATATCGCTGTCAGTGCCTTGGAACTCGTTGAAGAAAGGTCGCACTTTGAACTCATAGGTCACGCCCTTCCTGAGCTGCGTGACGACTGCGCTGTGCTCCCCTGGGATTCGAACCTCAAGCACGGCCCATTCCACATGCTGCTGACCACCCTCCAGGGACGGCCGGGACATCACCTTATAACCCTGAATGTACTGCGACTGCTGCTCCACCTGAGGGCAAGTTGACAACAAACTTTAGGAACCATACAGCAGCAAAGACTTTTGAAGCTGAGCAGTGTAAAGCTGAAGGGTGTAATTTCTCTGCCAGTAGCGTCACCAAACAGAATGGCAAAAATAATGAGATTTTTAATAATAATAATAATAATAATAATTCCTTATATTTATATAGCGCTTTTCTAGGCACTCAAAGTGCTTTACATAGCATACGGATGATGCAACGGCAGCCATAGTGCACCAGAACGCCCACCACACACCAGCTATTGGTGGGGAGGAGAGAGTAGAGTGATGTAGCCAATTCAGGGATGGAGATTAATACAAGGCCATGATAGATAGGGGCCAATGGGGGGAATTTGGCCAGGACACCGGGGTTACACCCCTACTCTTTACGACCACAGAGAGTCAGGACCTCGGTTTAACATCTCATCCGAAGGACGGTGCCTTTTTACAGTATAGTGTCCCCGTCACTATACTGGGGCATTAGGACCCACACAGACCATAGGGTGAGCACCCCCTGCTGGCCTCCCTAATACCACTTCCAGCAGCAACCTTGGTTTTCCCAGGAGGTCTCCCATCCAGGTACTGGCCAGGCTCAACCCTGCTTAGCTTTAGTGGGCATCCAGACAGATTTGTACTGAAAAATGTCTTAAAATTGGGGTTGTTTCTCACTAAAACCTATAGTTTGCCTTAAGAAGACTTGGAATATGATGCACTAGCTGCATGGTCTGCTTTTATGATACTTTTGGGAGTTTTTTTTAAGCTTTGAAGTGAGTCAACAACAAATGCCATTGTATTGAATAGACAGACCAGGATAGTAATTAAAAAACTGTTTTCCGCATAAAAAAGTAAGCCATACAGGTTTAGAGCAGCATGAAGTCGAGTAAATGTTACAGCATTTAAATATTTGGGTGAACTATCCCTTTAAACATGCATGCAAGTACAAACGGCCCAAAATGTTACAGAGAAACAAATCGGTATTCTTTGTCTTTTTGTCTTGCAAGCACTTGTAAGAAATGTAGCGGCACTCACTGTCCACTGTACTCTGACAGAAGATGAGGAGAGGATTGTGGGATTGTGGAGGTGAATGACAACATCCCCCAGTTCCCGCTGGATCTGCCCATGCTCCACACCCTGACTCGTTGGTGGGATGTCTGCTTATCAAACAAACACACACACACACACACACACACACACACACACACACACACACACACACACACACACACACACACACACAGAGAAAATATGCATTAGACATTCCTATAAACACATAAACTTAATGACTTAATGGGGCACCACCTTAATTTTATAAGTTTCTCCTAAAATTCCATAGGATAAATAAAAATAGAGACAAATGACTCGATCAAACTAGTCTCGTAAAATTAACAATACTGTAACAACATTTTTGCAAACTGACTTTTACATGCCGTGTTCTAGGTTAAGTTGCAGTTTCCTGCCAAAATGAACACTAGAGGCACTACACCAACAGTGCATTTTATTCACTTTCACAAATCATGACTATAACGACTGATTATGACTTTATAAACACATAGTGTTTCGCTCTACTACTTGTACACTGCTATGCTATGATATCGAAACACTTTTACTATAACGCATCATTTGAAAAATTATACATTTCAAAGCTTTTCTAACAGACTCACCAACATTTACACACTTATTTCAATGCGATTAGCTTCTGCGGTGTTGGACTTTGGTCTTGGAAGTCCACGGTTCGAGACCAGCCAAGCACGCAAACTGACACATAAGACAAAAGTGTCATAGAAGCGACGCAAAGTAACGCGATTGCTTCTCATTTTGTTTTTGTACACTATTGGTTAGGTTTAGGCATTGTTAAGTGTCTGTTTTGTTTACCTCTCATTCTATGTTAGATCACTACTGGTTTGGTTTAGGTTAAAGTTTAAGGTTAGGAAGGTACACTTTACTCATTAAAAGCTTGAAATATTCACCTTAAAAACTTTTTCTGATTACGAACCCATTTTACTTGCTTCTGCCCCCATTGCAAAATGTTGCCACGGTCGCTCAATATTTATAAGATCATGCTGGAGTCAATAGTTGGCATACATTAAAGCCCAAAGTATACTTCGCACAATCACGTACAGGACGCGTGACGCAAATCTCATCATCAGCAGAGTGCTCGAGCACACGGTTTTTCTAACGTGCGTCTTTGAAAGTGCAGAATGCACCAGGAATTACTTGCACTAATTAGTGGGTTCACAAGGTGGCAACACTCACATTTGAGCCATTGTTGTCGCGAAGAAACTCTAGAAGATGTAAACAGCCGGAGACAAAGGAAAAACCACAACAGTGGATGTGCACATTAAGAAAGTGTGTACGAAGAGGTCAGGAGATATTTGCATTTGTATAACTTGAGTCCGAAGGACTATAAAGACATCTTTATGGGTCTAAACTCCTGAAGAGAAATAGTCCCATGTCTCATAGCAGTCGTAGCACGCATGCGTGAAATGCCCGTGTAAGTGCGCACAGTCATATGGAGAATACTTTGACAGCCTTGCGATCGTCTTGGGCTTAAGAGAGAATAGCTATAAAATTAATGTGGATTGCATATAAGAATTTGATAAGAAATATTTTGAGTTCATATTGAAATTAAATTGACTTTTGATTGCAGACTTTGGTATCTTGGCAATCTTGAGAATAGTTTGAGACATTGTTGAGAACTCTTCTGAAGCTGCAGTGTAGAGGGTTCATAAACTGCAATACATTTTAACTGCAAGCGATTTCTTGGGTTTGAGTTCAAAATGGGGGTACATGTTAACAGGCTTTAAGCAAAAACCCAGTGTTGTCTAGGAGAAACAACTGAGATATTAAAAAGATCTTTCCTATAGGACGGACTCAAATACAATCAGGTTCATACCGTAAAAAGAGGAATAAATTCATTCAGTTGCAGTTTTGTCATTCTAACAAGAGGAACAGATAATCCGCATGACAGGAAACACTGGTTTGAGGTCAAAGGTGAACTGACCTTGTGTCTTGACAGCGTCACTGATGGGGCTTGGGTCACTCAGGCCATATGCATTCGCCGCTCTCACCATGAACAGGTAGACGGCACTGGGCTTGAGCCCCTTCAGAACAAAACTCTCCGTCTTTATGTGATTTGCAAGTGTCTGCCAGCTGCTGCCCGCCGCATGGCTGTCATCCACACCATACACATCAAACTTAAGAATTTATGCTGCACATTACTGTGGTGCAAATTTGACAAAATATCATCATTATAATCATTATTTATTCAAACAATCAGTTTACCGCAAAATACAGCTTGTCAAATGTATTTAAACACATTTATTAAAATAGTGGTTCTCAAATGGTGGGTTACAACCCACACATCGTTCACAAGTATGTTCTGATAAAGTTGCAGACAGCAGGAGAAAAAAGTTAGGCTAAATGTTATTAATAAAATGTAACTGATCATTTAATTGTGTATAGATAGGATAGCAAAATAAATATGCTTTTCAACTTTTAAAGGGAGGAGAAAATGCTTTTGGTTTGTTGACAGAGGCCATTCAAAGTTATTTTTTGCACCAATTCATTGGTCACTGGTGATATGACTAATACTAACACAACATCATGCCAGGTGTTTGTTCCAATTTTGCTTTCGGTTATACATTAACAAGATTGCCAGTATTCCTTAAAAATCATGAAACTAATCTTGCATATTTCTGGGCGTGTGGACTTTATGCTAATATGTGAATTTCATGTATGAGTTGAAGGATTTTTTTAAACCGTTTTGTTACTATATTGTGTTGCCAATTGATGTCCAATGTACACTGACGGCCAAAAGTTTGGAATAATGTACAGATTATGCTCTTAAGGAAAGAAATTGGTACTTTTATTCACCAAAGTGGCATTCAACTGATCAAAATGTATACTCAGGACATTAATAATGTGAGAAATTACTATTACAATTTAAAAACAAATTTCAGAACCTCTTACACTATTTCAAAGAGGTCTCATCAAAAAATCCTCCACATGCAGCAATGACAGCTTTGCAGATCTTTGGCATTATAGCTGTCAGGTTGTCCAGATACTCAGGTGACATTTCACCCCACACTTCCTGTAGCACTTGCCATAGATGTGGCTGTCTTGTGGGGCACTTCTCATGCCCCTTACAGTCTAGCTGATCCCACAAAAGCTCAATGGGGTTAAAATCCATAACACTCTTTTCCAATTATCTGTTGTCCAATGTCTGTTCTTTTTGTTTTTTGTTTCAAAAGTGGCTTTTTCTTTGCAATTCTTCCCATAAGGTCTGCACCCCTGAGTCTTCTCTTTACTGTTGTACATGAAACTGGTGTTGAGCGGGTAGAATTCAATGAAGCTGTCAGCGGAGGACATGTGAGGCGTCTATTTCTCAAACTAGAGACTCTGATGTACTTATCCTCTTGTTTAGTTGTACATCTGGTCTTCCACATCTCTTTCTGTCCTTGTTAGAGCCAGTTGTTCTTTGTCTTTGAAGACTGTAGTGTACACCTTTGTATGAAATCTTCAGTTTTTTGGCAATTTCAAGAATTGTATAGCCTTCATTCCTCAAAACAATGATTGACTGACAACTTTCTAGAGAAAGCTGTTTCTTTTGGGCAATTTTTTACCTAATATTGACCTCAAGACATGCCAGTCTATTGCATACTGTGGCAGCTCAAAAACAAACACAAAGACAATGTTAAGCTTCATTTATCGAACCAAACAGCTTTCAACTGTTGATATAATGGCAAGTGATTTTTCTAGTACCATATTGGTAATTTAGCATGATTACTAAGGGATAAGGTGTTGGTCTGTCTAGACTTTTTTCAAATAGTGATGGTGCTGTTGTTTACATCAGTAATGTCCTGTATATACTTTGTGATCAGTTGAATGCCACTTTAGTGAATTAAAGTACTAATTTCCTTCCGAAACCACAAAATCTGTACATTATTCTAAACTTCTGGCCACCAGTGTATAATCCTGAAGCAAAACCAGTTAAATACCACAGTTGTCAGTAGATCATCTACACTAGGAATAAAAAAAAAACATGTCTGTATGTATGAATGTTTGTGTGATTTCACCTGAAGGCCTCTATTACATAAGAGGTGGGAGTGGCCCCGGCATTGAGGTTGGGCTTCCAGGACAGAGACACAGAAGTGCGACTGACATCCGTGACCTCTGGTTTGAAAGGGGCACTGGGGATCAGGTTTGGATCTGTGGGTCTGCCGGGCTGCACCGGCGCACCAAACTCTGCAACAAAGCCATACAAACACAATCTTTCTGGTTCATTTGAACTTTCACCTATTTTTGGAGTGCAAAAATAATTTTCAAAATCAGTCCACTAAAAAATATCAAAATAATACAAAAACCAACAAGACGTCATAAGATTTTAAGACTTATTTGATCTAAAACATACTTTGAAATAGGTTTATTTTTGGATGTTTGGATATATTTACTGGAAAACATTTATGCAGTGTATTCAAAAACTTTGCATGGCTGGCTTAAATTTGCATTAATGAGCAATAAATTCCAATTACAGCCAGACGAAGGTTAATTTCAAACTTAATTTCCTGTCGCCTATTCTTTCACACCTCCTGTCTACTGTCTTTTATTTTAGTGTTTCTCAGTTGTACCTTGCACCTCCAGGTAAGCCTTCCATGACGCCTCTCCACTGGGGGTGGACGCGGTGCAAGTGTAGATCCCAGTGTCTCCCAGCTGAAAGAAAGGAAAAAATCTCTATAAATGCAAATTCACACAAATACGCATATATTAAGAACGATTATCCTGCATTCAGACAAATCTTTGAAGCTCTGCTGTCATTGAACACACATACTGTACATACATTGCATGTACAACACAGAAATGTCTATTTGTTGTTTGCATTTTCATCTGGTAGTTGTAATTTTAAGAGCGTTAGCTCATTTTCGTTCTTTCAGATTTTAGAACAACAGGGAAAGGAACAACAAATCGCCTGCCAGAGAATTCTTCCCAATGCAAACGAATAGTTGTAGCTTGAGCATATGCTAATATTCAAATATGAAGGGAAAAAAGCAGGCAAAAAGAGCACTTCAGCCGATCCGTCACTCAGTTTACATACGCAGGAATGAAAGTCTTCATTAATAGACGGTCTGTCTTCAGCTACTGCCGTGAGTGTGTGTTCATTAATGTAGATCGCCCGAAGTGCCACAGATAGAGCTGCATCTCCCTGTTCCACTTTATCTCTCCACAATGTTACTATGAAAAACCTGAGATGTCCTCAAGTGAGACGTCTATGTTAATTAGAGACGTTTTCTGACAGCCCACATGGCAGGGACCTTTGACCCCTGTGCAGGGGGACCCTACGTTCATGTTTGTGTGCTGTAACAGGAAACAATCCCCCTCCCCTCCTCCATTCTCTCTGGCAGGGTGTGTGTAACTCTGCACGGTTGACGGGGGGTGACAGCTGGAGTGTGTGTTCACACATCAAAAGCTGCATGCTGACTGACAGCTCTCTGAACTCTGAGTGTCTGGCGGTGTGTGTGAGATGATGTTTGTGGCGTAGTGACGGATGAAAGGTTAGCATGTACGACAGTGTGCTATACACAAATACACACAGATCACAAAGGTAATATAATTACTCTACAATCATTGCGGATGTTAAACAATTAATTGACTTTATTAAAATGCAAATAAACGCTCTGTTCAGTAACCTAGCGAGTAGGCATCATAGGAGCTCTCCCGAGGGAAAGGCTGTTCCAAAAACGTAAACAGCATAATTAGGAAAGCATAATTAGGTTTGGAAAGTGGTAGGAAACTATAGTGTGGTTAACTTCTATAGCGGCAAATGAGAGACTACAGCAAATATTTTTTTTGCGTTCCCATTTGCTACATAAGCAAAAGAAAAAAGGACTTTTATATATCCACCAACCAAAAAAGAGAGAGGTGGATAATGGCAGTCAGATGAGATAAAGATGGGAATTTCACTGTCATTCCCTCAGCATCTGTATTAGAAACCCCTAGTGTTGACTAATTAATGCACATAAAACATACAATTGCTCCCTAAAAATTCCCACAATGCACCGTAAAAACCAGGGAGCATCATTGCTCACTATGTCCCCTTACTGCAAATGGAGCCAGGTCTTCTGAAGTCATTCAAGATGAGCACAAGTGTAACTATATGATGTCAAAACTTTATTTTCTCTTTAAAAGAGATTGATCTTCATCCATAATGTTCATGAAAGTGAAACAATCTTTTAAATACCCTTTTGTATATTTATTTCATTCTCTTTCACGATAACACTGTACGTTATAACATCTACACTGAAAACACATGATAGTGTCATTTACATTTACATTTATGCATTTGGCAGACGCTTTTATCCAAAGTGACTTTCAGTGCACTTATTACAGGGACAATCCCCTGCAACCTGGAGTTAAGTGCCTTGCTCAAGGACACAATGGTGGTGACTGTGGGGCTCAAACCAATGACCTTCTGATTAACAGTTGTGTGCATTAGCCCACTACGCCACCACCACTCCAATTTATACAGCGATGTTGTGTCGCTGGTAATTGTGATAAGTGATAAGTATCCCAATGCTTGGTGGATCAGTGCCCGAATTCATGTTCCCAATACACTGTTTCACAACATAGGGAGCTGATTGAGACACCCCCTTTGTTTTCTATGCTTATGTACAGCATTCCAAATTGGTCACTTAGTAGTTGTCCACAGCAAACATGGTTTTATTTATTTATTTTTCTCCCAAATTTGGCATGCCCAATACCCAATGTGCTCTAGGTCCTCGTGGTGTAGTGACTCGCCTCAATTCGGGTTACAGAGGATGAATCTCAGTTGCCTCCTCGTCTGAGACAGTCAATCAGCGCATCTTATCACGTGGCTTGTTGAGCGCATTACCGTGGAGACGTAGTGCGTGTGGAGGCTTCACGCTATTCTCTGCGGCATCCACCCACAACTCACCACGCACCCCACCGAGAGCGAGAACCACGTTATAGTGACCACAATGAGGTTACCCCAATGTGACTCTACGCATCCTAGCAACCGGGCCAATTGGTTGCTTAGGAGACCTGGCTGGAGTCACTCAGCACGCACTGGATTCGAACTTGCGACTCCATGTGTGGTAGTCAGCGTCTTTACCTGCTGAGCTACCCAGGCCCCAGCAAACACGGAATTTTGTGTTTTCGAAAGAAAGCTTTAGGTTTTGTTGGATCCTTATGAGGATCCATTTCAGTTGGGATGCTGTTGTATAAGGCAGTAGACCGCAATGCAGTTCACAAGGCTTTTACAGAGACAAAATGTCACATTTTTATCATAGTTTATATTTTGTATTCAGATACACAAATTTGAGCGACCCTTACGAAAGCTACTTATTTGCAACAAACTTGCATCTAATATATTGTAAATTTTTGGCAATGGTTTCCAAACATGCACAGCAAGGGTAGCTGTCTGGTTTTTTAATTCTCTCTGTAAAAATACCTGCTGTGCTTCCTTATATATTAGAATTGAAAAAGCTCAATGCCCGAAAACAGATAAAACCGCTGCTGTCTGCCAACTTCAGCCCAAACAAATGTATCCAGCACTAAGACTAACCACATCCAACAAAGCACTCTCCTTTCAAAAACCTCTATAAATTAAATATTAATAAAAGCTGCAAAGGCGCAAGGTTTGAGATCAGCAGCACATAACTGCTCACGATTCCCTGTAAAATGTTGTTCTACGTGACGTGCTTGGAATGGAAAATACTATAAAAATCTGTTTCTAAGGAAAACCGTATTTTACGAGAACAAGTCTGCAGAAAACCAGCATCAGCCCTGGTGCACCGAGCAAACGTATGTTCAAACCTCAATAAATGAGGGTTTTTAATACGTAATGAGTGGAGTTACAAAGCTATAAATCCACTAAAGGAAAACTTTCCCATGATCCAAAAGTCATGTCCTCTGTAAGCTTAGCTTTGTGATAAATATGTCAGGCTTTGATGAAGTTGTCACAGAGGAGATTTTGACCTCCCTGGGTCACTGTACCTTAGCGTAACGGATCTGCAGAGATCCCGTGTCGAGTTGTTTGAGTCGAGAGTCGTGGGTGGACACCAGAACTCCATCTTTCCTCCACAGGATGGTGGGAGTCGGGGTGCCGGTGGCTTGGCATCCCAGGACTACTGTTCCGTCTACGGCCACGGTCTGGTTGGTGGGACCCTGGCGGACAATTGGTGGAGGTCGGTCTGAGATAACTGAGAGAGAGAGAGAGAGAGGGAGAGAGAAACAGACAATAGAAAGAGATAGAAAGAGACAGAGAGATATATAATAATAAAGCTACAAGCTGCAATTATCAACGACCACACAGTTTGAGAAAGTGGAGAAAATGATCAGTAATGCTCTAAATCAAAGATTTAAAAAGACTAAATATAATTTAACATTATCATTAATATTGATTGATATTAAGCAATCAATATTGGTATGATTTATTGTCATCTTTTTAGCAATAGCCATTAAGGTTGTGTATTGCTAAAGATTTCCAGATTCAATTCCGATTCAATTCTGATTGATTTTGGTATATTTTCATTATATTGTCATGTCACCTACAAATGAAAGGAGGTGTCTCACAGCTAATGCTGATAATTATACAGGGGGCCTCCTTACTGCAAGATATTATTTTTTACAAATTGTATATTATCATTAGTTTTTCATAATTTTGGTCACATTTTAGCTTTTTAAAAATATAAAAATTATATGTATTCCAAAATAATAAATATTATGTCTTAAATTGCAAATAATATATTGCATACATATGTTTTAGTACATGTTTACATGCATCATTTGTACTATTTACAAGTACTTACATTGAAATGTAGAATAAGAGCTAACATGGTACTGTCTCTTTAAGACTACCAGCAGTTCATCCAATGAGCACATATTAACAAAAGTTTTTTTAGTGCATCTGTGCTATGTGTGATTAGAATTCATGTTTATTTTTTGTTGTTTTTTATCAACAGAAAGGATATTAAAAATCCTTTTCCTTTCCAAATCTATTTTTATTTTCCGCCATACTTTTTGTTAGGTTAAACATAGTCATGCGTAGCCAGACCTTTGACTACAGCAAGTTAGGTTAGTGCACAGAGTGTGGGTGTGCAGTCTGAGGCTGAGATTTGGTGCAACATAGCAAAATCCAAATCCAATTCCAATTCCAAATAATTTGTCCTTGGCCCAAATTAACTTATCAACCTTTTTCTTCTGAACGATTTGACAAATCAAAATTAATTTGATAACTTTTTGATTTAAAAATCTCTAGATGATACATGCAAAAATTCTAGTAGTTGGAAAAAGTTATTTGGAAAATTGAAAATGTCAGATGGAAAAGAAAGAGATTTGCGTTTTGTTTGGCTAATCCTTGTAAGTCTGCATACACCATACCTACAAAGTAACTAGAGTACTTTGTGATGAAGTTACTTTGCCCCTGATAAAAAGTGAATCAAATGAATCAGAGGAATAAGGAAAAGAAAAATTATTCTAGACCATATACCGTTGCGAAGATATTCACGAAAATGCAGTGCATATTATAGCGCCACCTAGGGTCAATGGGGGGGGGGGGGATAGGCAAAGAGAGAGAGACAGATAAATAGAGAGCGAGTGTGCAACATCTCAAGCCGACTAATATCATTATAATAACTATAATAAAAATGACCTCATCCCATATTCAAAATAGAATAGTCACACCAAAGCAAATGCCCAGAGGGTCAGAGGTAAAGAGAATGAAGAACAGAAATAAAACTAAATGTAACCAAGAAGAAAAAAAATATGAGAGTGGAATTTCTGGCAGTAAACGAGCTGAATACATGTTTTCAGAACAAGAGAGAGACGGAATCCAATTTTTTCAACTGGAAGCAATTTTCTAATCAGTCAACAGCATGAATGAAGCCAAAGTAGAGACGAGCAATTAATACCAACACCACTATACTCCTCTCCCTCGCTCTAACCATTCCCTCCCAATCCCAGCTATCATCACCACAATAAAAATCGGGCTGAAATGCCCCTCGTCTATTAAAATCATCCCCCACTGCGGCCTCTTCTCTCTAAAAGCAGGCCCAGGCCGTCTGATTGTAGTAAACGATACATGTTTACTTCCACATGATTGTGTTCGGCACCGTTAGAAGCCAATTTTACGACTTCAATTTGTATAAGCGCTACTACTGCACATTTTCAAAGCCCTACAACACTTTTTGTGAGGACCATTGAAAGGATGAATTATTTATCAGATGACACTTGCACACTCGTACACGCAGAGTTGTGGCCTTGCATGGATGCTGTTGTAATTAGTGAATCATCGTAGCCATGACCTGTAATTACGATCTCGTGCCCGCAGTAAGAGGGAAGGCCAGAGGGCAGATTGTCGTTAAAATAACTGTTATTACTTTGCACATCTCATTCTCTTTGTCTCGTTCTGTATGGAATCTGCAGACTTTTCTGGCCTTTCCTACACTAGTTTTGTGGAAAGGTATTTACAGTGAGTTTTCGTATAAAATGTCATTACTTTATGCAGTTCTTAAGTAATTTTCAGTGTAATTTTATCAAAAATCTGAAGCTTTTTATATGTTGATTATAGTATCGATACCGAGGTACCAGAGCTGGTATCATACCGAAATAAAAATATTGGTATCGAAACAACCCTAGTTATAGGTGATCAGCTTATCAGAGCGAATGCCACAAACAATAACACAATGCCACATTTACAAATACACATTATTTGTAAATAGTAGCACCTAATAAACATGCAAAAATAAAATAATTCTGCATCAAATAGTTTTACTAAATATTGATGTCCACATATGTGGACAGCAGGACTTAAATTTTAAGTAATACCAAGCTATAGAATGTCCGTTTTTTTTTTTTTTCATCAAATTGTATATTTGAGTGTTGATTACTTTGAGACGAATGTTTTTGAGACGTTATAGATGCATTTACTAATGTTAATGAATAGAACCATATTGTACAGTGATCAAAATAAATATAACTAAATTTATATTCAAATAAAGCGTAAAGACCCACAGATTTGTTAATGTGAAAAGTTTTTAAAATAACAAACATGTTTTTGGAACGTCTGTCAGAAAACCGCTCCATAGCACTCATCCGAGTACTTCATGTTTATCAGCGTGCCAAAGTGCGAAAAATTAACTAAATGTTTATATAGCATATCAACTAGAGAACTAGGAACTCTCTAACAGGTTTCAGTAAGACGTTTGAAGAGATTTCTTACCAGAGGCACTTTTCTTGGCGCTGCGCCCACAGAAGCACCAAAATCGCATCGCATGGTATTTCGTCACGTGACTCCGTGCATCAGAAGTTTATGACACTTTAGAGTGTCCTGAACAGTATGTAATGGGTTTAAATTAATTTAAATTATGTGTTACATAAAGCGAATCCAAAATAACGAGTCCTCGCATGAGGCCACAGGGTCGCACAAGGTTTTAACTTAGCTGGCAGACAAATAGACTAAGGTAGTTAAAGTTATTTTTTTTTTCCCAGTTGTCCTTCCTCGAAAATGAAATCAAACACTGTAGTACCACAATCCATGCCCCCTTAGAGTGGCTAACGCTATCTAATGAACTACCATTCTATACCTCTGAAAAAGCCAAGCCGATGTTGATTTGTATTTTATTAAAGGCTCTGTCTCTTTACATTATTGCTTGCAGAATAATCTCGGTTCCAGGTAGCTGGAAGTTCTTTTATTTATTTTATGGACATGACGTAAACACGCATGGATGACTGACAGAAGTATGCAATTTCCCGTCAAATCCATCCCGACAGCACTAAAATATAAATAATTATTATAGGCTTAGTGAATCAGGGTAAGGCAAAAACATGGTTTTGAAGACGGATTGTTGGTGTACCTGCTCATTAATGAAATTTTGTTCAATTCTATGTTAAGAGTTTGTAGAGTTAAGCCTTAATGGCACTCAATGTATTTGCTTACAGGTTGTTTTGCAAGATGAAAATATTAGCATTTTGTACATTTCACAACACTTACAGAATAGAAAAGTATGTCAAAATTCAATACCGTTACTGTGAAACGTCATAATTCTCAACACCAATTTCAATATCAAAGCAAAATTTATGCTAATATACGATACACATTCCTTTAACCTTTTCATGAGTAGGGTCTAAATTCCTCTGCAGTGCCCCCTGGAGTGAGTTATTTTTGCACATGACACTGCACAGCCAGTAGAGGGGGGCAGAGCGTAGACGAGTATTTTTTTTTTTTTTATTGTCATAAAAAAAATGCATATAATATTGTAAACATGTGAACAAATGGGTTATGTCTGCTGTACTGTTTTGTTTTATTTATTTTGTTTTTATAGATGAACATTGTGTGTGTGTGGGTGTGTGTGTGTGTGGGTGTCAAGCACTAATGTAAACAGACTTGGCTGCATGCATGGATAATCACACTCGATCAGCATCTGTGAGTATACAAGTTTTAAACTGTTATCGTAATGTTTATGTGATAGTTTGGATGTCTCTTTCTGAAAACAAATGTATTATATGCCTGAAAAGGATGTTTGAGCTGCTGTTTGTGTGAATGAGCTGCTGTTTGTGTGCATGGGATGATTGCGTTTAGATATGATGGCTGTGCATATACAAGCTGAGAACCGTTATTGTGGTTCTTTGGTGACAATTTGCCTGTTTGTTTCATAAAATAAACATCATGTGCTTGAAAAGACTCTTTGAGCAGCTGTTTGTTTGACGAATGACAAACGCTACTAATGTAAACAAATGGCAGCACACTTTGGAGGAAGACTGTGTTTGATGTATTGACTATGCGTATAAGAGCTATAAACTTTTTATCGTGGTACTTTGGTGACGAGTTGGATGCATGTACATAAAATAAACTTATTATGTGTTTTAAAAGACTGTATGAGTAACTGTTTGAGCAAATATAAATAACAGACGCTTGACCAGCATAGCCTGTGTCGGCACGAAAGTATGTGTGACGCTATTCTGCAGGGCCAAGTTATTAACCATCACATATGTGTGACGGTACGTATGAAAGGGTTAATGTATTGTTTAATATAATAGTAATTACAAATAAATAAATGAAACAATAGCATGTAGGTAAACATTGCACTCTCTCAATTAAGTAAACATTGTAAAGTAATTATTAAAGTATTATTAAAACATGTGTGTGTGTATATATATATATACAGGTGAAACTCGAAAAATTAGAATATCGTGCAAAAGTTCATTAATTTCAGTAATTCAACTTAAAAGGTGAAACTAATATATTATATAGACTCATTACAAGCAAAGTAAGATATTTCAAGCCTTTATTTGATATAATTTTGATGATTATGGCTTACAGCTTATGAAAACCCCAAATTCAGAATCTCAGAAAATTAGAATATTACATGAAATCAATAAAAAAAAGGATTTTAAATACAGAAATGTCGGCCCTCTGAAAAGTATAATCATGCATATGTACTCAGTACTTGGTTTGGGCCCCTTTTGCATTAATTACTGCCTCAATGCGGCGTGGCATGGATGCTATCAGCCTGTGGCACTGCTGAGGTGTTATGGAAGACCAAGATGCTTCAATAGCGGCCTTCAGCTCTTCTGCATTGTTTGGTCTCATGTCTCTCATCTTTCTCTTGGCAATGCCCCATAGATTCTCTATGGGGTTCAGGTCAAGCGAGTTTGCTGGCCAATCAAGCACAGTAATACCATGGTCATTGAACCAGGTTTTGGTACTTTTGGCAGTGTGGGCAGGTGCCAAGTCCTGCTGGAAAATGAAGTCAGCATCTCCATAAAGCTTGTCTGCTGAAGGAAGCATGAAGTGCTCTAAAATGTCCCGGTAGACGGCTGCGTTGACTCTGGACTTAATAAAGCACAGTGGACCAACACCAGCCGATGACATGGCTCCCCAAACCAACACAGACTGTGGAAACTTCACACTGGACTTCAAGCATCTTGGATTGTGTGCCTCTCCATTCTTCCTCCAGACTCTGGGACCTTGGTTTCCAAATGAGATGCAAAATTTGCTCTCATCAGAAAAGAGGACTTTGGACCACTGAGCAACAGACCAGTTCTTTTTTTCTTTAGCCCAGGTAAGACGTTTGACATTTGAAGCCCATGTCCAGGACCCGTCTGTGTGTGGTGGCTCTTGATGCAGTAACTCCAGCCTCAGTCCACTCCTTGTGAAACTCCCCACACATTTGAATGGCCTTTTCCTGACAATCCTCTCCAGGCTACGGTCATCCCTGCTGCTTGTGCACCTTTTTCTTCCACACTTTTCCCTTCCACTTAACTTTCTATTAATGTGCTTTGATACAGCACTTTGAGAACATCCAACTTCTTTTGCAATTACCTTTTGAGGCTTTCCCTCCTTGTGGAGGGTGTCAATGATGGTTTTCTGCACAACTGTCAGGTCAGCAGTCTTCCCCATGATTGTGAATTCAACTGAACCAGACTGAGAGACCATTTAAAGGCTCAGGAACCCTTTGCAGGTGTTTAGCTGATTAGAGTGTGACACTTTGAGCCTACAATACTGAACCTTTTCACAATATTCTAATTTTCTGAGATTCTGAATTTGGGGTTTTCATAAGCTGTAAGCCATAATCATCAAAATTATATCAAATAAAGGCTTGAAATATCTTACTTTGCTTGTAATGAGTCTATATAATATATTAGTTTCACCTTTTAGTTGAATTACTGAAATTAATGAACTTTTGCACGATATTCTAATTTTTCGAGTTTCACCTGTATATATATATATATATATATATATATATATATATATTATAATTTTTTTGGTGCAAAATTATGGATTCAGGTAAACATTTAGATTCTGACTCTGTCTCACCATCTGTAACCTCAAGCAGGACTTTTGTGATTACACTTCCAGCGATGTTCAGAGCCTGACAGCTGTAGTAGCCTCCATCTGAACGCTCGACCGCCGTGATGGTCAGATCACCCGTCTGAGAAACGGAGAAACGACTGGATGGAGGTGGTGGCTGGGAGGAGAACAGCAGGTTCTGGAGGAACGAGATGAAGAATGAAATACACACATTTATTACATAGCTCTCTTGAATGCTTGATTCTAAATTTGTCAATCATAGCATATTTTAGTATAATGACATCTAACGATATAATTGACCATATAATTGTCCCAGGCAACAAATTTTATAAATAAAAATGTATTGTTTTCCTATGTAAATATATGCTAGCATCTCTAGCAGGACCACTGTGTTATTTTAGATGACATATCTATATTTAAATGTTAAAAAGAACTTCAACTATTAAATATGCATCTCGGGGCACCTGCATTCTGTTGTATTTGTTGCGCTGCATTTTGCTTCTTTGTCATTATCACTGTATCGTTATAAAGGTTGCTAAGCATGCTTTGCATCAAGTTTCTTTTCAAACAGTATGTAGTAAATCCTGAACGAATACAAAATAAATTAATAAATTGGCCCCTGAAAAAGCATACTACGTGATAAATAATATTGCCATGTGATCAAACAATCACAAAGTAAAGTGTGTTACAGAGCTGCAGTGTATTTAGGGCCTGCTAGAGTTGTGTGTCTGTGTGTGTGTGTATTTATTTGGCTGACTTTAATGGGGTAGAGTGTGATGCATATTACACGTTCTTATAAAAGAATGTTCAGGAAACACATCTTTCTTACCTGACTGCCTTCTTTCTGCCAAAAGATGGCAGGCTGAGGACTTCCTGTTGCTTCACACTGAAAAGTCACGGTGCGTCCCATCCCGGCCACCTGATTCCTGGGTCTGACCACAAACACTGGAGGAACTGCAGGACAATGAGTTAAACAAACATCAATTACTGCCGGCTCTGTGACAATACAGTCACAACAATCACTGTTATACTGAATGAACCTTCCAAAAGTCTTTTTAAAGGAATGTACTGTCTTCAAAACAAGTAAAAAGGGGAGCTACTTTCTAAGCAGATGAACTCTGGTTGTGTGTTATCATCGCAAATCCTATGGGTGGATTTTCTCCATGTATACAGTCCTCCCGTATATAGGGTGAACGCTACCTGGCTTACCGGCTTTACATGGTCATGACAGAATTTGACAAATTGGTTATAATTTTGCACACAAGCTAGTCTCATGCGTATCGTATTTAAAGCTGATATATGTAACTTTTTCTATTAACTATGTAACTATTAGTAAGCCATTCATAGGTTAATTTTCTTTCTGTGGCATATGAAAAATGTATGTTTGGAGCTATTGGGGGATTTTGCAATTCCGTTTGGTGGCGCTAGTGTCACAGAAATTACATACTTCAGCTTTAAGGCTTTATGCTATAATTTTGAAATTTCAATGTACTTTTCGGTGCAATGCCTTGCCCCATAGACTTCCATTGTGTGAGCATTACTGAAAATATGAGGGAAGGCTGACAGCTCAGGCCTTAATCATTACATTAACAGGAGGTGATAAAACCATAAGTCATAGTCATCTTTAATGGCAGGGAGGGAGATGTGCATGTATTGCAGAGTATAAAAACAGACGTACACTGAAAAAAAAAAATGCACGACCCCTGCGTTCACTTCATTTGCATGTGCAAGGACACAAAGCAATAACATTTATATGGATATGGGGGATACATTTGGGACATCTGTCCTGAACTGACACTCTGATATGGCACCGGAGTCGTGTGGGATGCTGATTTTTATGTATCTCAATGACAAACTCCATCTCAGAGCAGATGCACGGATATCACAAGGGCCCTTGTTGTTTGACACAACACATCCATAAAGGCTCTGAGCCTTTTTAGCTTGTGTTAAGGATGAATATGTTGATATAATGTGACAGAAAGTGTGGCCATTATTTGATGGGGAGCACCACATCCTCCATTAGAGTGTCAGTATAACAATAAACCAATCTTAAATGTTTAAAATCATATACTGATGTAATGTGTTCAGAGACATTAAGTAGTGATCGAATTGAAAGGGCAAGGTGCAGGTCAGCGGGATTGTTCACAGGACCTGAGATATATATATATATATATATATATATATATATATATATATACTGCATAATAGCAGTTTTAATCTATCTATATGTAGATATATATATATATATATATATAGCAGTATATATATATATATCTATATATATATATATATATATATATATAAATGTAACAGTTGATATGCTACATTGAATCACATTTGCACATGTGCATTTTTTATCCTTATTCCACTTTTAAATAATAAGGAAGGTGGAAGGGGGACCCATCTGTATAAAGAGGGAATTAAATGCAAGTGATGCACAAAGCAATAAAAGGAAGCAATTTGTGATGTTACCTTGTACGCTCAAAGAACAAGCATTAGTTTTACCCAGGCCAGCTGTGCTGTCACTGTTGCCGGTGACAGCGCAGACAAGTGTGCTGATTGGTGGAAGGATGGAAGGTGGATGAATGGTGGTTCTGACAACTTCCTGTTGCTGTCAATGCAGCAAAAATGGTGACGGGTGACATTTGCAACTTACCAGACACAACTGAAAGAGGAAAAAAAAATAGAAGAATGCTAAAACACAGATGCAAATAAACCAGACAAAACATGAGGCAAAAATGACAGGATATGCACGTTCAACAAAATCAGTGCAGTGATGTATATGGAAATAAAAACATTTAAAAACAAACATAAGGTGTGGCATGCACAAGCACACATTGGAAATACCATGTGGGTTGGAGTATATGGTGTTAAGAATTCAAATATACAAAGAAACAATTATGTCACAGTCTTAAATTGTGGAACTGAGCAAGATGCATGAATGGAGGTATTGTTCCTTTAGTCTGGCCATCGATTTTATGAGGTGAACGAAGGGACCTGGGGTCTGGACGGTTTTAAAGAAACAAACATATTCTCAAAAATGTAAGAAACACTTTACAGCAGCATTTTATGAGTAAAAATGAGTAATGAGTGAAAGCCTCAAATTAAATGAAAGTATGATCATGTTCGAAATTTTTATTTCTCACTAGACGTTTCTTTTTGAACGATTTATCTGTTCACATTACTGATGGAATAAATCAAGTCCCACATTTTTTCACATTGGATGCCCTGATAATGCATCATATTGACTTAAAATACAACACCACTTGATTTTACCCATTGGCATATTCCTTTAACCTCATGGCCTTATTTAAAGGAACAGTTAACCCAAAATGAAAATGTGGTCATAATTTACTCACTCTCATGTTGTTTGGTACTAAAAACAACACAACTTTTATTGCTACAACTGTGAACGGGCTTCTCTAATGCACTCATGAATGTGCAGCAGACATCAGAATTTCACACCAAAAAAATACTTACATTTTTAGATGTCACCAAAACGTATTGCATGCCTTCAGAAGACTTGGAATATGACACATACAGTAAGTGGAATGGACTACTTTTATGATACTTATAGGTCTTTTTAACCTTTAAAGTGAGCCACTTTCCATTGCCATTGTATTGAAAAGAAGGCATGTGATATTAATGAAAAAATCTTATGTGTTGTGCAGAAGAGAGACAGTCATATATGGGTTTGGAACAACATGAGAGTGATGAACTGATGACAGAATTTACATTTTTAGGTGAACTATTCTTAAGCCAGCAGACACGTTGTTTCAGAGTAAGTTATTACATTTTTATAAAATATTCTGAAAACTTTTTTCTTTTGATTTTTTCTTTCTTCTTTAGAATAATGAGCACTGACACCAGGGGCATTTCTAAAGAAAGCTAAAAGGGTCAATTTTGATTTCACATTATTTTAACACAATGACTTTGTGGCTGTTGAAGTAGATGGACAGAGTGGCACAAAGCGAGTGAGAGAAAAGGAGGTATATTTCTGAATCGTGAGCAGCTGGGTACAGAGAACTCGCCTGGCACGGTTTTCTCTTTTGGCAATGGTTTCAGCTCCCACTCTACTTGGTTTCCATGGCCCATTAGCACAGCTACTCCTGGGACTCGCTGCGCATTCTAGCACTCTCCTCAAATACATCAATACTAATGACTAAATCACAAGCTGAGAGGCCTCGTTTGCAGCCAGCATTATCTTTTCATGGCCTTTTAAGAGAGAACTGACTCTAATTCTAAAATACTTGAATGTGTAGAGTATATGTGTGTTTTCATGGCCGTGTCATAGTCAGACGCCTACCTAGACAGCATTTCTGGGCCTTAAAAGACAGTTCAAGCAAAAATTCTTACTAGGTTTTGAGACAAAGCCCTTGTATGTCTTGTTCACCAAAAACACTACTGAGACAAAAGACGTTCTGTAAAAGTGTTATTTCCTAGTGCAAACATGTTTGATAAATATCATTCTTCTGCCATTCGAAGATCAAATCTGTGCCAACAGAATATTTAGATATAATCTCTTCACTGAATAGATGGATTATTGAAGTAGACTTGTTTATAAGTCTGGATTCAAAGTTCAATGCCGGGCAAACATAAATGTACTGCACAACAATAATTCAGTCATTTCTATATGCAGTAAAATGAGTAAAAGCAATACGCAGATTTGGGAAGGAGAGAGACGATGGGGAAAATTGCTCAGGGGTGTCAGGACACAATGTGGACATTGTTCTCTGAAGACTTGAGCTCAAAGAGTGTGAAATTTAACTCAAGTGACTCAAGCTTAAAGTGAAAAAAAAGAAGAAAAACAAAGGTGCCTGAATTTACTTCATGAGTAAAAGGGGTGTGTCCTGATGTATAGTTATATGAACAAAACTTTGTACCCACTTGACTGAATTTCTGTTCACTTTTTATATTAATTTTGATTTGTAGTTTTGCAAACAAATATGAATTGTTCCTATTAATGGATAACTGTCTTTTATGTAATAAATCAATTGGATTTTCATTTGTGTTATTTCTTAGTTTTAATGGATCAACTATTATTGTAAAATATGGAAAATAAAAAAGAATAAGTAGGTGTGTCCAAATTTATATATATATATAAAATTATTATAATATAAGTATTATTGTTATTGATTTATTTATTTTAAATATCCAGATTTTATTGTTTTAAGTCAATTAAAATAATGTTAACAAAATCAATTTTTGAAATGTCAGATAAAATTAATTATTAATTATTTATTATTATATTAATAAATATATATATATATATATTATATAAAAATAAATAAATAATAATAATTATATAAGTATTATTGTTTTTTTATTTATATATATATATATATATATATATATATATATATATATATATATATATATATATATGTTAATATAATAATAAATAGTTAATAATTAATTTTATCAGACATTTCACAAATTGATTTTGTTAACATTATTTTAATTGACTTAAAACAATAAAATCTGGAATGAGGTTCAAATCAATGAAATTAAATTAAATTTCATTATAATACCTATATTTTACACTCAATTATTATTATTATTATTTTTAAGGTTTACACATTTAAATTCTATAAGAAAACATCATCAAACTGAATGGACTAATCTTTACAAATACAATAACATTTTATTAATTTAATTTTGTTAAACATTACACAATTTAATTTGATGGAATTTTTTTAATGAAAAGCTGTACATTTTGAGATAACATTCAGTAAAAATCTAAGATTGCGTAAACAAAAAAAAAGAAGAGATTCAGGCTGTCCATGCTGCAGTTCTCTAGTTCCACCAGAGTTATGGAGGGATATTCAAAATCAAGGATCCACTCGGGTAAAACAACGTGACAACCTGTCAAACCCCTAAACGTATCGAAACTAACAGCTGTGAAGAAGTGGTCCAAAAGACAGACACAAATATCCATCTATGAAAGACATTTGCAACTTCAAATTAAAGAAAACTGCTGGTGGACATTTACAGTATCAGCTTATCAAATGCAGTATGATAGATGAGAGTACAAGGTGTCCTTACCGTGGACTGTGAGGGTGGCGCTGGCCTCTGTCTTCCCCATCATGTTCTCGGCCTGACAGGTGTAAGTACCAGCGTCTCCTGATGTCAGTCTCTTCAGTTTGAGAGTGTGATCCTCCCAGATCTCATGCCTGACAACACACAACATACACAAACAGAGGTTCCTCAAGAGTCTCACTAACTCCTGACAGGCAACATTGTGATTGCAGTATGAGAACCGTCCCATAGATATGGCTGGAGTCCCTCTTTCTAAGAAAGTCTAGGAGGCTTTTTCACCCAATTCATTGAACACCAGATAAAAACGTCTGAACAAGTAACGACTTGATCATTATTCTTAATGCACATATTAGCAAGCGTACAAACTACAATCCCCATCCTTAACCTACAATACTTTCTGCATTCCTAAAGCTGCAATAAAATCATATTAAGGCATTATTTAGTAGGTTTATGAAGGTTCCACTGTGTGCACACAAACATGCAGTGTACGTACCGTGCCTTGGGCAGTTCTCCATCCTCTTTCCTCCAGCGAATGGTGGGCACGGGGTCTCCATGAGCCTCACACCTGAACTCAACGATCTGATCCACCAGCACAGACTGACTGTTCGGCTTCCTCAAGAAACTGGGCCTCTCTTCACACGCACACAAATATAAAACCACAAATATTATTAGTAGAGCAATATGCTTAAAGAGATTTACTCACCCTCATGCCATCCCAGATGCATGTAAATTTCTTTCTTCTGCTGAACACAAATGAATCCTTTTTAGAAGAATATTTCAGCTCTGGCACACACAATGCAAGTGAATGGTGGCCAAAAGTTCCAAAATGCATATAAAGGCAGCATAAAAGTAATCTATATGACTCCAGTGGTTAAATCCATGTCTTCAGAAGTGATATGATAGGTGTGGTGAGAAACAAATCAATATGAGTCTTCCTGGACAATAGGATGTGATATGCACAAAGAATGCGAATCGACAAAAACAAAAGGAGAATGTGAAAGTGAAAGCGAAGATATTAACTAAAAAAGGACTTAAACATGAATCTGTTTCTCACCCACAGTTATCATATGACTTCTGAAGACATTGATTTAACCACTGGAGTCTTATGGATTACTTGTATGCTGCCTTTATGTGCTTTTTTTGCTTCAAAGGTTTGGTCACCATTCACTTGCATTGTATGGACCTTCAGAGCTGAAATTATATTCTAAAAATCTTAATTTGTGTTTAGCAGAAGAAAGAAATTCATACACATCTGGGATGGCATGAGGGTGAGTAAAATGTTGAGAGAGTTTTTATTTTTGGGGGAACGATCCCTTTAATGTAGTACAAAGATGTGACATCTTAAGGATGATCTTAAGTCTAATGGTGTGAACTGCAATGACCAAAGAAACAAAAAATGTTGGATTGAATCCACACATTTTAGGTGAAACTCAATTGCAAAATAAATTGCTCTGAACAACAGGCCGGTTATTGGCCTTTGTTGACTTTGGGGGATTTTCATAAGTAAATATTTGTACATGCAATAATTCACCATTAATTTAATTAATTATTCAGCATGTCTTACATATGTTACATTTTTGATCGATTGACAGCCTTGTTATTAGGAAACACATGACATGCAATAGATCTTTACAGGTCATTGCCCAACTCTAATCTGATTGGCTAGTTAGGCACTTACTGAACGCAACATCTCACCAATTGACCTTTATTTATTCTTTCTCCTCTCACTTTCTCTTTCACTCTTTCATAACAGCTACATGAGGGACATTTAGTGGCTTTCCTCTAACAAACAATCTGCCTTTCATTCTTCCCTCAGCTAGACCTCTTTAGAGCCTATAAGTGCATGCATCTAACTCTAAAGCAAGCTTCTGCTTAGATCTGTTTATTAAGATTATATAATATTGATATTATCTTACTCATTGATGTGAGGATACATTATTAAGGCCCCTTTTCTTTCCTGTGTTGATGTAATTTATATTGAAACAGGAAGTTGGCCGGGGCACATAGAAGTGCTCGTCCCTTATTTTAAACAGTCAATACTCTTTATCTTATGCCACAACTGTGAATCATGATTTGCTACTTGGTATTGTTGGTAAGATTTGCTAAAACAGTCAAAACATTGAATAAAGATATTGATGATGATGATGCGTATATATTTTACATACAATATACAGCCAGTTGTAAATAAACATTCTGTATATTATATGCTGTATATGATATATACTGTATAAAATCCCCAATTACGAAGATTGAGGAGGAACTGTCACAGCCTTTTTTCACTCTTAGAACAAAATTCTGATGTTGCATGATGCAAACTGATATGGTAAGTTTGAGGATCACAAATGAATGTATATTTCTATGCGAGTATGTGTGTGTTTTTGAATGAAGGATGTATGAAGTGTGAGGTGTGAGCTGGTATTTGTTTAATGAGCAAAAAAAATAAGGTTTATGGGTACATGTGTCCTAACAGGGTCAATGACACGCTTGAGTCGTCCTACAGCTATGCACACAAACTTGAAACATCTGGATTCTCTCTTTCGCTGTCCATAAACAAACACTTCATACGATGTGTTTGTGTGTACTTAAGTGAATCCATCTGCATGTGTTTACAAATGCACAAAGGGTTTGTGTGGGAACCTGATCATATACAGTTGAAGTCAGAAGTTTACATACACCTTAGCCAAACACATTTAAAATCAGTTTTTCACAATTCCAGATATTTAATCGTAGAAAACATTCCCTGTCTTAGTTCAGTTAGGATCACTACTTTATTTTAAGAATATGTCAGAATAATAGTAGAGAGAATTATTTATTTCTGCTTTTATTTCTTTCATCACATTCCCAGTGGGTCAGAAGTTTACATACACTTTGCTGTATTTGGTAACATTGCCTTAAAATTGTTTAACTTGGGTCAAACATTTTGGGTAGCCTTCCACAAGCTTGGCCCATTCCTCCAGACAGAACTGGTGTAACTGAGTCAGGTTTGTAGGCCTCCTTGCTCGCACACGCTTTTTTAGTTCTGCCCACACAATTTCTATCAGATTGAGGTCAGGGCTTTGTGATAGCTACTAGGGCTGCAACAAATTATTATTTTGATAATCGATATATCAAAATCACGCCATCACGTTATAATCTAGCTACAACAAGGGCACGTGCTCAAGGGACGAGTGCCCCCCAACAGAGCATCAGCCGGGTGCAGTTTCAATCTCTCCCCCTTAGCACTCCAGGACCAATTTTTGTTTCATCAGACCAGAGGAAATTTCTCCAAAAAGTAAGATCTTTGTCCCATGTGCACTTGCAAACTGAAGTCTGGCTTTTTTTAATGGTGGTTTTGGAGCAGTGGCTTCTTCCTTGCTGAGCAGCCTTTCAAGTTATGTCGATATAGGACTTGTGTTACTGTGGATATAGATACTTGTATACCTGTTTCCTCCAGCATCTTCACAAGGTCCTTTGCTGTTGTTCTGGGATTGATTTGCACTTTTCTCACCAAACTAAGCTAATCTCTAGGAGACTGAATGTGTCTCCTTCCTGAGCAGAATGATAGCTGCGTGGTCCCATGGTGTTTATACTTGCGTACTATTGTTTGTACAGATGAATGTGGTACTTTCAGGCATTTAGAAATTGCTGCCAAGGATGAACCAGACTTGTGGAGGTCCAAAAAATATTTTTCTGAGGTCTTGGATGATTTCTTTTGATTTTCCAATGATGTCAAGCAAAGAGGCACTGAGTTTGAAGGTAGGCCTTAAAATACATCCAAAGGTACACCTCCAATTGACTCCAATTAGCCTATCAGAAGCTAATTGGCTAAAGGCTTGACATCATTTTCTGGAATTTTCCAATCTGCTTAAAGACACAGTTAACTTAGTGTATGTAAACTTCTGACCAACTGGAATTATGATACAGTCAATTAAAAGTCTAACAATCTGTCTGTAAACAAATTTTGGAAAAATTACTCATGCCATGCACAAAGTAGATATCGTAAAATACTTTCCAAAACTATAGTTTGCTAATATGAAATCTGTGGAGTGGTTAAAATATGAGTTTTAATGACTTCAACTTAAGTGTATGTAAATGTCTGACTTCAACTGTATACATGCATGTCTGGATGAAGACAAATCATATGCCCATGTTTTTGCCAATTAGTTATCTGACGAGGTAAAATCCATACATTTAAAAGAATTTTGCATATATGTAACATTTTTTCAGAAGAAGTGACACTTAGTCAATACGTACCGAGAACAGTCAACTCTGCAATCTCACTCTCTCGTTCGCCCATCATGTTGGTTCCCACGCAAACGTATTTTCCCGCGTCTGTCTTCCTGGTATTCGTAATCATTAGTTTTCCACCTCGTATCTAAAAGAAAGAAAAGATTAGAGAGTTAAATTAATAAATTATAGTCATTCTATATTCACTTTTTCAAAATATTTACATTTAATAACTGAGTTCAAATTTAACGAGGAAACTTTTGTACTAGATACTTTCACTTTTTATTGAACACCATGTCCAGGTTACATTTCACCCTGAAATCAAAAGAATATATATAGATATATTTTGTTTTGTTGTTTTCAATAGTGTCATTAGATTCTCTTTACAATGCAGATATAGTGTTTATATCAGCATGAATTAAAGAAAGAACAATCAATAACACCATTATGAATAAATACTAAATAATGAATAAATAAAACAATATATGAATCATTATATAATTTATTTCCCATTTATTTCACAGTAATGAGAATGAGTTGTGGGCTTATTTGTCATGAAAATATTGCAAAAATACAACAATTCTTATTGGTTCTAAAAAAAATAAGTATTTTTTATATCAAATATTGATTTTTAGCAGAAATATGACTCGTTTTTGTCATCTATTGTATGTTTTGGACATCTATTCTTTAAGAGTGGCCCCCCTTGTCAAATGTCATTCCCATTATCTCCCCTGTCAACAACCCTTGAAATACCTGCAGTACATGCATATCTAGATCCATATATGAATACACGTCAATGTGTGTGAATGTGTGCATCGGCTATACAGGTGAGCTTATATTTTCCCAAGGATTTGATTACAGGCCAGGGGGGCCTTTGTCATATCAACAGATCACACTCACACTCACACGCACACACGCACACGCACATGCAAACGCACACATGCACACACGCACACGCAACGCACACACACACACACATGCATGCTCAACATATCTGATCCATGCATTAGGAGACCACACGGTGAGAGTCAATGATGGGGAGCAGAATGTGGCAGCTCTCCTACGGCCCCCTACATGCCTGCACTTAAACAGGTCAACATGTGGGTTCACTTTATGGCAGAGCATGTCATGTCTCATTGGTTATCATTCACTGACAATGTTGAATCCAGCAGTGTGTTAATATGTGGAATGTGTAAACAGAGTCTCAGATAAAGACCAGAGGTGTAACAAACATATATTAGCTGTAAAGCCCATAATTCACAAATTAGTTACAGATATTACACTCTCTAGGTCATGTGCACAAAGGACATATGTAAAATATAAAAAGTGTACATAAATTGTCAGTAAAGAAGATAAAAAAGAACAAAAAAATTAAGAAATTAAATGTAATTTTAATGGGAAAATAAGTATTTAACTGGTAGATAGATGAGTAGAAATAATGAAATAATGATAAAATGATTGATCAAATGACTGAACAAACGAACATAGATATGAGAAAATAGATACAGTATGACACGTAGACACATAGATACTGTATGAACAAATCAATGAACAAATTAATAAACTATAGACAGATATGAACAAACATCAGGCAGGCAGGCAGACAGATATGACTGAATGAATGAACAAACAAACAACAGGCAATCAGATGGATGGATAGATAGACAGATATATATTTTTCATTTCTCATCAGCTCACACAGACTCAAAGGTGTAAATTGAGAGTTGCCCTGATTGTCCAGATTTGTTTTTTGTCCAGATCTACATTTAAAAGGCATTTAAACCTCAGCGAACATCAAAACAAAATCTTCCACAGGTCTCCATCAGTGTCTCATGGGACATCTCCAGCACTTCCTATCCGGACACGTTCTACGATCTTCTGAAGCATTCTTGAGCCCCGTCACCTCTACTAAATATTAATGGTGGAAAAGAGTCTTTAAACCAAGGAGTGGGGTGGAGGGGAGAGGAAGGAGGCCGAGTTTATTTAAGACACCCTGTGGTGTTGGAGAGGGTTTGAAGTGTCATTATGTTACTATTTGTTTGAGGGAGAGCTTAACGGCTGAAATGGCACGAGACACACAAAGCAGACAAGGTCAGGTCACACGTTAAGTGCGTTTGTGTATGTTTAGAGGAAACGAATACAGAGGAAAATTGAGAATGTGCTTCAGAAAAGTTAAAACTTTGGAGAAACACAATAGCTCTGTTCTAGAGAACTGGTGTGCTGACTTCTGTTTACATTGGCAGCATTCAATCTGAAATGGAATCTCATAAATGACTGATTGGAAACTCCATTAATGAAGTCCATAATCTCAAGTAGTTGAACTAAGTTCTTTCATTTAAAAGAATAGTTCACCCAAATATGAAAATGATGTCATCATTTCTCACCCTCCTGTCATTCTAAACACATATGACTTTTTTGGGGTCCTTTTTAAAGCTTTAAAGTGAGTCACTATCCACTGTCAAGGTGTTGAGAGGACAGTCTGTGATATATACTTTGTATTATTCTATCCAAGAAGAATAGTCATATGGGTTTGGATTGACATGAGGGTAAATTATGATATAATTAAAAAAAATTCTGTTCGCTCAACATCTACACAAATCCATTGAACACACGCATATTGGGTGAAAGAGTGTATTTTTCTTAGATGGAATAATTTTCTATCAACATTTATTTTAGTGGGCATCCCAAATAAAATATATATTTAAAATCGACTCCATCCGCCATCTTGGATGAAAATGCTCCCTGTACATATTGCAATGCATTCTGAGACTGCCTTGCCAATAAAAGATACATGCTTACTTAAATTATGACCAAAAGTGGTATTTTAAGTGCCGTTCACACAGACAAAATTTGCTACAGCAAAGAATGTCCAGAAGTCAATCATTTTTAATGAATGTTTGTGATTGAGGGACCTCCATGATAAAATCGCTGTCAGTGTGAACGCCCCTTAATAAGGTATAATTGTGATGCCTACTTTTGGCAGCCTTTAGGCCAAAAGCATGCCTAAATGATGCTTAGAAATGTTGCCTAGCTTGGGAGATATACATTTACATTTACATTTATGCATTTGGCAGATGCTTTTATCCAAAGCGACTTACAGAGCCCTTATTACAGGGACAATCCCCTGGAGCAACCTGGAGTTAAGAGCCTTGCTCAAGGACACAATGGTGGTGGCTGTGGGGATTGAACCAGGGACCAAATATACTATCTATTGGTTATTCTACACAACCAGTAACATCCAACAGAACTCTACTAGACACTAGCATACTAACTCTTCTTCACATCCTTCAAGTCTCATACACACAAACTAATATTTTGAGTTCCATCAAGGCGTGATCCCTTTACTGTCCATCCAGCGTCAATGAAAGCACCCTCATTCTCTCCATTCTCTGGTAACAGCAGGAAGGCCGTCGAGGATGCAATCAATCGGAGCGTTGGGAGATTGCCGTATCCACATGCCTTTTGTCTTGTTTTGTTTGACAACAGTTGTTGAGCAGAAGTGCTAGTATGGTGCTTGCTGTGTGAAGTAATTCAGTAGGCCAGATAATCATGTACAAATGCCGAACAAACAGCAAGAAGACAATACAAACTGTGAGCCCCAGTTAATTATTGAGCAGACTGCAGAAATTACTATTGAAAAGCAATTAATGGCGAAATTGGCGCTTTTTAATTCAGAGATATCTGTGGCGCTCAAAGCAAATGCATAATAAGTGTGCTGATGCTCATTATTGTATGCAGCTATCCGTAGTTGATCCAATGTTTCAAGGCATATTAGTTTTGAATATCATTTTGTGAGGAAATCTATTTATGGTAATATTACAATTAATTAATTGGGACACCATGTAATTAATTCGATTAAAAATTTTAGGGATTGACAGCCCTGCATTATGAACTAACATGAATTAGCAATGAACAATTGTATTTCCATTCATTAAAATTAACCAAAATGATTAAATGCTGTTAAAAAATACTGTTCATTCTCCTGTATTATTTGAGCTGTAAAGTTGTTTAAATTGTCATTTTAATAGTCATTTTAAGGTTTGTTGACATTACATCATCATGGCAACAAAGTTGTAAAATTGGCTATTAATTTACACAGAAAAGGTTAGTAAGTGATGTTCTTGCACTAAAATCATGTTTACATGCATATTGTTTATGTCTTGTGGCTATATTAATGTTCAAAAATTGGCCCCCATTAACTTCCACTGTAAGTGCCTCATTGCAAACAAGATTTTTGCTTTTTTAAAGAAATGGAGAGACAAGCCAAAAATTATTTTTTGTTGTAATCAATATTATGCTACAAATGCTGTCGATTGAACTTAACTTGTATTGAACCCAGAATCAAACATCAATTATGTGACAATATGTGAATTTGCAGGTCAGTATTCACCAAACCTGAACTTGGAATGCATTGAAAGAGGAATCAACATTGCATGTACTTGATTCTACTTTGTGCTTGAATGGAAGTGAATGGAACACAAAGTCTAGTGTGACTGCACGATAAAACGTTGTCCAAACCTTGGAATGCGTAACTCATTATAATTTCCTTTTTAGCCACTAAATGCTAAATTTGTATTCCCAAAAACTGCTGCAAACAGTCTGATTAAAAATAACAGCTCCAAAACCACCTTTAGCTTTATTCGCAACGAATTAGACAAATGGAAAAGGAGCAGCGCTGTGCATAGAAAAAGTCACTCTTTAAATGACAAAAGAGAGCTGATTGATTCTGTTACTTAATTTCCCCCACATTTAATTAGAAAAAACTAATTTGTGCCCCTGGTTTAAAGACTGCATTAAATCAGTGGCGAGTTTTCGACTTGCAAAGGCAAACTTTCATTCCCAAATGTCTTTCCAATCAAATGAGTGGGCTCTATTAATTTTCCTTGACAGAGTCTTTGGCCACGACACAGTTTAAACACTGTTAGGGCAATAGCCCTAATCGACCTTCATTTGCTTGAAAAATGCAGCAGAAGCAATTGTTATCCACACGCATTAAATGAGGGTACTTCCTTCTATGTGGTGCTGTGTCGTTTATTAGACAACAAATCAGTGCGCCTTCATTAGTAATGGTTAGTTGGAATATATTGGTTTACTTAAAGAAGTCCAGAATTATGATGGGATCAGAACACTTCTGATCCCATCATATAGAACGGTCTATCTTTACATTTACATGAATTAATTAAGCTGACGCTTTTATCCAAAATGACAACTGATTGGGTGGTCACCAGATTCCAACCAGAAAGAGGACTTTCCAAACATGATGATTGCTACACTTGGACCAGCATAGATATTCATGCTAGTCTAAGCTGGTACTACACTCAAATGTCATTCTTACCGTAATCCTTTCATCTCTGTCGTCTATGGTGACTCCATCTTTTTTCCAGGAGATGGTCGGTTCTGGGTGCCCACGGGGCGGCTGGCACTCCATGACCGCCGGCTCACCCGCCGCCACCATTACATCCACAGGGTTCTGTCTGAAGTCATCACGGAGAACTGAAAAAGAGAAAAAGAAAATGGTATTAAACACATGCACAGCATTTCCCTAAGACGGCAGATTCTCAAACAGGAAACCATTCGAGCAATAACAAATTACTTACCACCAGAGGAACATATTTCTTCTCTTGCCTGGCGCAAAGCACCTCTAATCTATTTCAAACATACAACGATTAAGCCTAACACATCTGTTTACATTAGCTAAAAACCCACAAAAGAGTTCGAAACATGAAACATGGAAGCTCTCTTTCTGTTGAGTAGACCTTGTTACGCTGGCATCTCAACATGTAAGTGATATTAATGTGGAATGCTAGTCAGCAGCAAAGATTGCACATTCATCCAAACCACCAACCAGTCTCCTGATCTTCATGTTGAAGTGTGCAATAATGTCTAACGTAATTCAGATTCAAGTCAGTCAACCCAGTTATCTTGAACTGTGACAGATTTGCTTAAAGTAATCCTATTAATCTGAGACAACATTCCTTTCAGTATCATGTAGGCTGCTGTACATACATCACATCAACACAATAGATTAGTCTGAAAGCTTTCCATTATACTATATACATCTGACATGGGAAAAGCACATTTGGTGAAACATAGCAACTTGACTATTTTACCCATTATTTGTGTGCTATATATTTAATTGTTTATTAGAGTATTGTGTTGTTAGCTTAGCAACATGCTAACACTATCGCAATCAACTCTGAGTCGAGTCTACCTTTCGTTTCACATGAGAAATATTGAGTCTAGTTACCTGGACAAGTGCCACAGTTCAGTGTGTCAGAGGCTCATAATGGTACTATAATAAACAGAGAGAGATGTCTGAGTTAACCAGATCCCAATATTTCTGCCCTTTTCCAAAGTTATGTTTAAGTCGACAAATGCACACTTCTCTCAGCTCTCACGCCCCTCAACATGTTACTGTCGGCGCAGTTAACCTCAGCATTAGATCAAAGCGGGATGCTCAAGGTAACCTGAACTTCTGACGGCCTCCAAATTCCTTTAAGACCTTAAGCACTTAATTGGCCATATGATTCCAGTTTCTCCTGCTTGTAATGTCACAGCAGGTAAAAATCCCCCTTTCACCCCTCTGAAAAGTCCAAGAAAGGTGATTCCCTAAAGAAGAAAAAAACAACAACAGCTTAAATCAGCCTGAAGTAGAAAGCTGGTCTTACAGCCTGGCCAAGCTGTTTAAGGTGGTCTGTTTTCTGTTTTTAGAGGGTCTTTGGGCATTTGTCAGCTTGGCCAGGATGGAAAAACCAGCTAAACTAGTTTACACTGGTTCAGACCAGCCAGACCATACCCCTACTGTCTTTAACTTCTAAACAACCTTAAACCAGCCTTTAGTGGTTCACTGGTGTCCCACCCTGGTCAAGCTAGTTAGGCTGGTCTATTTTGATGGTTTTAGAGGGGGTTTCAGCACTATTAGACTGAGAGACCAACTAGACTAACTGAAGACCAGCTTAAACCAGCTAAGACCAGCAAACACCTTTAGCTTGGTTTAACCTGTGTTTTTTTTTCAGCAAAGTAACTGTGAGTTAAATGGAAATTATTTATACAATATTAATTATTCTATAATCTCTCACTCTCTTTTTCCATTTCTCTCCATCTTTTCTCTATAACATCTCTCAAGCAATTTGTTTCTTCCAGCCAAGTATTTCAACAAGCCTCTAGTTTTCCTTGACCAACATAATTATGCAGGCACACCACACGTACACATTAGAATATCACTGGATACTGTCTGTGTACCACCAGGGATGCTGGTTTTCACGCAGTACCAACAATCTGGGATGGAGTTTGCACAGTTGTGTGAAACGAGCCCTCAATTTTAATTGAACTCTTAAGCTGAGAAACTTGATAACATTCACTCTTTTTAACAGGGCTTTGTGGGGGAGGATGTGTGCATAAGTCTCTTGCTCTGAACATGTGTCTACAAAATGAGGTCCTGGCAATAAAATAAACCACTGGAGTGCATCAAATAGAGAGAGAGAGAGAGAGATAGAGAGAGAGGGGTTTGTTCCAAGTGAGCTGTCTAACTCTCCACAGCCTACACCAAATGTATTTTTTGGTGTACTTTACCTCACTGTTTTTCTATTGTTTTCCTATGCATATGTACTATACGGAAGTCTTTGACCATTGCACTGTCTCGCTGTTCTTTTAGCATCTTGTGCAGGAGTACCATGCTTTTTTAGACACCGTGTCATGTTAATAAGAACTTGAACTGTTAAATATGCATATCAAAATACCTGCGTTCTGCTATTTTTTTTTTTTTTTACTGCAAGGATGTGTTTAGTGTGAAAGGCCCTTGAGTCACCATCCTATTTGATATGGAACCTCAGAAGTGACCAATTTAGAGCACTACATCGGCAGCAACTTGTGCGTGATACAAATAACGCTCCTCGTGCAAAGCGCACAGGCAACTTGACTCAAGTTTGGCATTAGCATGTTGTTAGGCTAGCGGAATGAAACTCTACTGAATAGAAAAATACATTGAAAATACAAATATTGAGTGAAATTGGTATTAATTTGTACAATTACTATTTTCAATGACTATTTTTCGGTATTGAATGAATTAAACGCATATTTATAATAAACATGTCTATCGCTTCTTCCGAAACCTGGAATAGGTTTAGAGTTCAATGCATTGTATTAATGCCGCTGCCAACCTTTTGGAATAGACTGTGTAGCAAGAGAACACATGTTGCCTTAAAGTATTGCCTATGCAGCTGACTAGGTTTTAGAAGAAAGCCAGTGAGTAAGACAACACAATGGTAAGCACTGAAGCCAAGCACTTTTCATTAACCTTAAGACAAAGTGTAACATGCACTGACATGGATACAATTTCAACATAAACAAAAACATAATGTAATATGACTTCATTTTGGGACTGATTATAAAATACAGGCCATATTGTTTTTGGATGAGCACTTTTGAAAGGCCCTGGAGCTTAAATGCATCTGCTTGTGCGTGGAAAGCATACAACACGTATGTACTTGAATTATGGACAGCCTCTGCAGAAGATGTAGTTACTGCATTGGCATCAAAACATGGCAACCCAACAGTGGCCGTTCAGTCTGCAGAACTTTGCAAACTTTATGCCAGGTAGAAATTAGAAACAGATGTGGTTGTGTCAAATTAAAATGAGACTTCCGCTGATATACCTACGACATTAATGAAAATTAATATTTAATACCACACAGCAGCTACAGAGGTATGATCGTATGAGCTCTGGTGGGCGGAAATGAAATGGATTTTGCTGAGCCACCACTGAGGGTTTCTGGAGTGTTTTACTGGAGCCATTGGGGAACTGGAGATTTGCTAAAAAAAGCACATTGAAACCAGGAGCTGGCAAAGACGCAGGGAGCTGTGCTGAGACTGTGGGCCATTTTTCACCAGGATTTTAGTCACCCTTGTAAAGCAACCAAGGGTAATGACAGAAAAAAAGGGAAAATGTGTTAACTTACATTTACATTTATGCATCTGGTAGATGCTTTTATCCAAAGTGACTAACAGTGCATTTAAGCTATCCATTTGAAAAGTGCATGTTTCCTTAGAATCAAACTCATGACCTTAACCACTATGATCATCCCTTTTTCTACCTGTTTAAAAAAAAGGAATCAATGCAAGAATCCCCATCTTGCATTTGTGCATGAGCATGAGCATCACACACAAAGTTAAATATCACTGGCCGAAATTACGGAATCGTGAGAATATTTGGTGAAACACAAATGAGAAAGCGAACAGCAGGTTGGAGAGAACAGTTCCACAGGAACAATGCACATATGAATGCAATTGCTCCCAGATGTGAACCCGTTGTACGCCAACACTCATTCCCTCTCTGCGTGGATCATCTGTCCAAATGGTGCCTGCTAAACATAATACAAAAATGAGGGATGACAAATTATAGAGAGACCTCATTTAGAAGGCTCCCTGCAACCCAGGTCAACACGCCATTGCAGGGCAGATGAAACTGGAATCATGCCAATGGCTGCTTGTCCAACACTTGAGACCATCTGCTAAAGGAAACCGTTTTGAAGAATGGAGACCAGAACAAAAAAGCGAATTAGATGTTGCATCTTACAAAAAGTACTGTGATGGTATAATTAGAAGATAACACCATGGTACTTTATGATTACAGTATGCATTAATTTAGTTCATTATTACATTCCAAAGTACTTTGTAGAATTCCACGGCATTACCATCATGATAGACATGTTAGCACCTAAAAGCCCAAATTTTGATATCCAGACATTGATATCCACCCCTTTTCATGTCATTGTTTTTTAGTTTATTCTTATTTTTTGTATATTTTCCTCTAGTTTTGTGCAATATATATGTGTGTTGTTTCTTTGTAAATGCATGTGTGTAAAAAGCCGGGTGGCTCAAAACATCATGAAAACAACTTCAACAAACTTGATTTCACTATACCTCAAATATTTCACATAAAATATGTCCAAGACCAAATTATCTGAGCTATGCTCTCGCCATTAACTTTATACACTGCAAAAAAGAAAAAGATATATATACACACACTTGAAAATAAAGGTTACAAAATGGGTGTTTCGCAGGGATGCCATAGAAGAACACTTATTGATTGCCAAAGGAACCTTTCAATAAAAGGTTCTTATAAGCCCTTTTCCCCACTTCAAAGAGCCTTTTTTGAAATGGTTTCATGGATTTTAAAAGTTCTTCATGGAACAAAACATGCTGATAAAGAACCTTATTTTACCAAATGGTGTGAGAAAAAAATATATTTATATATAGTGTCCAGTCTGGGGGTGTCCAAAAAATTTTGTATTACCATGGCACCATGTCCAAAAAACATAGTAGTGTCATGGTACTTTTTGCTACCAAAAAGAGTGCGTGTGTGCGTGTTCATTAGTGCCTTTGACCAATCTGCAAGATCACTTTTAATGTTCAAACTGCTTGCTAGCCAAACATCTTGTCAATAAAATTTACGCAATCAGGAGTCCTCCCATATCCTTCTTCCATTTCACCAAATGTCTTTTCCATTCTCCCCTTCCTTCCATTTGTTTGCTCCATCTACCAAACCATCACAAGTCTACTCCTCATTCATCAATGCCTGAATCCCAAACCCTCTTTGCTGTCTGAAGATTCTCCAAGGTTGGTGTGGACCATGAGTAGCCTCTGGAAATGCATACTAGAGCTCTGACATACTATATAGTACCTGCCTTGAGTGTCCAGGAATGGGTCGATACTCAGCTCTCATTTGCAGCAAAGAGCTCACAGTAGAAGGGAGGGGGTGGGGTGTCCAGAGGTAGCATTCAACCCTGAGGTACTTCTGCAATGCTAGCGCATTCACAAGACACTTGCCCTGCCTGGAGCTGCAGCGTCTGCTGGGGTTTACACCTTTTGCTCTTTATTTCGCTCTCTGCAGCTGATATTCCTGTCTTGGTGAGCTCCAAAAGTCTCAACTTCAAAGGAAGGCCTTCAGCTATGGTCCGTTAACCCTTGCTTGTGTGGCAGCACGGTCAAGGATAAGGTGTCTAATGAGACGAGACATGATGCATGATCTCAGAGTTAAAGAACGAAAGCAGGGACCAATCTATGTCAGTGCCAATATCATCATCTTTCACTTGAAATCAAGAAGGATTTCATTGTGAGTTTGAGTATGTGAGGCATCTGGCAATGGGGTAAATATTGCAGTACATTTCAACTATGCAGAAATAAACAGACGTTATGCGAATGGCAACAATGAACTTCATAAGTGGGTACACTACGACAGAAAACCAGATGAAAGAATCTTGCATACTAAGTTAAAGGAATAGTTAAGACAAATTGGGTGTTTCTTCAACTTTCAGCACTTTTAGCTCTGTGTATTTCTAGAAAGTAAAGTTTTAAAAGATGTCTATTAACAATGTCAAGAAGTGTATGTACTGTGCATGCACCCAAGGAGATTATTGTAATTTTTTCCCCAATTTTTTTCCCAGAAAGTCATAGAAAACATTGTCACGTCCAGCACATTATAAATTCATTATTGTGTTGTATAGAATTCCGTGGTGATGGCCAACTACTTGGTCTTTCTAAGGCAAATTTCATAGCTACATTATTATGACTAGTGGCACATAGACAGATAATCGGCCGATATTCTGTTTATTAAAATTATCGACATCGGCAGATCAATTTTCCCATTTGGCCGATTTGTTTCTTAAGGCCGCGAGGGTGCCAAACATCACATGCTTGCATGTAAAGGAGACACATGAGACATGTGAACAACCAATCACAGTTCATTTTATTGTTATGTGCCATCGTGCTACTAACAATAGACCGTTGTGCAACACAGTCTCATAAACGGTCCATATATCAGAGCAGCGATAGATGCATTTGGCTCAAAATGTTAATGTGCTTGCCTGTTTCATTCTCCCTCTCTCTCCTCAACAGTTCCCTGTTTCTCTTAACGGTCTTGTCTAATGATTAAAAAGGCAAATATCAATAAAACTGATGTTGTATACCGTCTGCTGATACCTCATTTAAACAGATGTAATACACAAACCTCACAAAATTGAGCAAATCCAGCATCCTGTGGAGCTCTCATATTTCTCCCTCTAAAGTGTTTTTGATCCGCCTCTCCTCAGTAATTTCCTGTAACTTAAAATGTTCTTGTTTATTGATAAAAAGGCAAATATCAGTACAATTGATATCTTATACCATCTGAAAATATGTGGATATCTCGTTTAAACAGATGTAATTCACGAACCTCGATGATAATGCACTCTAATATATTCCTCTGAAGTGCAAATTAGATCAGCCAGAACCAAACCTCTGGATCAGGATCTAAAGTCCCTCTAATAATTCACAAATCATGACGGTCAGTCCTTAACAATCCAAGCAGACGATCCATGCTGTTTAAACTCTCAGTAGATTGCTGCTGCACTCCTGGATCTGCACGGTTCACGTGCGCTATAAGTAATGCCATATTCACTGTGTACTGTATGTTCAACTGATTTGATTCGGTCATTTGTGAGAAAATGTGATTGCCATCATACATGATACATATGCCATCCATGGTTGCTAGTCTACTGTGTGTGCTGTTATTTCCTTCTTGCTGTTATATTAACACGTTCTTCATGCAGAAATTACTCAAATGTTATGACTAAACAGAAATCAGAAAAAAATGCTATCTATTATTTAAAATACAATCTTATTTATTTAAAGATAATTTTTTACAAAATTTACTTTACTAAGTAACCGTGCGTTCAGACCAGAGGCGGCGAGAGCGTCAAAATTCACTCTGGATACCCTGCCAACAACGCTATCGAAATTTCGCTCTGACGTATTTGAAATAGGCGGCAATGTTCGTTGAGAATGCTTGGTTTCGTGAACTATATTTAAAGGGGCCACAAAATATCCAGACATGTCGACCGGTATCTTTTTGACGACATATCACAAGTAGCATATCTTAATATATTATTATATAATATTATAGAAACCATAATATCCATTTCATCAACTCACCTGGCACACCAACAATTTCAAACACCTTTGTCCACACATCGTTTTTTTAATTTTATTTATATCCCTGTAGGCAAACGGGTACAGATCAAATATTACGGGAAAACCCGCCACATCAATAATCAGTTTCTCTTCCATTTTGTCTTCGGAACTATTGTTTGGTGGGAACCAAAGTTTACACGGTTGTGTTCTCTAGACTTCGCTAGAGAGGAGCACTTCTATATTCCATTAGGTTGCAGCTGAACCGCATCAAAGCTCATTACCATAATGTTGGCTGCACTTGAACTTTCCTCTGATGCCCACACCGCCCAAGACTCGCTGCGCTGCTTCTCGCCACCGAGAGACACTGGCTGTCATAGAAAATGAATGACTTCCGGTCGATTTGACGCTCTCGTCGCCTCTGAACGCACGGTAAGAGTTTAGAATTTTTGTTGCAATTTTATATTATATTAAGTTGTGTGATACATCGGCATAGTCTCGGGCTATCGGCCACTCTGCTTTCTGGATATCGGCCATTAAAAAACCCATATCGGTCGACCACTAATTATGACTCCTAAATGCACACAATTAAATAATATATTCACACGTTTTGTGTAATTTGCCAAAATTACAGCTCGATTGAACAGTCATTATTAAACCATGGATTTTCAAAGTCCTTTAAAATATGGGTATGGGACAAGGGAAAAACAACAAAGTCTATACATAAAAAGAAAAATAAGGCCTGACTAAGAGTTTCCAATTCAGTTTTAATGAGTCCTTCAGATAACAAAAACGATAGAAAGAGGGGGAAATGAACCCCCTTGGAAATGAAAGTGAAGAAACACCAAAAATATAGGCATCTTTTACTTACCTTCATGTCATTCTGAACCCGAATTGATAATATTTCTTCAGTGTAACACAATAGCAGAAGCTTTGAATAATGTTCACACTGTGCTCTTCCACACAATGAAAGTGAATGGTGACCAGTGACTGTCAAGCCCTAAAAAGGCATATGGCTGTTCAATATGGCTCATTCACCATACTCCAAGTCTTCTGACGGCTTTAAGATAGGAACAGACACATTTAAGCTGTTATTCACTGAAAATCTTGCCATGGAAATTTAGCTTGACAGCCATTCACCTCCATTGTACGGAAAAGAGCAGCTTGGACATTCTATTAAACATATCTCCGTTTGTGTTTCATGTAGGAAAAACAAAAGTCATATGGGTTTCGAATGTCATGAGGGTCAGAAAATCATGGGGAGTGTGTTCCATTTTTGGGTGAACTATTCCTTTAACAACATCAAGAATTCCTTGCTCAACTAGCATGACAAGACAATTTTGCTAATTCACAAGCTAGACCAGCATCAAACCAACATTAACAAGAAAAACCCACAAGGGGCCAGCATGTAAATTCATGCTGATATTCTCAGCAGAGATACCAGAGCGGCACTCGAAAAGAGCCTTAACAGAACTGTTACAAACTACTTAAAGACCCTATCTCTCTCTCAATGACCTTTAAGATCAACTCTTTCTCTGATGTGCCTCTGTGTGTGTGTGGAAAGAAAGGGATCTTTTCAACTCATCTACGGCCTGTTAGCCTTGAGGGGGCCTGTGGAAATGAAACAGCAGGCACATGATTTTACTGCCATATGCTTTGCTTGCCGCTGATGAAGGACAAATCCTCCCCGAACTATTCAATTACCCAATGACCTGTTTTTTTAAGGGCTGGTAGACACAGTACAGGACATGTAGTGTATTTCAGCGCAGTGATTTAGAAGCTCTTAATACTCATTTGGGAGTGATTTTCACAGCTAAAGAGTGTTAACAGAGAAAAGAAAATACATTTGGTGGAACAAAAAAATTGATTTCTCTGAACTTTTCCTAACACAGACAACTGGGCAGTTTTTAGAACAGATGGGGTCATAGGAAAAAAGAGGAAGCTCTAATCAAGAGATATAAACATTAAGACATTATCAATAATCAGATGAATAAGCCACAAATGTTGTTTCAGTGAACTTTAAATGCAACTGCTGCTAAAGCTGTCTTAAAGTATATAGGCGACTTTTGTAAGTCTGTTAGACCGGAATTGTCTGAAATTCGACCAAACTAGCTCCAAGAACGAATAAGAGACAAACATCGTTAAAGGAATAGTTTACCCAAAAATGAAAATTGTTTCATTCACTCACCCCCATGTTGTTCCAATCAAGGAGTTATAAGAATGTTTAGTTCACTGATTTCAATACAAATCGTAGTTGGTAAAATGGTAAATGATCTGCACTTATATAGCACTTTTTTTAACCTTATACGTTACCAAAGCGCTTTACACTGTGTCCCAATCACCCATTCACACACACACTCATACGCCAATGGCGGCAGAGCTGCCATGCAAGGCAATAGCCTGCCATTGGGAGCAACTTGGGGTTCAGTGTCTTGCCCAAGGACACTTCGGCATGTGGAGTCATGTGGGCCGGGAATCGAACCGCCAACGCCTGCGATTAGCGGCCGACCCTCTCTACCAACTGAGCCACAGCTGCCCATGGGATTTAACTACGGCATAAAAGGAAAAAGTGTCATAAAAGTAATCCATGCAGCTTGTGCTTCATATTCCAAGTACCCTGAAGATATATTAACTATAATTATAAATGGTTATTTTACCGTGAAAATCTTTCCTTATGCCATAGCTCTATTTTGGACGTTCATGAGTAAAAAGTAAGCAAAACTGACAGAAAAAAGTGCTGTTTTCACTCAGCAAGTCAAAATTTCTGCTTTTTCACACCAAAACATAGCGTATGCCTTCAGAAGACTTGGAATATGATGCAAGAGTGGCATGGACTAGATTTATGTTACTTTTGGTTCCTTTTTCAACCTTTAATGTGAGTCAATTTAACTGTCAGTGTATTGAAAACGGCAATCGGGACACCCAGCTTACAACTATTTGTTTTGTGTTCTGCAAAAGAAAGTAAATCATACAGGTTTGAAATGACATGATGGGGAATAAATGATGACAGCATTTTGCTAAATGGTCAGATATGTTTATATAGCCCCTTTATTTTGTTTAAGTCCGCTAGACCTGAATGCACTGAAAATAAAACTTACTCCAATAACAACAAATAAAAAAAGTGGGTCAAAATCCCAAACAATGGTCAAGTTGAAATCTAATGGAGCAGGTCTTGCTTGATTAATAGAACTCAACATATTTTAGTGACCTGTTATTTTAGGGTGGCGCACTAAGAGAAGGGCTAATTTGTCACGTTTAGTGGAAGAGGACCTAAGAGGAAACAGCTATTGAAAAGTCCCCCACCACATTTAGACAGGAGACCCTGAAAGCGCAGCAGACAGAGAGCCTATTCACACTCCCTGTTTATTAACATGGTTAGAGTTGTTCGTAGGTACTCAAAGAGTGGCAGGGGTTTACTAACACTTTAGGGTCACATACTTTATTTCACATGACAATACAGCACAACATGGAATCAATGACCCTATTTGCTTTTTAATACACATTCCTGGTGGTAGTATTTGGAATTATGAGGATTAGTAAATTACATAATTTTCATTTTGGGGTGAATTATTCCTTTAAGGTTTGGGTTATGCTGTCTACAGCCTCCATACCATAAAATGTTAATATGAATTTCAGCATTATTATTATACTAACATCATACACTTCACATATTTTGGAAACAACACACGTAATCATCGTCACCAATTGCTTTTCCTTTGAACCACAGAGGCAAGCAAAACATGACATTTAATATTAATTTGATAAAGCCTTTGTCACATTTCCCAGAGTGCACGGCTGATGCTGTCATTAAGAGAAGTGCCACGGGGAGTGTGTTCAAATGCTGCTGTAAAAATAAAAAAGCTTTCAAATTCACTGTCTAAAAAATCATTTTGGGCCACTTGAGAGGCGTGTTGTTTATTGTGCGATATTTTTAAAATGGCTTGTCAAGAGCAGTGCAGCCGAGCGTTTGACAGGTTCTCATGTAGCGACGTGGGTAAATTTCCACCATGGACAACAGCTGAATAATGGCTTAAATTTGCAAATTGCACGGTCTGAAACTAATCAAGATTTTTACATTGGATGAAGAAAATCTGTTAATTTAAAGGTTCTCACGAATGCAAAAGTCCCCGCCACAATACTAGGGTGTTGCCAGGGTGTTGCTATGTGGTTGCTAGGATGTTATGGGTTATTGCTTAGAAATGTAATAGCACAAATGGAGAAGGATGGGTTACTTGATGAAGTTTTGAAAAAACAAAACCCTAACCTTTAGTATGAGCAAATATCTTTTTGAAAGACATTATGATGTGTTTGTCCATACAATGCAAGTCTATGGGGTCCAAAACTGTCAAGCTACAAAAATAACATATAGTACAGGCAAGTGATTTAATCCATGTCTTCTGAAGTTATATGATCACTTTTGGGTGAGAAACAGACCACATTAATTAATGCATTAATTAATGCACAAATGTCATGTACAAATGTATACAGTATATATATATATATATATATATATATATATATATATATATATATATATATATATATAATACTGTAAATATTACAGTATAACAGTATTTATACATCTTATGTGAATGTAAGTTAATAAAAATACATTTGTTCATTGTTAGTTCATTTACTAATTTTAACATATACACATAAACACATTAACTAACATTAATATTTGCTGTAAAAACAGATTGTAAAAATATAGAACCTTACTGTAAGTGTTACCAATGTACAATAACAAATAGAAGTTAATGCCAGTGCAAAAGCATAGGCCTACTATTGTTCATGCAAGCAATTATTTTTCTATTCTATTGGTTAGGGTCCCGCAAGTAGCCCTGCTTCCATAGTGTACACATCAGCCCCCAGGGCCATAACATAAACCCCTACTAACCTAGCAGCCTCAGGTCTTCATACTGACACATACACAATGTACTACTCTGGACGTTTTGCTCTGTGGTAAAGATAATGGTGTAGACACGAGTCAGACTGGCACAACCGACCCTTTGTTTGGTTTTCCTTTATTTGGAAGAAAATTGTATTGTTTATTGGCTTGATCTTAAGCTTTATTCCTATGCTTTTCACCAAAATTGTGATTTGCCACTTGCATAAACAGTCTGATTTTCATGCATAAACAAATAGACAAAAATCGAGTGAGGACTTAAATGCTAGAAGTCTTTGGCAACAATCTCCACATATTTACAACACAGAGCAACTATTACACAATATATGTGTGTGTGTGTGTGTGTGTGTGTGTGTGCGAGTATGTGAGAGCCAGAGAGAAAGTGAGACCCTGCAAAGAAAGCCCAACAGCTGGAGTTGATATTTGGTCTGTGTACTGGTGTCATCATCACAGATATAGATATGTATTTCCCTTTAGTGGGAGCCAGAAGGCATTGCCAAAGCCATAAACACCAAGCACATCTTCATAAATCCACGAAAAAGAACATAAATACTTACACATATGTAAATCAAATGGCCCATAGCAGTGGGGATATTCTGGCTGACTTGTCTTTTGTCGGTTTGTCCGATCTAGAATAATGCCATTTCTGGTTTCTCAATGAAAAACCCTGGAGATGCAGGTCTGGAGATGGGGACGGTGGTAAGTTGAGTACATACAGTACTGTGCAAAAGATTTAGGCACTTAAGATGTTTCACAAAAACATTTGTCTTAAGATGGTTATTTATATCTTCAGCTTTACTGTGTCAGTAGGGAAAATACATTTTAGACTCCCAAACATTACTTTTGCAAATAGAACAGATTAGAATAGAAGAACAGGGTGCTCTGCAAGAGATGGCATGGCTCCCACAAAGCCCCCCGTTGAACATCGATCAGTCTGAGATTACATGAAGAGACAGGAGCAATTGAAACAGCCAAAATAGATAAAATAACTGTGGTGAATTCTCCAAGAAGCTTGGAACATCCTATCTGCCAACAACCAAGAATAACTGTGTCCAGGTGTACCTAGGAGAATTGGTGCTGTTTTAAAAGGTTTGTTTATCTTAAACTTTGTTTTGTTGGTTCTTCTTTTAACAGTAGAAATATCTCAAGTACCTTAAAGGCCCAGGCACATTTTATGCAAAATCGCAGAACGAAAAAGTGTGACGTTATTTAGAACAAAATCTGTTGAGTTATTTTTGGTAGTTCATAACCGTTCACAGCACACATCTTCAGGAAAACTTTGTACCGGCTGCTAAACACCTTCTTACTGCCATTGGTCCACATAATTGGTAGGTGTGACCTGGGGGTCCATCTACTTTGAGGCCGACAGCTAATTCCCATTCACTGTGTTAGGATCAGTCAACATAAACACACAGACGGAGAGTTATTAGCAAACTGCAAATATACCTACATCTGTACGATCGTTCGTATATAGACATTTTCCAAGAACATGTCCTGTGATTTCTTTTTTAAATGAGTCTACAATAGGAATCAAATTTGCTCATATAATTTAAGTGCATATACGTACACTGTGTTGTGTGATATGCTGTTTTACTCATACCCCCCAGCGGCGTGGCCGGTGTCTGAATGTTCGCAAACAGCACATCGTTGCTCAGCTGTTTCAAATTTCTTTTTGGCTCCGAGCAAAAAACAAAGAAGCACTTCAGTGTGTGTGTGTGTGTGTGTGTGTGTGCCGGGGCTTTAAGAACATCAACCAGTTGGGTTTTATTAAAAAGACACCAAATTATCAAAAAAAAAGTTTGGATTGTTACTAGTAAAATAATGGTGATGGATGCACAGGGAGAATATAAAGTAGTGAGTGATGACCATGCTGGAAAGACCATTTTAAACCAGTCTAGGGTGGTTTTCTGGTTTAGGCTGGTCTAGGTGGTGTCCTAGCCTATCAAACCTGGTGTTCAGCTGATCAGCCAGCCCCCAACCAACAGAAACCATCAAACAAGGGCAGTTCAACAATGGAAACCAGCCTGGTGGCCACCTAAGACCATCAAACCAACTTAGGCTGGTTTAAGAGCGTTTTGTCAGCAGAAATTGCAGATGGAATTTTTTGTTTAATTTTCTGTGCTGATTTTGTGTGTGTGTGTGTGTGTGTGTGTGTGTGTGTGTGTGTGTGTGTGTGTGTGTGTGTTCGAGAGAGAGTGACAGTAATGTACTGAATAAGATGAGACATTGCGATTACGTCAGTCACATGAGGAAACACAATACATGCTGTTTTACAGTTATAAAGCACTGTCAGACAAACGGAGAGAGAGAGAGAGAGAGAGAGAGAGAGAGAGTGACAAAGTGAGTGAGAGAAAAGCCAATAATGACGGAATGTTCATTTTAGGGTGAACAATCCCTTTAAAACCAGTTCATATGACATGACTATCATTGTCCGAAACAATTTGTCAGACAGTTCGGAAATCACAGCTGCTTCCACAAGCAATTTTACTAAACATCCCCACCAAAACTTGTTAGTACTCCTCCAACAAAGACAGAAAGGAAAAACAGGAGAGAGAGATGGGGTAATTGGAGAGGGAATGAGAGAACGATTGGATTAGGAATGTTCAAGAAAGCGAGACAGAGCAAATAAGGGTCCTGGGATTCAAACATGTGCACCAGTAGATCCAGTGGGGCACATCTTTCTCTGATCAGCTTGGGTCCTCTGCCCAATTGCTTCCACATGGCCGCTAACATCTACCAGATGAGACAGGGGAAGATGAAACAACGCTCATAACCCCCTATTTAAGAAGGATCTAAAACTCCAAAAGGAAGAATAAGACAGCGAGAGAGAGAGAAAGACAAAGCAATGTGGAAATTGAGGAAAGATGGAAACTGCAGTGCTGGTAGCATAGTAAGCATTCCTGACAAAAGACAAAAAATGGGAGCAATTGCTTTTGAAGAGCTAAGAATGAGAGACTAACATAATTTAATTCTGGTGATAACCAGATTGAACAGAAAGCCAAGCTGTTATGAATGTTACTTTAATGTTTTCTGAAATTATTATTTTTTCCAAAATTGCATTATTTAAATACTATTTTCAATTTATTTTATATTTTCAGTTTTATATTTAAGTTTCAGTCTTGAATTGTTCCTTATGACACATTAGACACATTTTTACTTTTGAACTTAAGATACCTAGAAGAATCTAGAAGAACTGGTATAAACTTTCAAATATGCTTCCAATAAATAAATAAATATGTCGTCATATGAAGATCGATGGTAACGAATTTGACTATTTGTTTTTTGTCAAATTTCAACCACTGTGTTTGCACTTTTATTTTGTTGTCATTTCCCCTTTACTTTGCAAGTTACTTTTTTTTTTTTTTCAAGTTAACTTTTTAAATCAATAGCTTCAATCCAAGTTTTCGTTGTCGTATAAATTAAAATAATAACCCTGGATCCCAAAGCACTGAAAAAAGCAAAACACTGCTGCAAGACTGTACTTAACTGTACTTAACTGGTCATTTCAGAATCTGCCATTGAAGAAAGCAATATATTTCTCCTCTTTTTGTTTTATGGCGGTCTTTGCTACTGTTGACATTGCAAAGACATTCTGCCATATGATCTATGATGTTTTTCCCACAGGCACTAAAGAAAAATGCCAAAATGCAGAACTACTAAATTCTAGAATATTCCTATAATTTATGTAGTTGAGGCTGCCTAGTTCCTTCACTGTAAAATGTTGTATTTTATTGTCTTAATCAGTATTTTTGTCTTGTTTTATCAATAACATATATATATATATATATATATATATACACACACACACTGACCAACCATAACATTAAAACAACCTGCCTAATATTGTGTAGGTCCCCTTCGTACTGACAAAAGAGTGCCAATCCGCATCTCAGAACAGCATTCTGAGATGTTATTCTTCTCACTACAATTGTACAGAGTGGTTATCTGAGTTACTGTAGACTTTGTCAGTTCAAACCAATCTGGCCATTCTCTGTTGACCTCTCTCACCAAAAAGACATTTCCGACCACAAAACTGCCACTCACTGGATGTTCTTTATTTTTTGCACCATTCTGAATAAACTCTACAGCAGTGGTTCTCAACCTTTTTTGATGAACGCCCCCTTACTTCATTCCCTTACCTCAGTAATTAATCAAAATATTGATATGATAGTATGTATTATGAATCTATTTCTGCATAAAGTACAGTAAGTGTTACTATAGTAAATTCAAGGGTGGTGATGAAGAATTCTGTGCCGAATTCAAATGGTTTCTGCTTCTCGTGCCATGCTTCTCACTGATTCTCAACAAAGCTGTGAGTATAAGAGCTCGAGCTTTAAGAGCTTTGCGCTCGTGCTAATCTGTCTATTGAGTCGTATCCATCTACAGAGCCATACAGGTGCATTAGCCGAGGTTGTACCTCCTCCTGTGTATTTAATGCTGCCAATCCAGATACTTGAGATGCGTCACTAGACTTCAAATTCAGATGAACCATGGTAAAAATGCATACCAACCACTTTAATTGAGAACCAACTGATATACTCCAAGTCTAGATAAATGTTTTAATTCAAAGAGGAACTTGACGATAGATTTGATTATTATGTCTGATAACCCCCCCCCAACGTATTTGTAACCTAACGCACTCTAATACCTCTCTACTAATTTGCTCTCAGTGCCCCCTGGCATCCTTTGAATGCCCACGTTGAGAACCCCTACACTAGAAACTGTTGTGTATGAAAATCCCTGGAGATCAGCAGTTACAGAAATACCTAAACCAGCAATCGTGCCATGGTGCCAAATCATTGAGATCACATTTTTCCCCATTCTGATGGTTGATGTGAACATTTACTGAAGCTCCTGACCCTTGTCTGTATGATTTTCTATACTACACTGCTGCCACACAATTGGCTGATTAGATAAATCATTTACTTAAGAAGCAATTGCGTAAGATATTAAGACTTGTATTCAAAGAATAGGCTGTATCTCGAATTAATTCATTTTTCTCTTCAAGTTTGGCTGTTTTATTAAACAGTATTACTGAGGCATGGGCACATTTAAATATCTTCCATATTGACCGCTTTTTAGCTCTACTGAGGTCCGGGTCAGGCTAAAAACTGGTAATATAAAAGATGCTCAAGGCAAGAGATTGCAAGCCCTTTCTGTAACGAGTTACAAAAACATCCAACAAGCTTTATACTCACGTTAATCCCCAGAATAGTGCGGCTTAACCATTTTTATTATTATTATTATTATTGATGGTTTGCTTGCATTGTTTGCACTTGAAATTCTTTAGAAGCTGGCTATAGCTACTATGTATCAGCATGGCTGAATGTAGATGTGCATGATTGTTTTTGCATGCTGGATCATCATTGTGCAGGTGGTTCTGGGGTCTTAAAGTGGAAGACCTCTAGATCACCCTACCACTTTCAATAGCACAAATGCCAGGCTACAAGGACTGAGCGACTGCTAAAAGTAGTAGGCTATTTGCAGCAGCAGATGATGTACTGTAAGTATGCTGTCGACAGTCTTGAGTACGGATTTATCAACTGAAGGGACAAAATAATTTAGATTATTAAAAAATAATTAGTCGGTTATATTGGAGAAAACATGTCCACTTTAACTGCAAAAATCAATTTCTTAACCAGTATGTCTGACTTCTTTTCCAGTAGAAACGTCTAAACATTTTTAAAACAATATAATTTTACTTCAGAAGCATAATTATCAGATTATTATCAAAATAATCTGATTTTATTTTCAGATAAAACAAATTTATGCTTAAAGAAAAAACAAAAAATGCTCCTCAATACAAAATACTGCTTTAGAAATTATGCCAGGGAGATAGCTGGACAGGAAGTTCTTTGTATTTAGAATTTTTCATAGCTAATTTTACAGTCAAATGAAGAGCCACCCAAAGACAGTTACACCAAAGGGCCCTTCAGTCAACACACAGTGCAGATAGAACAAACGGTGTGATAAGAGTAGAGATAAACGCTCTCCGCGTTCCACACACTGCAAAGATTAGACCACAATTTCGCCTGAGACCAAAACACAGTTCAAGGATCCAACTGTTTCATGTAGAAACTCAAAAAGATGCACCAAAATATGACAACAAATAACTGATAATGCATCAGTGACCTAAAACGCTACATTGTATTCCGGTCTTAGACTCGTCTTTTGGCCTAGAGGATGTGACAAGACATGCTCGAGCAGGGCAGATTCAACATCCACTATCTCTACACTAAGACAAAGTAAGACTAAACCCAACCCTGCAGTCAAGCAAATGTGGGCAAAATAACAACGTTCCATGGGGGCAACGTTCTCGATGTTCCTCTTGTAAAGCCCAGAGTTGGAGCTCTACATCTGCAGCAGAAAAGCAGCACACCTGCACAGTACAAAAGGGCATGACAATACGAAGCGGCCCATTGACGTTCACCTTTGATGTGTGAATAGCTGAGTGAATAGGCCCTCAGAACCTCTCCACCATCATTCAGACACAATCGTGTGGTTTCATCTCAGCCTTTGAGCGGGGAATGCTTTTGAGACGTTTTTGAGGTCACGGGAGAGGACGGTCAACCACAGACTACGTGAGATGGCAAATTTTCAACAGCGAGCAAGGTCTTTAATGTATTGTTGAACTTTAGAGGCCTCTTCAATCGGGGACCCAAAATGATACACCGATCAAGCGACATGACCGCAGTAATACCTCAACCTACTTTTCAACTTTTATTTCCATATTTTTATGTGTACTAGTGTACAAGTAACTTTTGCAGCATCATTTTTGAAATTTCTATGCTATTTTTCAAGTTTTCTGAAGTCAAAACAGAAGTCGTAATTCTCTTTATTGTATTGTTCACTAACTTTAGGAACCTCTTCAAGAAGGGCTTAACAATGTCAAGCAGCTACCGCAGTGTAGACTTTTGACTTTTATTTAAAGTCACATGCACTAGTTTGGTCGACAACTTTTGAGGTGCCATTTATGAACTTTGAACACTAAAAGGCTGAAAAAAAGCTTTGAGTAACGAACAGACCGAAATTAAAACTGTTATCAGATCATGTCATCAAGTCGAAATTGAAGTTGATAACTCAACCTCCTTTACGTTTAAAATGTTCGTATTTTTGACGACACGTGTTTTAGTTTCATTGAATTCTTTTGCAACTTGATTTTCAAACCTGAAATACTAAATTCATGATTTTCTAAAGCCATACAACAGCATCATGAATTGAACACATCGAAATTGTAGTTGTTATAGTTGAAGTTGACATTGAAGCAGATAATTCAATCTCCTTTTCGACATTTACTTTCGTATTTTGGCGGTCACGTGTACTAGTTTGGTCAAACTTTCTAAAAATCTAAATTCCAAACACTAACTTACGCATTATTCCCTGAAAATCCTCCCTTCTGCCACAGCTCTCATGTCAAATGGACTAAAATACCATCTCACCATCTTTAAAGTATTGTTTAGGAACCTCTTCAATGTCAGTGTCATTTCCTCTCCCTAACTGCAGTGATAACTCAACCTCCTTTTCAACATTTATTTTCATATTTCAAACCCCATGTCTGTTAGTTCAATCAACAACTTCTAAAGCAATATTTTGGAGTGCCTGCCACGCGCTCTGAACTAGTTTTGTCGATAATCCTTTTTTTCCAATTCTTTCCTACATTTTGTGATAACTTGACAACTTTTAAACTCTTAAATTCATATTTTGGAGAAACTAGCTCGATCACCAACTTTTGGAGCACCACTTTGGACTGCCTCTTTGGACTTCACACTACAAAATACATAACTCACGGAGGCAACGTAAATATATTTTACTTGATTTTGAGGCTGATTAACAGGGGCTATAAAAAATGGAACTGGCTAAAAATAACAGGCACCAGAGGTCACAGGCAGTGTTGTTTGTGTTGGCTAGCTAGCGTACTTCTCTTAGCAGGACAGCAAATTGAAGATGACTTAACTTCTGTTTGTCTTGGATCGGGATCACCGAATGCACTGCATTTCCATGGCGTCGCCCCCAGAGTAGGATTTACTCGTGTTGCTTCCAACCTTTCCCTCTTTAACGTTGCCCAACCATGAACAATTTTATTATAAAGAGCTATGGTTTTTGATTATGCATAAGCTGTGCATTAATCGACTAAAATGGCAGACTCATCATTGCCTCGTTCGTACTGTATGCTGTTTTGACCACCCAGAATTGTCTGCATTAAGGACATGAAATGAAAAGTGGTTTCAATGGTCTCCACATCTGATGGGGCAGAACGATAGAGGCAACCTAACAACCTGAACCTTCCCTGTTTGTAAATCCAGTTTGATCTGGTAGCTGGTTTCTAGCTGGTAAAAGCAGGTCATTAGCCATTCTAAGATGGTAGACCATCTTGGATCAGATTCGGCAACAACCCAGCTACCAACTGGGCATAGCATCTTAAAGGGATAAATCACCCAAAAATTAGATATCCATCATAATTTTCTCTCCCTATGTCCTTAATCCAAATTTATTTTGTATCTCTTGTTTGTGTTCCAGTACTGTTAATGTGGTGAGGCTGGTTTTGTAACATGGTAGGTGGTCGACCAGCAAATTACCAGCTTGGACCAACAAGAAACTATATAATAGCTCCAAAACACAGATACTAGCTTAAGCTGGATTTTGCATCAGAAAACCAAACATTTTTGATCAGTTGAGAGATCTCTGTCTAAGCAGAGACTAGAAATACTACAATGTGTAAAAAGTGTGTATAAAATCCTGATCTTTCATCAGGGCTCTAAGAATTCCATAGCACACTCTCAGACCTCATAACTTCAAGAATCCTTTGTTTCCAACTCTTTCCTCATGTTTTGTCAAACCTTTTGACACTTTTTGTTCCAAAATGATACACTGCGACACACAAATTTGGTGTCAAGTCACGAAGCACTATAATGGTGTTTAAGAGTTCTGCGTGCGTAGCTCAATTTTTGAACTCTGTTGACAGTTATTAGTGTATGTCATCTCTCTGCTGGTTACCGACTGACAACTTCACTTTGTTCTGAGCGCCGCACAGTAAGACCACCCGTCTCCCTGAGATCACAGCCCTTCAATTTCAACGCTCAAGCAAACACAAACACTATTTGTCTGCTTGTGCTATGGAAGTCCACATATTACCCGTCAGCACTGCTCATTCAAACCTCCATTATATTACAGAGTCCTGGAGCAGTCTGGGATTCATCAGCATCTTTAGATCTGTTTCCTTTTGGGCTGATGTGGTCAGAAATTCAACCTACTCCATCATCGAACTTTGATGATGGGTCTACAGTAGAGAAAGAGTGAGAGACATGTAAGATAAAAAAAAAACATGTAAAAGTAATTTCCTGACCTGCAATGTTTTCTTTTTTTACTGCAATAACTAGAGTAATGGAGGAAACATTTAATAAGTCAGCGAGATGAATGCGGGATAACATTAATTAAAAAAAACTTACATGTAGGTAAAGAGACATACTTGCTCAAGCAGCAGAGCATTTATTTTGGGCAGTACTTAGAAGGGTACGATATCACCTGCTGAATGATATTTCTCATGTGCGATATGTCAAACTAGACTTAAATTTGTAATTTCTTACACTCGTGTAGATCCATTTCTTTTAGTTTCGTATCAAACCACGTTGGTTTTTGCGCATCTCGTGACCAAACGTCATGACTTCATAACACAAGAGACAACGAGGCTTAATATAATTAAAGTTTTGCCATATTCATGCCATTGATCATTGATTTGCTATTATTCAAGAGTGCATAATGACTTCAATTTTGATCAGTTCATACACAAAGTGATTGTACGTCTTCAGAAGACTTGGAATATACCACACAAAACATATCAACATTTACTATGATTTCATTGATTTTTTATTTATTTATTTTTTGTCTGATTCAGTGTTCATTTCCTTTCTATAGCAAAAATATGTGAAGCCTTTTAAAAAATATTAACTTTTATGTTCCATGGAAAATCATACAGGTTTGGGGCAACATTATGGTAAATAATTAATGAAAGAATTTAAATTTTTGGAGAACATTTCTTTTAATACTTGCAAAACATCAAATGCATGTAAACAGGCTTTGGCAAGCAAATAAAACGTGCCATTAGCAACTGCAATATGGCTCATATTAGCAATGTAAGAAGGATAGTGAAGTGAAACAAGCAATTCAAATCAAAGACGTGCAAAAGTTTGGGAAAGAAAATATCTGTCATGACTTGTGTGACTACTCTGTTAACAAGTATATTATTTCAAAGTCATAGGGACATATATATATATATAATTTGTTTTATGTTTAAAATCAGATTTTTGAGGTTTGAGATGCTCAAAAGAGTTCTTGTCCGCACATGGCTTTAGCATTGGCTAATAAGCTTCTCCATATTCTTGTTCTCAAGTTCAATGAGGGCCAGATGGAACAGAGTAGTTCCACTGATTGACCCTTGAGCTGTTGGCTCAAAACCCACGACTGAAGCAGAACATTGACCTGCTCTGTGTATATGACCACGGTCATATCCGTGTCTCAAAGACAATTGCAAAGGATGAGAGATCCAACTTCTCTGATGACGATTTCCAGAGAGTCTGTTACAAAATCGTAAAACCTTAAAATCAGTTTAGTGTCACAAAGTCAGTTTTATGCAGTCGTTCTAAATCATATATTCAGCTTCACATACTTAAAGAAACAAACAGAGCTATTTGCAAGGATCATAAAAAAGTCACGAAAATTGACCCTTTGCTCAGCTAATTTGCTTATCACAGTCAACTGCCCGATTTACATGTTGCGAAAATCAGAATCAAGCATTTGATTTCCATAATTGTTTTTATAAATCAGGTGTAAAAATATGACACCCATAACATTAAATGACACTATCAGTGGATGCAAATAAATTGCAAAAAAAAAAAGAAAAGAAGAAAATAACAGTACACACAGTAGTCCAGCAACCATAGATGGCATGTCCACATTAGCAATCACATTTTCTAAAAAAAACAAAAACAGAATCAAACCAATTGTACATACAGTGCATAATGAATAAGACATTTACTTTTAGCTGATGTGAAGCGCTTTTACTTTGAAGTTGCACCAGAGAGTATTTAGCAGAGACGGGCCACTTCTATTAAAATGAATGGGTATTACAATGCCCAACTGCAGCCAGTGGTCAACGGATGTAGTAAGGAAGTACAACCTTGAGGGTAAAAGATCCAATCACCTTTTAGATACAGAAATTGCTTGTCAATCAACTCAAGAATGTGCATGCGCATTAGCTATAAAAGCTGGGAAAATGTAGTTTTTTATTGTAATCCAAGATATAGAATCACCATATATGATACCAATGTTGTCAGATTTTGCTGCTTATTTGAAATATGTTCTTTGATCGTAATCTTGACCAACCGTTTTGGAGATTTTGGTCATTCTCCATTCAAGTAGATAGGAGCTGCACTTTCATTTCCCTCAAGAAACAAACCGGCCGAAGGTGAAAATGTAATGGCCTCTGCGATATATCGGCCACAAAACATAATGCTATTTATCTGCCCACTCCATTGTCCATTTTACATGTTTACATTGGTCCATTCCCTGAAATTGAGGACTTCCATACTCAATAGTCTTTCTCTGGTCTTGAGGAGCGTTCCCAAGTGCTTCACTCCCTCCATCTCCACAGATACCATCTGCACAGATACAGTACAGCTCAGGGAGGGGAAAAGCATCTAATTGGCCTGAAATTAAAGCAATTGCCCTCTAATTGACTCACTTCCTGCATCAGTGTAAAAGGAGGAATTGAGAGAGAATATTCTCAAGGAACCACCAACAAACTGTCATTAACCAGCCCAACAGATCGGATGTTGATTGAGCAGTTTGTCGGTGGATGGTTAATGCTGCGTAACGCATGTCAGAATGTCAGAAGATTTTAAATGTGAGATGCTGAAGAAGCCTGAACAAACTGGTAACTCAGAGACACTAAATATAAACTCACTGCACAAAAATATTTTCTTCAAGAAAGTCATTGATAGCACACAACATATGTAATCCAGATGCCTATTCGATGCCTGCATTTCCATCCATTCCATTTCATGAAAGATGGGAAGTCTTGCAGTGTGACTGCATCCATCTAAAATGGTTTTAAACAGAATTCAGCTAATTATTTTATAATTGTTATTAGGGCTGTCGATTTATCAAGTTAATTCAGTGTGATTAATTTTACAAAAAATAACACGTTAAAAAAATTAACGCAATTAATCTCATGCCCCCGGACCATAATAAGGAAGATTCCTGAGAAATGCAAGCTTGTAGTACCACCTGTTTACTCCAGAGGGCAGTAAGTGAAATTTCAGCTGTATGAGCAACGCACAGTTTATACAGTGAAGAAAACACTTCAGTAGGCAGAACAACACAAACATGCGTTATGTTCTTGCGTTCAAAACACTTGATGGAGCGCAAATCCGAACTAAGGGATATCAAGATGTGTTTAAAGATTGAGTATTAAACTATATTTAACTTGACACAGTGACCTAAACATTTTATGTTTATGACACAACGCACCCGAGACGCTACACAAGCATGTCTGACATAGGTGTACATTGACGGGTCCTTAAACAAGCCCTCATAATAAATCTCAAACTGATTGACAAATTCACTTGTGAAATGGATTACTGTGAACTGTGTGCCAATGATTGACTTGTGATCAATAATATGGTAGTAAACAATACATTGTATTATAAAGCCACTTTTTGTATTGTCTTATTAATGATTAACTCTTCTGCTACAGGAATGTAATGCATTTTAATTATCTGAATATTTTTATTTATATATATATATATATATATATATATATATATATATATATATATATATATATATATTTTTAAATATTTAAAGATAACTATGTATAATTATATATTGATATAAATATGTATAATCATTATATATTGAATTATTGTTATATGATGGGTTTTCTCAGCAAATATTTGTATATCCGATTAATCGCGATTAATTAATCGGGACACTGTGTAATTAATTTGATTAAAAATGTTAATTGATTGACAGCCATAATTGTTATGCATGCTGCTTTTATGACCTCATCTTAATTGAGAGACTACATGGGACATTTGTACTTTTTAAATTAATGTGTCACACCATTTAAAAAGACAAAACAAAGGCAAAGAGGTGTTAAAATATGGTTAAAAACTTAAAAAATGTGACCAGTTAAATAATCTAAGATGTAAGATGTATTGTAGGTCCTGTAACTTCTCCTCCTGTAACATCACATAATTAATATAGGGTTATAAAAAATGCATGCATTATAATTACAAAATAATTGGGGGAAAACTTTGTTCATACTTTTAAGTAGTTTTAGATGAATTATTGCATTGAAAACTGCTTCAAATTTCATGTCAAATACCCTTATACAGCACTCTTGCAAAAGAATGGCTGTTAGCATAGACATTCCAACTACCGCCTTGTTGTAACTACACACATTGTAACTACATCTGCCCAACAGAGGTGGCCAAATCGGCAGAGCATCTTCTAGCTTTCACCTCCTCTGAACGTCTTCCCAGCATCCTCCCCGTGCCTAAGAGCCCTCGTGTTTAACTGAGGCAGCGTGAGAGGTTGTTTTGTGTAAACTTCTTAATTAAAGAGACTCTGAGGTTTCACATGAGCAGCGGAGGGTGAGAGGTGGATATACCAGATTACATTAAAGACATTCCGATGCAGCAAACGGTCATCCTCAGCACCGGCTTGAGCACACAATCCATCGGTGTTCTGAATCCCCCACGCCAGACAGATGCCAGAGTCATTGTTTCCCAGGCTTGGAACCCAACACCCATGACTGCGGGTGTCACCACAAGCCCCAATTCTCTCCCTGTGTCATCCGATCTGTACTCTCCTCCGCTCAGGAATGCTTTCTTTTTCCTGTTTCAACTCTCCACTATTGCTGCTCCTCTGGGCAGTGATGAACTTCACTTAACAGTAACGTGGATAAAGGGATAGTTCACGCGAAAATTTCAATTCTGTCATCATATACTCACTCTTGTGTAGTTCTAAACCTGTATGGAACACAAAAGAAGATGTCAGCCAGAATGTTAGTCCCAGTCACTATTCACATTCATTGTATGGAAAATATACAGTGAAAGTGAATGTTGACTGAGGTTAACATTCTGTGTTACATCTCCTCTTGTGCTCTACTGAAGAAATAATCTCTATTCCTCCCTGTGAACTGGATCTGAAGATCTGGATGGAGTCAGTCAAGAGCTGCTCTGGTCACTGTCAAGTGCACATGTAGGGAGGACCACTAAGGACTTATTAGTCATGTCAAACAAGTCTGCAGGGTAGTGAGTGTTAGAACTGCTAGAATACTGAGGACATATATTTGGACTGCTATGGGCTTTGAAGGCTGTTTCCCCCAAATGCAAGAGAATGGGTGCCAATTAGTTAAAGCTCCAAAAAGCACATATAGCCATCATAAAAGTAATCCATTCGACTCCAGTGGATTAATTAATTTCTTCTGAAGTGAAACGCTAGGTGTGTGTAAGAAATAGATTAAAACATTTTACTAAAAATGTTCGCTTCTGGCCAGCTTGATGTTTGTATGTGAGTTAAAACTTTAGTGTGTAAGCCTCCTATGCATAGTTATTCATATCTAGATCCCTTATTAGCAGCTCTTTCTATGGACCGCAATACTGTTTCCACACAAAAGCAGTTTATGTAGTGGTCTGAGCAAGGATCTCGGTCTGAGACATCGCCTCCATTTACTTGAATTCAAACCGATTCAAACAGCTCTCCTTTTTTACTGTTCAAAGATGGTGTCGCTGTTGACGTATCCAAACCAGCCGAATGAGCATCTATGCATGATAATCTATGCTCCTCTGTTGACAACACACTTACGTCACAAGACAGGCTGCATGACAGACACTTTAGAAAAAATGTTTCATACACACACCAAGCGTTTCGCTTCAGAAGACATGAATTAATCCACTGGAGCTGTATAGATTACTTCCATGATGGCTATATGTGCTTTTTAGTTTTTAAAATGTGCCACCCATTCACTTGCATTTTATGGACCTACAGAGCTGAAATGTTCTTCCAAAAATGTAATGGGAAGAAAAAAAAAGTTTTTGTTCTGCAGATGAAAGGATGGCATGAGGGTGATGATTTGATGATGAGAGAATTTTCATTTTGGGGTCAACTATTTATTTCAGATATTTCAAAATGTGAAAAAAAAGTTAGTTTTTTTATTTTGAAATTTGAAAAATAATAATAATTTTGAAATTTGAAAAATAAATAAACACTATGGTTTTACCAAGGCACATGTCCAAAAACCATTGTGTACTATGGTACATGGTACTTTTGTCATGTTTTTGCTAGTGAGGTTTATTAAATAAATTGTCTAGGTTCAGTAGAAGTTAAACTCAAATGACAGTATTTGTAGAACATTGTTGATAACCACAGAAAAAAAAAAAAATGTTGTTACAGTAAAGCACTTACAATGGAAGTGAATGGGGCTAATCCACAAACATAAAATACAGACTGTTTCAAAAGCAGAGCCACAAGTTGAAAACATTAAGCATGCTAATATTATTTTAGCGTGATAACATCTATGATCTTCGTGACTTTAGTGTGGTAAAATTGCTTACATGATTTAACAGCGTTTCGTCATCTTGGCGACGAAGTTGTAATATTGGATATAACTTTATACTGATGAGATTGCTTAGGGATTTTATCTCTGAAATGACAAACACATTTACTGTTTACGCCTTGTGGCTATCCTTTTAAAACATTGTGTATTTTATCGTTTATGGACCCATTCACTTCCATTGTAAATGTCAACTGAAACCAAGATTTTTGCTCTTTTATTTATTTATTAAGGCGGGACGAGTTGAAATGATTTTCTGTGGTAACCAACATTATGCTGTTGATTGCGCAAAACTTGTATTGAACTCGGAACGTTCCTTTAACCAATTATACAGTAAAACCTGTAAACTTGATAGTCAAGCGAAGATTTACCAAAAACTTTGCAGACACTAAATAAAGTCCATCTGATTTGATCAAATCTATCACTTCCGTTTCACTCTCACTTTCCATCTCCGCCCAAGATCTGAAATTAGCATAATCCACCAAGCCATGTAATTTGGGTAGAATTAATTCACGCCTAATTCATTATGAAGCATAGCCATTAAAAACAACTGAATTACCATTTCAATGAGCTCGACATAACGCTTTGTGTTGCAAGTGTTTCACACAGTAATTGGTTCTATTAAGCCAAGAGAAATGACAGTTGTGTGCACAATGTGTTTGTGTGTGTTGATCAGAGGTACTTTAATTGGGTTGGGTCATGTGTTATCGTGCGTACATCTATCATGGGAGTGATACAGAGGAGCCATTTGTGTCAATATTTTGTTCTCTCTCACACCTGTTCTTGTTTATTTTTGTGACCATATATGGCTGGAAGCAGTTCATCGCATGCATGTGTTCAACAACACCCAAGGACGCCTAAGACAAGCAACACCATTGAATACCCTTAACTAGAAGTATTAAACTTTAGCATGTAATTCGTCCTTCACAGTTTGTGCTATGGACATGGATAATATTTGAAATAATGTGGCTTGTTAAGAAGAAGTGTTCTATTACTTTTCTAAAATATCAGACTTGGTAGACAATGAAAAAAGAAAAACATAGACTTGCATTAAAAGCAGAACCCAAGCAATTTCCAGACAAAACCCAGAGCAACCCAACAGCCTCCTAGCAATAGAACTTATTCACAGCAGCACCATCCTTGATTTTTGATGGGAATGACAACGAGGCTGTGAGGCATATACTCGCAGTCTCTCTTCACTGGTGGTACTGCAGTTTAAAGTGTATTTGCATCGTTCTGCAGACAAAATATTGAAAAAAAAAACATTTATATAAAATGTTTTGTATTCTGAAGAACATTCAGAATACAAAAAACTCCAGACAACATGAGTTCTGGAAAATCAGATGTGATCTAAGAGCTTTATACAGCTTTATACCATTTGTGCCATTGAAGAGATGGCAATCCCTCGCAGCCTCGTTGCCATTTATGTTAAAAATCAAAGATGGCGCTAGCGTGAATAAGGTTTATGGCCTCACAACCACCAAGAACATCCTAGTAGCTGCATGACAACACACTAAAATCACTCAGAACAAATTAGCAATAACATTGAATTGCCATGGCATACAGCCAGCATCATGACACCACTCACACTGTATAAAGAAAATGCAAAAAATTAGTTTCACAATTCTTGTTGTTCTTTGTGTATTTGAAAATCTTTGGGGTTGTTTGAAATATCCAGAAGGGAGGATGTTGCACCAATTAAACTTCACATCCAGGTGCAAATACCCAATGGGGAAACAACTCCATATCAGCATGTGTGCATTCCTGCCTGATCACAAAGAAAACCTGTGACACTCTTTCATGGAATACAACCATGAATCTGGTCACTGGCTCACAGTGAGGTTTGATTCGGTCTGATGGAATGGGCGGAAAAGACCAAGGGTGTCCTTGAATCACAATGGCATGCATTTGTTTATATTCTACCATGTGTCGGCGTGTTTGTGCCAAACAGCTGTGTTTGTGTGTGTGTATATCTGTGTACCAGCTGAAATACATCATAAACTTCCTTATTATGTTCTCTTTTAATGTCATAGCTCACTTTGTTGTCGTGCAAACATACAAAACTGTTTGTGATTAATTTAATGTTTAATGTTTCCACCTGATCCCATTTCCAAATGTCTCTTTTGTCTTCATAAATATCTCTGTTTGTAGCCATAATATAACAAATTACAAATTATTCCAGAACAATTGTGTTTACATAATAATAAAAAATCTGAACAATTATTATTATCATCATTGATAATAATAAATATAAAAAACTCAAATGTAACATTTTTATTTATAAAATAAATATTTTAATATTATATATTATATCATGTTTTTTAATTAAATGTGTATATATATATATATATATATATATATATATATATATATATATATATATACATACACACACACACACACACACACACCCCAGTCAGGAAGTGATTAAACTGATTCAAACAATTGGCATATGTCTGTTCGCATAATGTGTACCCGATCAAGTGACCCTACATGGGTTTGTGGGCCATACGGATCTATCTGAGGAAATCAACCCCTCCATTCCTTCACTGACCCCTTTCCCCATCAACCATTTGGTTAACAGCCCTCACTCTTTTATTCACTTATTCCCCTCTTTATTGCACCTTCACTTCCATTCAGTCCATCCATTAAGAGCTCAATGTTAAAGAGATACTCAGGCATTATTTGTAGCAGGCTAGAGATGCAGATAAAGCATTAGTGAGGGAGAGAGACAGAGGAGAGAAAATGAGTGATTTCAGGCATCCTTTAACCCGATTCACTCTAAATGGAGCATCACTGCTTAGCATCCAAAGTCCCTATGTTTCCCTAAATTTCTTGCTGGCATTTCAAATGCATACCAGCAGTTGCTCTTAATTAGTGTGTGTTGTGTGTGAATGTAGTTACAGCTTCATTTGACCCTATGGTCTGTGTTCCACTTGACTGGGGTGAAATGCAATCTGTTGGTGTGATACTAAAATATCAGAATGAATATGGTTAAATGAATGAAAATAAAACCAGCTGGCGTTGTAAAAGGTTATAGAAAAAAGGAAATGCAACCAATTGAAGCTCAGTTTCACTTTAACTTATGCCAGACTTTTTGCAGGACTTGCAATGATATTTTCTAATGTTTTTATAAAACAGTAATTTGCAAAATTGTACAAAGTTATGGTTATCAAATGATATTTAATTATGTCCAAGTTTGCCTAGTCTGCAGATTTCCAGCAGGCTACTTTAAAACAGCTGCCAAGGTTTGATTTTTACAAACGAACCAACTGAAATGCAATCTGAAAATGCATAATAGGGGCTTTAATATATTCTGAGATTTGGTATAGAGTGCAAAAGTGCCCACTAAATTTTTCAGCTGCCTGGAATTCTTTTCCACCATAAAAATCCATCATAAAAACGAATAACCTTTAACTACTATGTACATCTGTTTTTCATACAATGCATTATAATACAATTAGCTTATTATGAACATACATGTTGATGCATGCTTCAAGTATGAAATGTAAGTATGCATTAAATTACTATAGTTGTGTATCTTCATTTGTAGTTATCTTAACCCTTGCCCTATCCCTAACCCTGAAACTATCCCGACCTTAACACAAACCCCCCTTTACCCATAAACCTACCCGTAGAGTAACTCAACCTCAGTAGCAGCAAATGTCAATTGTGTGAGAATTATGCAGAACAACATCTAAGTACACAATAAATACAATATCTTGTATGTATTGTAATGTAATTACACAGGAGTTATAGACAGCTAAAATAAAGTGGGACCTAAAACAGTTAAATTTTACATTTATGCATTTGGCAGACGCTTTTATCCAAAGCAACTGACAGAGTGCACTTATTACAGGGACAATCCCCCCGGAGCAACATGGAGTTAAGTGCCTTACTCAAGGGGCCCAACAGTGGCATCTTGGTGGTGCTGGCGCTTGAACCCCCTTCTGGTCAGTAACCCTGAGTCTCAACCACTGAGCCACCACTGCCCAAGCCATGAAAAAAACATCATACCATTACAAACTAATAATAATAAAAACATTGTTTGAAAAACTTTTCATTGTGAATGAGGTAAGTGGATTAAAAACTATAGAAAAATAAAAAAAAAGCATTATAAGTATATAAACAAGATGTTTTAAAGTTATTGCAAAATATTCAGACAAATACAAACCAGTAGCTTTAGAATGCAGCGAGACCAGTTCGATCGCATCATTCACAATGTGTCATACGAGTCGGAGGTCGCTGCAGAGCTCTTTTGGTGCATTTTGTTTGCCACAATTCTGTGATTGGTAGATTGGTTCTCTTCAGGATCATGGTTAATGTAGCACATAAATTCTGCTATTAAACATTATTATTTTTTATTGAAATTAAAATGATGTGGACTGTTAGCTTCAAGAGAAGCATGCACCATCAATGAACAACCTCGGATCTTGCGGTAGTTCTTTCTCAAAAGGTTAATAAGTTATAGTTTCAAAATCAATTCCCACAAGAACAAAGAAAACTTCCGGAACCTATAGGTCTGGTTTTGTTAGTCAGTGGACTGCTCTCAACAAAATATTTGTTAGCTTAGAACTGCGCTCCATTGGAGCTCAGATTGAGCTACAACTGTGGTATCTTATAAAGTACACTCGATCCAAATCTACAATTGTACAAATGTAATTTGAGTAACTTTTGATCAAATGATATTTGAGAACTGTTTTAAAATAGAGACCAGTTTTGGTGTCCTGTGTTTTTTTAACAAATCGTAAGGTAACACATGCTTCGCCTCTCAATGCACCGCAGCAGGTGATCGCTGCAGCGGCTGTGTCGCTGCTCTGGGAGCTACAAGCACTGAGGTCATGCCTGGGTTTATATTCCTAAAAGGAGGCCACACACTTTTCTTGGAGTACTTCATTGGCTTTAATCTTTGATCTGAGATATTTGAGCCTTTGGACGGGAGTCAGTGCAGGGCAGATCCATCTTACCTCTCCAAGGAGAAACTTGTTTCTAGAGAGCCTCCTTGGACCATGACCTCATTTGTTCCATGTTTAAATGTGACAATGACAAGAATTGACCTAAGCGCTTATTCACTGATACTCTACATCTGGATTACAAAATGACTTTGTGATACTGGAGTAGGTTGTTTAGACCGGAAACACTGATGACTGTCAGTCACCATTCACTCTGCCCAAACATCAACACCACCCCACCCAACCCCCCGCACCCCTTACTCCACACAAAATGCTACTGCTATCTTGTGGGAGCACCTTGATACAAGTGATTGTCTAAGACAATGACAATCAGGGTGAAGACAGATACACACATCTGGCTTGGAGGATTGGACATTGTCCTCCTGAAATGTGTGCTTATTTTTCTTTCATTTCGAGGCTTGTTCTCGGGTCTACTCCCTAACGATGTAGGAGACCTCTTCGAACCCACCTCCACTCCCTCTGCAAACAGGAGTTAATTGAGCGACTATCACAAACTGGCCCCTGTTGCCCCGACACAATGGGGTAGATATGTCTGCCGCCCGCTGCTCGGCGAAAGGAAAGCTAAAGTAAACTATAACAAATCCTAAAGGAATGCAAACAGTTGTCTGAGGTTTGCACAGCAGTGTTGGGTGAACTTACTGTATGAATGGTCTAACGCTAGCCACGATTTTATTTTAGTGCATTCCAAATTGGTCACTTGTGAGGTTCCATTTAAGTTAGGATGCTACCTTATAAAGCAACAGCATAAATAGGCATTATACAGCAAGGTAGGTCACTAGGCTTTGGAACAGCGCCACTGTATACAAAGGAAAATTTCAGGTGTGTGCGTGTGTTTTAGTGGGAAATAGCACCTCCACCCACCAGTTGGATTGTTTTGCATATCTCATAATCATGTGCACTCAGGCATGCAGCGTGTTTGTAATAGAACAGTTCTATATGACATTATGACATCATCACTTAGTCTGCAGCCATCTATGCCAAACACAAGAGGTCAAGAGCATCGCATTCTAGAAGATTCCACCCAAGAACTGACCCTTAACGGAAACAAACACCATTCTGTCAGCACTGCACGTAGTCTCGTTGAAGTCTGGGTCTTTCCTCATGCTCATTTACTGCACAAAATCTGTCTATTGTGACGGATGAGGCTTGCTCTGTTTTTACTGCAGAAGATGAATGTACGAAATATGCTGATTCTCCTTTTGGAAATACAGTATGAATAATTCCAAACAGGACCAATGCTAAAATAACTGGATGTGCTGCCCACAAAGGACGTCTTACAGTTTCATATTTGTCGGAATATGGAGCATGTAAATAACCTACACACTACAAAAATTCTGTATTTTTTATTATTTTTGTATGAATAAAACTAGATACATTTACAAGAATGCAAGACATTAAGACTTATTTTAATAGAATACATATTGAATAAATGAATTTTCTTGTTTTAAGCATAAATGACACAAAAATATGTGAGTTTTATGCTTAAAATAAGAAAACGGCAAACTGCTTTTTCGCCAAAAGGGGTACGAAAAATTTATGAATTCAAGACAAATTCTATTAAGTCATGCTTTCATATCAAATTTTGCATCTCTAATTTTTCAGGATGCTTAGATATTTTACTGGAAAATAATTTTACAGTGTACCATATTTATAGAACATAAAAAAATAAAAACACCACATCACTGTATAAGTGAATTATATCTATCTTGCATTCCTCAATACTTTTTTGATAAATAGTTACCAAGTGGCATGGCTATTTTTGGCAGAGAGTCCCATTGTTTTTGGATAGGAGCCAAAACCAGGGCCAGATTTGTTGGTTTTAATGACATGCCACTTGGTGGAAGAGGCAGGGAAATTTCACAGGTCAACTCAAACAAACAAATGTGCCTGGTAGAGGAGTCTAATTTGGAGCAATGAACCAGAATATTCAGTCACAGAGAGATGAAAACCATCCAGCAACTTTCCTTCTCTATGGAATACACATCTGCATTTTTCTGCTTTTCACCAGTTCCATCTTCCATGAGTTTAAAAAGTCACATTCCTGAAAGCATGTGGATCGGTCTGAGAAATATATATATATATTTTTTTTAAATAAACAGGGCATAGCATTTCTTTTTAATGGCCTCATTCAGTTCTATCAGTCATCTTCTCATTAAACATCCCACAGCAAGTTTTGCCATAATTATCTCCAGAACTAAACAAAGATGGCAAGTATGATAAAGAGATTTGAAGAAGTATTTTGAAACTAGAGTTAATCGCATGAAGCCTGCCTAGAAATGTGTAATATTTCACCTCAATATTAAAATAAATTCTTAGAAATGAGATTTTGTGAAAAGAACATTTCAAGACCATTATTTATGACAATAACAGCACAATGTGCAAATAAATAAATAAATAAATAAACCTTCATAATGGTCTTAAATAGGCTTCAGTTTATGCAAAATATAATTCCTTTTTTTTTCTTTTGACTTTGTAGTGAAATATACAGAGGGTTTCCATTTCCAGCTCATCTGACAAGAAAAAAGGTTCGCCAATCTGAACCAAACGATGAGACATTCTTCGTCCTATTCTAAAACCTTCCACCTCCTCTAATTGCAAATATGGCTAATGTTCTGTATTAATCAATGATCTAATTAGGTGCATCAATCATCGCCGCTGCTATTGGTTTGCTGAGAGGGCCTTTTTGAAAAAGCTCAGGTGCCGTATTCAAATCCAATGCATCTCTCTTAATTATGTAAACTGAAAGTAGAGCAGACATCAAGAAAAAAAAAGAAAAAAATTCCTGGCAGTCTTGACTTGCCCTCATGCATAAAGAGTCTTTGTGTGATAATTGTTTAACAAATAGTTATCTAACAGTCTGCGACCTACTAAGTGCTTTTAATTCCAGTGACTCACCCACACTCATATACTTTACACAAACACACCTTTCTATAATAGCCACACAATGGCATTCACATATGCTACAAACCTTCCAGGAAATGCACTTCTTCAAACAGAAGAAATACAATAAAAACCCCTCCCAAATCGCACACCATGTCACCAAATCTATAGTTCAGTTTTTGTTCTTTTGAAAGAATCATTACTCGTGGATCACCTATTGAATGCCAAACATTGTGTTCACATTGAGACTAATTGAAGCCTTTTGCTTCCAAACTGTATCATGTAACATTTTCAAACAGAGGAAGCGCTCTGCGATTCATTGCCTGCAGTCAGAGTCTGTGATTTCAACCACCGCAGAAATGGAGACTATGTACTCTATGCAGACCGAGTTTATAAGCAACAGCCTTCACTTTTCCTTCTCTCAGGAGACCAAAAATTGGCATAGGAGTCACTCCAGGCCAGGAAATAAGCAGTGATCAGATCCTGGCTTTGTGCTGCTGAAAGCCAAGTTTTTTTGCTAACCAAAAAACCTCCAATGAATCCTTAAAAAAAACAATGTTACTGAAAATTTGTGAAATCCATCTCGATTTGACAACTAGGAATGTTTGGAACCAGTTGTGACATTTTCGGTGCCATTGAGTTCAAGATCGTGTCAAGGAATGTAATTAGGTATTCAGAAATAAAGCAATTTGCAAGAGTCGATGCATTACAGTGATTTACAACCCCCAATTTAAAAAAGGGACAGTATGAAAAATGCAAATAAAAAGAAAAATTTGTGATTTGTAAACCATTTTCACCCTTTGCTATATTGAAATCACTACAACTACACAATAAATAATATTTTACCCTGTGAATTTCATTGTTTTTCTTTAAATGTACAGTCATTTCAGCAACCCTCTACAAAAAAGTTGGGACAGTCGAGTGTTTACCACTGTGATACATCACCATTTCTACTAATAAAAATTATTAAGTAATTGGTCACTGAAGACACAAGTTTAAGTTTAGAAAGTGGAATTTTCCCCCATTCATGCATAATGCAGTTCTCCAGCTCCACAATTGTACGGGTTCTTCGTTGCCATATGGTGTGCTTCATAATGAGCCACACATCCGCAATTGGAGACAGGTCAAGACTGCAGGCAGGCCAGTCAAGCACCCACACTCTCTGCTTACACAGCCATGCACTAGTAATCCAGGCAGTATATGGTTTGAAGATGTCCTGCTGGAAAATGCAGGGGACGTCCCTGGAAAAGACGGTGCTGTATGGTAGTACATGTTGCACATATCTGTCTGCATTTGTGGTGTTCTCACAGATGTGCGAGTTACCCATGTCATGGGCTCAGACACACCCCTGGCCATACAGACTCAGTCTTTTGGACCTGATGCTAATAACAGCTTGGATGACCCTTTTCCTCTTTGGCCTGGAAAACACAAAGGCTTTATTTTTCAAAAACTTTTTGAAATGTGGACTCTTCAGACAAAAAACAGTGCTACTGATCTACTTTCCATCTAAGATGAGACCGAGCCCAGAGAAGTCAGCAGTGCTTCTGGACAGTGTTGATGTATGGCTTCTGCTTGGCATAGTAAAGTTTTAACTTGCATCTGTGGATGCAGTGGTGAGTGGTGTGGACTAACAAAGGTGTACTAAAGTAATCCCAAGCCATATTCATGATATACATTACAGATGAATGATGTTTTTTTAAGACAGGGACGTCTGAGGGATCAGAGATCACACGCATTCAGAAGTGGTTTTCGTCTTGCCTGTTACGCACAGATATTTGACCAGATTCCTTGAATCTTTTAACTATATTGTGCACTGTAGAGGGTGAAATGCCCAAAATCCTTCCAATCCTTCTTTGGGGAACATTGTTCTCAAAGGGCTAGATTACTTGCTTAAGCATCTGTTGGCAAATTGACAAGTGTTGAACGATCCTTGCTCTTGAAGGACTAGGCTATTTTTGGAGGCTCCTCATACACTACTATGACACAATCGCCTCACCTGTTTAACATCTCCTGTTTCACATTGCCTTGTTTTTCAACTTGTCAAATTGTCATTGGTCTTATATTGCCCGTCTCAACTATTTTGGAGTGTGTTGCAATCATCTGATTTGAAATGACTGTACATTTTCAAAAAACTATAAAAATCACAAGGTAAAACTTTGTAGTTGTAGTGCTTTCACAAAGAGTGAATATAATTTACAAATCACTCATTTTTGTTTTTATTAGCATTTTTCAAACTGTCTCACATTTTTGGGAATTGGGGTTGTACTATGGTTAAGGGTTTTGCTTTTTTTATGGGGAAATATGTACTTGAACCAGAAGTTTAAAGTTGTACAATTACATACCCATCAAAGATCATTCACTCTGCAAAAGAATAAAGACTATGATGTGCGGACACAAGTGTGTATATATATAATCAATTTTACAATGACTTTGAACGTGGCTCATCCAAATCAAATTGTATAGATGGAGCAATGCGTTTTATCAATTAAATATCCACAAAAAATTCATCAAAACATTTAAATCATCTCTAAAGAAAAAAACAATCCATGAGATCTCTATCCTCGAGATGGGGTCCTACATTCGAGAAACACCTGTCATGTACTAGTATGCTGCCTGCTCTGAAGGCCAAAGTTTATACCCAACAGCTGCAGTACACTGCAGATAACTCTTCAACGCCACACAATTAACACCAATGCCCCACCACACACTCACTTTGACCTCTGACCTTTGTTTAATAGCCACTCCTGTGTGGAATCTCTAGGCAGGGTGTGTCCTTGGTTGCCCTTCATTGAGCGACTGGCTTTTAATGCATGTCCTCTTATTAGGTTCCTTTTGCTTCTTAATGTATCATTATTTGTAGGTAAGCTGAATAAGGCCACAAGGTAACCCGCCCTTGACCTGGGAGAATTCTTAGTGCCAGATCAGTGCTTTGCCGTTATTGATGGTCTGTCACCAAAGAGTCATGCGATTGGACGATGGTGTTACGACGAACCGCGAGGAGATGCAATTTTTAGAATGTCAATGTCAGAATTAAAAGTCGATGACGAAAGGCCAAGCTAATCAGCACTGCCCCCCTTCTTTAATGGTTTCAGGTCAACCAATCAACAACTGCCTGGGAATACTAAACAGATTGTATGGCGGAAAACTGATGTTTCATGTCAGAGAGCACGTCAAAGTCTTCTAAGACAAGATATGACGTTAAATGAATAGAACAGCATATCACTTTGGTATGCTGTAATGTTACCATTTTCCTACACGGCGGGGACATTAAAAGTACCGGTACTTTAGTATGAAGTTGATGTTAAAATTCATTAATATGGGCCTGAATAGTCAAATACACTTCTAAATTTGACCAAAATGCCTGTCTTGGTGAGATCTTGAAGTATAGACACTATTAATTCACTGCTCTAGACAATATAACTTTAGTAGATTATTTTAATTTGTTCCAATTGCTTGGAATTTGTCTCTTTATATTTGCATTGAAAAAGTAATCATGAAATTGCACTAGTATTGATATCATGACAACCCTAGTGCACAAGGAGAGAGGAAAGAGAAATCAAGATCAGAATGTATTTGATGAACTGTGTGCAGTCCGCTGTAGGGCGCATTTCCTGCGACGCACGGCTACACCAGCTGTGACGACCACATCTTTAGTGTGTCAGCAAGCACGCATAATGCATCTGTGCTGCTCTATTTCTTCCTACCTCTTCCTGTCTATCCCATTCCTTACTTGGCCCCTCCACCCTGCCTTCTTTCTTGGCTCATTCCGATCTCTGGTAGCACTCAGCAAACCGCGTCTGCCTACTCGTCTCAAAGCTACTCTTGCAGACCATATAATGGCCTAATGTCTTCTTTTTTCAAAGAGAGAAAATACTAGATTGACTATATCCAAGGCAAAATAACAAATTAAAATGCTGAAAAAGAACAAGACCCAGCTGGGAAAACAAACAAAAAATCTTAATCCAGTTTAAGATCATTTGGTGTTCTTAGCTGGTTTAAGATTGTCTCCCAGAATTGTCAAACTAGTCTCAGTTAGTTTTGCAGCATGACCAAGCTCATCCTCAGCTGGTCTTTGGCTGGTCTAGCAGGTCTCCTGGACTGACCAAGCTCATCCTCAGCAGGCCCAACTGGTCTTCAGTTGGACTAGCTGGTTCCTGAGCTGGTCTAGCAGGTCTCCTGGTCTGGCATACTCATCCTCAGCTGGTCTAACTAATCTTCGGCCGGTCAATCTGGTCTCCTGGCATGGCCAAGCTCATTCTGCGCTGGTCTAACTAGTCTTTGGCTGGTTTAGCTGATCTCCTGACCTGGAAAGGCTTTTCCTCAGCTGGTCTATCTAGTCTCCTGACATGGCCAAGCTGGTTCTTATCTGGCTTAACTGGTCTTTGGCTGGTCTACTGGCCTGGCCAAGCTGGTCTTTAACTGGTTTAGTCAGTTGGCCAGCTGGTTTTCAAGCCTGATCAGCTTACAAATGACAAAATTCCCTCTAAATCCAGCAAACAAGACTCGCCTGACCGTGACAGAAGACCAGCTATGACCAGTTAACTATATTAGGCTGGTTTTAAGTAAGTGAAAGTGAAAGATAAGAGATTGTGCATGAACCAACAATCTTGGAAATGAGTTTTATAATTTGCTGATAGATGAAACAATCTGTGAGATTCATGAGGCTTCAAACAGCAGTCAAACAGCGATTGTAAAGCATAGAATCATAATTCAGTGCTGAGAAATTATACTGTCTGTACCTTTATATGTTAGTCATAAAAAGATACATTTCTGAAAATTCAAGCCATACAAAACTACTCTGACAATGCTGCAATCAAAATAAGCAAAAACAAGAATTGTTTTTTTGGACAAACAAAATAGAAAAGGACAACAGATCTCCATCTATACTGTCAGTGTAGAATCCATCTGCGATGAATATGGTAAGTCTCTGTGAGCCAAAATCAATGTGGTGATCTTTGTCTAATCAATGTTTCATTACTAGCATGAGATATTGCATAAACAGATTACTTGAGCTGTTAGGAGTGGTCTTCATTGTTATATGCTGGCAAAGGATACCTACATAATATCAGGAAAATCATTTTAACCACTTATAATTTTTTAGGAATGTCCAATGTAATTTTATCATTTTGAAAGTCACATTTTTTTGAACGAAAATTGTTCATCTCATTTCATCTACAAGAGAGCTTCAGATGAAGAATGTGTGTCAACTATACCATATTATCCTGCAGCTCTAGACTGGTTACCCACTGAAGCTAAGCAGGGTTGAGTCTAGTCAGTACCTGAATGGCAGACTTCCTGGGGAAAGCTAAGGTTGCTGCTGGAAGAGGTATTAGTGAGGCCAGCAGTGGGTGCTCACTCTGTAGTCTTTGTAGGCCCGAATGCCCTAGTATAGTGATGGGGACATTGTACCCAAATGGTGCTTTTTGCAGTATAATGTTAAACTGAGCTCCTGACTTGAAAGGGCACTTTTCATAAAAGAATAGGGGTGTAACCCTGGTGTCCTGGCCAAATGCCCTCAATCTTGGCCTCCTATTAATCCCCATCCATTAATTGGCTCAATCAATCTCTTCTCCACTAACGAATGGTGAGTTTACTGGTGCACTATGGCTACCATCGCATCATCCATCAAGCTTGACCCCCTAGCCTCCCATCTAGACCAGCTGCACACCAGCTTGACCAGGCTGGGAGACCAGTTAAGACCACCAAACAATCCTAGCCAGGTTTAGGCTTTTGTTATTATTATTTAGCAGGGGAAAGACGAGAGAAATAAGTGTGTTTGGTGTCAAGGTTATGTTTGAATGAAGGAGCTGCTGCATTTTACGAACACCGAACAGGAAGTTAACAAGGAATTAAAAAGCCATTACAATGTTGCAAACATGATCAGAATGTTCCATCTGTCACTCAAAAATCTTTTTTTCTCTCTCAGCTGTTCTTGTAAACCGTAACCCTCCAGGAACCCTGGAGGAGCCTGCCGTGAAGAAATAAAAAAAAAAACCTGTTGATGTGACATTGATGTACAAACCATCAAACAAAGAGGAAATTAAGAAGGATAATAATCATTCTTGCTCACAGGTGTTGACAGCACACTTCAGTCATTTTCTTGCAAAGCTTTTCAAGAAAACAAGACAGCAAGCTTGGTTATGAATCCACCATTGTTC